>NC_137202.1:22388647-22433647 GCF_960531495.2 Zeus faber
GACAGACGCTGCCCGGCGGGGTTAAACCAGGTCACCCATCACCAGAGGATGGAGACCGTCTCATCCCTCAGCTGGAGAGGACGGTGGCGGATCTGCGGATTAAGATCGCGGCGTTGCAGGACAACACTGAGGCTCTGGGCGCGGCCAGCCACAAGGCCTCGCAGTTGAGAGGTGGGGGGAGGCCGGCGAGGACCAGCCAGGAGACCTCCGTCCAGACATCACCCGTGGAGGAAGGCTTCAAGTTTGAAGTGCCTTTTAGCAGAGGGCCCTCCTCCTCCACCCCCTCTGTCTCGGCCTCCATGTCCACGTCTCATTCGTCAAACTCTGTCGCTCCCAAGCCCCCAGAGGGCTTTGTCTGCACCTGCCAGCAGAGGCAGCAGCCCAGTGCCACCAGCCCACCTCCAGCTCCCCCACCTGGGGGATCTTCTCCAATGCCACCTCCACCTCCGCCACCACCCCCCTTCCCGGGGTCTCTCGCTCCCCCCCCTCCTCCTCCTCCACCACCCCCTCCACCTCCCCTACCTATGTCCTGGCAGGGGCCTTGTCCACCACCTCCGCCGCCTCCTCCCCCTCCTCCTCCTCCTCCTCCTCCTCCCCCACTTGGCTTTGGACCTCCACCTCCTCCTCCCCCTCCACCTCCGGGAATGGGTCCTCCTCCTCCACCACCTCCACCTCCTGGGATGGGTCCTCCTCCACCCCCTCCACTGCCGGGAATGGGTCCTCCTCCTCCACCGCCTCCACCTCCTGGAATGGGTCCTCCTCCACCGCCTCCACCTCCTGGAATGGGTCCTCCTCCACCTCCTCCACCACCGGGAATGGGTCCTCCCCCTCCACCTCCACCACCTGGAATGGGTGCTCCTCCACCCCCGGGGTTTGGGCCCCCACCTCCTCCAGGGCCCATGATGTCCATGATGGTCCAAGAGGACGCCCCCGCCAAAGCTGCTATAGAGCCCCCCAAACCAATGAAGCCTCTGTACTGGACACGCATCCAACTGCATGCTAAAAAGTAAGGACGCAGAGTACCTCTCAAGACATAACGCAGTGTTGTCTGGTCCAAACTTACATAGTTACGGATTCATTCATTTGGCCCGATGGTAATATAAAGTAATACAATATCACTTAAAATTAATATACAAAAAAATTGTTGAATGCTTTTAGAATCCTAGATTATGTTGTGGTTCTCCAGTACATTCATCTTGAATATTATATATTTTTTTGTTTGGTAAACCAAAATAATTCACAATTTTATGTTGAAGGGAAATAAAAGTTGAAACAATATACTGAGTGAAGCCTGGCTTCAAATCCACTGATCTTACCAGCCCGATCCAGTCCATTCAGCCAGCCGGTGAGCTCAGAAATACAGAAGGACAGACGTTCAAAATGCCTTAAAGACGACCCATTAGGTTCTGAAATCAAGTGGAACGATTGCTTAATGATCGCCAATGCCAGATGGTACTATAGCCCAGTAGTATGTGATGGCCAGTTTGTGTCATCAGTTTGAAATAAGAAGGATTGTTCCATGACCGATGATAGACTTTACAGATAGAACATAAATAAAATGCTTGGCTGATCACCTAAAGTGGAGACAGACATGAATCTTGGATTTATTTATTTTTTTTCTCAAAAAATGTGGAAACCGAAGAGTCTTAAAGAGGAAAACTCAGTCGCACAATCCAAGCGCCATAGCGATACAAATACATTGGAAAATAAAAACAATGTGGGCCAGGTGTTGGGGTGAGCAGTGGTTCGGCCCGTGCCAGGTGCCGTTTTCAGAATATAAGTAGAATCCTTTGAGAAAAAACATGACAAGTTCTGGATTAAGTTTAAATTCTTCTAACACTTTTTCCTTGGTTGTTCTTGGCTATTGCCTACGTCAGTAAATAACTTCACTAATGTATTTATATCTGCGTCAGAAACAAACTGTAGGAAGTTTCTCCAAGACCCTTGGATCTGTGTTGGTCTTTAAGAGAGATTGGTGTACGACTACAGAGCTTTGGCTGGTGTTACATACTAACATTTTCTTGCTTTAATTTGGAGCTAGCCAGATAGGTAGGTAGGTAAGTTGGCAGGTAAGTAGGTAGGTCCTTGTGTAGTTAAAAAGGTAGGTAGGTTAGGCAGGTAGGGTAGAAGGTAGGTAAGGAAGGTAAGGTAGGTAGTAGGTACGGTAGGTTGGTTGGTAGATATGAATATAGGTACGTAGGTAGGTAGTTAAGGTAGGTAAGCAGGTAGATAGGTAAGGTAGGTTGTAAGTAGGTAGGTAGGTAGGTAGGTAGGTAGGTTGGTGGGCGGATATGTATGTAAGTACAAAGGTAGGTATGTAGGTAAGTAAGGTAAGTAGGTAGATAGTTAGTTAAGGTATGTAAGAAGGTAGGTAGTAAGTAAGTAGGAAGGGAGGTAGGTAGGTAAGGTAAGTAGGTAGGTTAGTGGGCAGATATGTACAGTATGTAGGTACAAAGGTAGGTAGGTTATTAAAATAAGTAGGTAGTTAGGTAAGGTAGATACAATAGGTAGATAGGTAGGGAGGTGGTACTGTAGGTAGGTAGGTGGGCAGATATGTACAGTATGTAGGTGCAAAGGTAGGTAGGTAATTAAAATAAGTGGGTAGGTAGGTAAGGTAGATACAGTAGGTAGATAGGTAGGTTGGTGGGCAGATGTGTATGTAGGTATGTATGTGGGTAGGCAAGGTAAGTAGGTAGGTAGTAGGTAGGTAAAACCTCTGTTATTTAGCAAAAAAATACATTTCAGTGACAATTTAGTGACAGTGCACTGGGCTTGGACTTGTGAAGTCACACCAGTAACTTAATGGTAATTAAGCTTGAATAACACAGTGTTCATCATATTCATGTTTTATCATTACTATACACATATTCCGTTCCACTAACACATCACTAAATGGGATTATACTTCCTTTGCGCTCCCCGCTGTAGGCCCAGTGGCTCACTGGTTTGGGAGAAGATTGAGGAGCCGGCGGTGGATTTTAATGAGTTTGTAGATCTCTTCTCCAAAAGTGCCGTCAAGGAAAAGAAGAAGCCCATATCGGACACAATCAGCAAGTCAAAGGCCAAACAGGTATGTTGTCGTGTGTGTGTGTGTGTGTGTGTGTGTGTGCGCGCGAGTATACACAGGCCCGTCGACAGAAATGGCTGGGTCCCCGAAAAGGTCCAGTGAATGCGCCAGGCCCGGTTGGGGGGTGGGGGGATGTAAGAGAGCGAGTGAGAAAGTCTTCCCCGCTACATCTATAATAAAAACACTCTGTTTGTTTTGTTTGGACAAACGGCGACGCGCAGCGGAGCGAAGATGGCTCTGATGGCTGAGCGGAGATCGAATGCGCTCTCCCCAAATCTGCTCTTTAATCTTGCTTTTATATGAGCATGATTGTTGCCGGCCTCCATGGGCCCCCCCCTGGTGGCTGGGCCCCAGAGAGCGCCCCCTTTATGAGCGGCCCTGAGTGTACATACAGTTTATGGTTTGATAGGACAGCACACCTGAACACCCACCAGCATTAATAGGACTTTGGGATTGTCACGACACGTCTTGTGTCCCAGTAAGTAAGTAAGTCAAAAATAAAATAGTGAATAAGTCAAAAATAATTAGTGCTGTTTTGGGTTTTCTGATTCAGATGTTTCAGATCTTCTAGGCCGCTCTAGGTGGCCCTGCAAACCATCGATGTGTGTGTGTGTGTGTGTGTGTGTGCGTGTGTGCGCGTGTGCGTGTGTGTCCCCGCATCATGCGTTGGCATATTTATTCCGTCTCTCTCTACAATGTCCTTCCTGTCGTCCTCTCTCATCTCGTCCATCTCACGGTTCTACCATTCCTCCCTCTCTCTCCCCGTCGTTCCGAGTGACAGGAGGAACTGCTGCAGCCAGACAGTTATTATGTGGTGTAAGCTCTGGCTCCCACTACCACCCCCCCCCCACCCCCACCCCCACCCCCGCCCCCGCCCCCCTCCGGTGGCACGGAGCCAGCGGCTCGCGTGCGGTGAGGGAACCTCACCACGGTGATGACTGCCTGAAAGAGAGGGAATACAAGGGGAAAGATAGAGGGAGCGAGGGGGGAAAAGGGAGGGAGGCAGAGAGAGGCCTGGGAGTTGTAATTTGCAGTGCAGTCACTCCTCTGGCGCTTTCTGAATGATTGAGTTTAATAGCCACACTGTTAGTTTCACCACCCTGTGTCCTTTAGATCGCACGGCCCGTCTGCGGCGCTGGAAATTTCCGATCCATAAATTAGCCGGTACTTCTTTGCTTTGTTTGCTTTTTTTTTTTTTTTGCTTTTTTTAAACCCCGCTGTTTACTTAAATCTCTCCTTTTAATAGTTACGCCGAGAATTTGAATCGGACGCGCTTCAGTTCAAGGCCGGTCCAGGCGCTTTTTGTTCAGCGCTTCGGATCTAAGTGCCGCCATCTTAACAGCCATGCACTCGTGACATAGAAGTTGGAGAATTGTTTTATGAATATGGAAAAAAAAAAAGGGGGGGGGGGGGGGGGACGGACAGTCACAGGTTACACCTGTAAATGTCTACACCTCCGGTTTTAAATGATTAAGCCGGTGTCACTGTTTTTATTTTTGAAATTGACTATTGTCATCTCATCCAGGAATCCATTGTCACAAAACCAGGAACCTTTTTTCTTTTCAATAGGGACCGTTTTCAGTATTTCTGCTTGGAAATCTCCACAGATCAGTAAGAGCAATCAGAGTCACTCGAGCATCATTGCAGGAAGAAGGAACAATTGTCCTCGTGTGTCCTCTTGATGAACTATTCTCACTCAAGTGACGGCTTTGTTGCCTGTCGTTAAAAAAAAAAAAAAGCACAATTACGCCTTCGTCGCTACGCCGCCATCTCATGCGGGCCTCCCCGGGGCGGTAAGAGCATTGACCGCTTAACGTCCGAGGCAGCCGGTGCTTTGTCTGGTACGAGTCAGGGTCATCTCGCTGTGAGAGGGTACAGCGTTCCTGCCCGGAGCTACCGCCAAAGAACGGCTTTGACGTCAGAGCCGAGCCGAGGACACGTATCTAGAAGATCTGAGGGGGCCAAAGGAAATGCCCCCCCCATGCGTCAGTTACAGATTCGCGTCGGCCACCGGTGCCGGGGCCCACTCCGCTCTGCGTCCTTTTAAAGGCTGGGAAATAGGAGCCGGCTCACCTTTTTTCTTTTGCCCCCGGGGTGCACCGTCTGGAGGTTCGGATAAGGCCGCGAGTCCTGCAGCTTAGCGCACGGTGTGCACCAGCAAATGTCCGTTACCGGTCCAACAGGTAGTAACTGTGTCATCGAGGTGTTGGAGGCACGGGGGCTGTGGTCGGGACGCCGTTGAGGAAGACTTTTCTACTTTGTGCTGATCTCCACGGTGCAGGCCCCGAAGGGCTGACTTTTTTGATAATGGGCAAATGGTGTTAGCTCTGGCACTGTATGACGTACTCCAAACTCAAAATAATTGATTTAAAGTTCCACCCCCACTGTTTTGAATTTGTACACTATTTTTTTCCGCCCCCATGGAATGTCGGTAAAATGAAAGTTTTGGTTTGTTATGAAAGAAATTCGATTATCCCCAAAAATTCTTCAAATAAGCTCCAAAATGTGTTTGAGCTCAATTCCGCCCGAGTTGAGTCGATTGCTGCAATCGGATGAAGTTAGTTCAAAGTAAACTCAATAATACCCCCAAACAATGACGGTATTAAAAGGTTAAAAAAATAAATAAAAGCGATGACAAGAGCACTCATCACCGCTTGTTAGACGCCCGCACTCCGCTTCGGGTTTTCGTGTTTTTGTCCTCTTATTTTAAGTCTTGCCGGGCTTAACACGCCGCCCTCGCGGGGGTTTGGATGCTCGCATGTGATTTGGAGCCGCGCAGGATTGATGGAAATCCATTCTGGCCGACGTTGAAAACAAAGCCTTAATCAGACGACCGAACGGGGCAGTCAGAAAAGTGACGCACGCGCCGCATCGAGGGATGATTGATGCGACATCAAGCGCGCCCCTTGAAACCCTAAACGCTGGGAACACATGGTTCCGATGAGGAGGAACAAAAAAAATGCGGAATTTTTGGGGAAAGAGGGAAAAAAAAAAAAAATCTTTCGGGATTATTGTTACATTGTTTTGAAACGCTATTGTTGAAAGAAAGATGTTTGCCACTAAATTAAATATTGCAGAAACGTTCATGGTGTATACACCCATCTGCAATTTATTTTGCGATGGGGGTCGGGTCCCTGATTAGAGAAATGTGATTTGAAAAATAACTTATTTATGAAAACCTTTTTTAGATTAATACTGCAAAATATAAAACTGTCCTTGTCAGACTGCACAATGTTGTTGAATGAAACATACCAGAGTAGTGTCATCTTTATGGACGAGAGGGTGGATGGATGGATGGGTGGGTGGGTGGATAAAACATGATCAACTGATAACATATGATTGAAGACCTTATTTTCCACTTACACCACCCACCCCCATCGGTCAGCATCATATCTCCATAACTGCGTCTCCCGGAGTTGCGGCGGGGGCCCGGGGAAAGCCGAAAAAGCGCAGCCTCTCCCGCCCGGTGATATAACTTCCAGTTTGTTTGAAAGGGGCCTGTGGTCTGTGTGATCTGGTTTGGATGGAAGCGTTCTGTCTGGATGGTGGCAGAGCTTGAGTTTCCTTCTCCGCCCCCCACCCCATCCCGTCATCCCTCCCCCGCCTCCCCCCAAAAAAAACCCTTTGCTATCCGCAGCGCTGCAGACTGCTTGCTCAGCCGGGCTGTGGTTCCGTAAAACCGGCACGAACGTTGTTTATCATGCATCGACTTATTATTCATCCTTGGGGGAATGTTGTTTTTCACCTTCCTTCCGTCAATTTGGGGGGTAGTTTCTGTGGACTCTGACCCTTAGAGGCGGCGATTGTGAGCTCTGCTATTTGCATCGGGGGAGGTTCAGTACGCACCCCCGAAACAATCCCACTGTACATTCTGCCATCGCCATGAATTATAATCACTCCATAATAGCTGACCTTTCACGGTCACAGGCAAAAATACATTTTTCGATGCCAGAGGTTGAATACATTTTCGATAATGCTCTTTTTTGGTAAACAGAGGTTAGCTCTCTATCTGAAGGATCTGGAGGAGAAGGCTAAATGTGGAAAATTAGGAAAATAGAGAACATTGTCAATCACCCTAATTCAACTGGACAGGATAACGATCTGCATATTTGTGGGTGAATTTGCATTTTCTGCCATGAAAAGGAAGAAAAAAAAAGATGAAGAGAAGTGAGGTTCATGTTCTTCAACCCGTTCCGCGATATAATCTCTCGTGTGTGTGTGTGTGTGTGTGTGTGTGTGTGTGTGTGTGTGTGTGTGTGTGTGTGTGCGTGCGTGCGTGCGTGCGTGCGTGCGTGCGTGCGTGCGTGCGTGCGTGCGTGCGTGCGTGCGTGCGTGCGTGTGTATATTGTGATGTATGTATGAATTTGTGTATACACTACAATAGTATGTAGAGTAATACACCCCTCCCTCCCTCAGGTGGTGAAGCTCTTGAGCAACAAGCGTTCCCAGGCCGTGGGGATCCTGATGTCCAGCATCCATCTGGACATGAAGGACATCCGGAACGGTGAGCGCTGGCGAAGTGGTGTGCCTTTTTTTTCCCGCACTCGCCAAAGATTTGGTGACTGGCCTGGCAAGAAGGTGGAAAAAGGCTTTGGAAAGTCGACGCTCGCTCGATGTCTTCCTCCTGATGTCGACAGAAATGTCAGGAGCTTCCCCCCTGGAGCCGCCCTCACATTTAGTGGATGGAACATGGACCGCCACCAAGAGATAACTGGAGATAAGCGCTATCTGTGTTGGGTCATACGATTTAAAAAGTCTTAATCTACTTCCTGTGCGCTCATCTTGCCGCAGCTGTTGTTGAGTCCGTTGCCAAGGACGACAAACTCCCACAGATAGTCATCGTCGTCGGCGTAATTATTCTCCCCCCGTCGCGCGCCTCCGTCTCGGGCGACGGCGTCTCCTCTTCCTCCCTGCGACGCGCTCGACCCCGGCTCGTCCCAATCGTTTTGCCGCGGTGAAGTCATTCCGGAGACGGCGGTGGAGCAGGGGACCCGTCCCCCTGTTTAACTTACCCTCTGGCTGCTTTCTCGCGCGGGTTCGCATTGCGGTGAGGACCGGCCGCCGGAAAAATCCGGGACCGACTCGCCGCAACGTCCATGTGGGTGCGGAACGCGGCGCCCTCGCGTCTTCGCCTCTCAGGTCAGAGGTCAGCAAGAAAGGCCCGGAGTGGGGCACGGACGGGTTCCTCCCTCGTCGGCGCCGCCGTTCATCTCCGGCGTCGGGACGGTTTCGGGCACACAGCCGGTAATTTAGCGCCGATGGGAGAGTGCGGGACGAGAGGCTCTCGCTCTCCTTTGTCCTCCTTCAAAAGCCATCCCAACCGACCCTCCGTCACTGGTGCGCGCTGATGGATGGCGACGTGGGAACGAGGACAACTGTAATCCCCCTCACCCGCTCAAATGGTAAAGCAGACATTTTGATATATTTGTATTCAGGAAACTCTGTCGTCTCCCTCCTCGTAGACCATGTGGCAGCAGAGAGGCTCAGCGCTGTGATTAAATAATCACGGAACGATTTGTTGACAAAAGGGAGAGTAGTCACTCACGATTCCGTTCGTTGCCCGGATCTGGTCGAGTGAATCGCTATTGCATTCATCCCCCCCCCCCCGCCGCCTTTTTTGCTTTGTTGACAACGACTTACTTGTGCGTCTCTCCTACAAAGGATGAAAAACAAACAAACAAAAAAAAAAAAAACTTAATCGCTGATTCAGATCGCGCCTGCTTTTTAACGACGGCCGAAATATCTCAGCGAGACGTCAGGGGCTTTTTAAATTGTATTTTTGTATTTTTTTTATTGTCGTCCCCCCCCCCCCCCCCACAGCTGTTGTTGTTCCCCGAGACTTGGCCGACAGCGCCGGGTGTTTCATAACACACTTCCGTGCTGCGTCTGCTTCCCGTTCAGCCTCCGCGGCGTTAGGACGGCGGTCGTAGGCGCCACTCCGGGGTTCGGCTGTGGTGGTGAGGGGTGGGGTGGGGTGGGGGGGTGGGGGGGGGGTTAGACTCTGGCAGATGGATGGAGGGGTTTTGGTCATGGGAGGGTTTTGTGTCGGACGATGATAGGACCCTCTCTCCCTCCCTTGCTCCCTCCCCCCGTCTGCTAACACCCCTACCAAGGCAGCCAGCCGCTGGTTGGGACAATAATGAGAACCAAATGAGAGAGAGAGAGAGAGAGAGAGAGATTCCTGTGGTGGCAGTGGAAGAGGAGAAAGTGTGAAAGGGTGGAGGGGAGAGCAGACGTGGAGACACGGGGCCACGCTGAGGTCGTCCTTGCGGCGAACAGTAGAACGACCGTGACATTGGCAGGAACGCCCGGAAAGCTGAGGACAACGTGTGAATAACGGAGATTAACGGGGGAGGAAAAATGTCAAAATAGGTCAAATGCACATGATGACATTTTGACAAGCGCATGTAAAGGATGACGTGCAGCCGGCCGTTACTGCAAAAGAAGCCCCTGATAGGGTGTTTACAGTATGTCACATGTACCAGCCACTCTGAAGGGGGTATTTTGCGGTAATGACCGACTGGCTCCACATTATCATCATTATTACACGGCTTACTAAATAAAAGATTGCAATGAGACGGGATATTGATTTTAAATGATTTCTTAAAGGTGCAGTTTGTAGAACTTAGCGCTAAGCTTGCAGATCGCAACTGACTGAATAGGTCTCCCCGCGGCGGGGCAATGGGGCGGGGCAAACGCGGCGGGCGGCCGCCAAACTTGCGATTAAAAAAGGCCAAAGGCCAGTGTTTGGTTTTTCCGTTCTGGCTACTGTAGAAGCATGGCGGTGCAACGCGGCACCCCCCGTGAAGCGTACCCGCTCCGTGCGTCTATATAAACGGCTCATCCTAAGGTGACGAAAACGCAACGATTCTTGTTTTCATGGCACTATACACTGATTTAAACATACTTGTGAATATTATATTCCATTTCTGCCAAGTCTGTTCCATGAATTCCACACACTGCACCTTTAACTGGCCCGCAAAAGCAGTTCCACAACAACGTAGCGAACAATTCACCCAGAAGAACCTGCGCCCGGCATGACAAAGGTACCTGCTGTTATTGTCTGCATCCGTCTCTTCAAGTCAATGGTGGTTTTTATGCAGCGTCACAGGATGGTGTCGCTAGCTAGCGTTGGCATTAGCGTGCGGGCGGTGTGAAACGAGGGACGTGAAACCACGCCGAGGAAGTGGTTTCTCCATGACGACGGTCGCTATTAACAGGCCAGGGGTAGTTATTCGGAAAATCCTGACCGCCCATTGTCTGACCCCTGTCAGCTTCCTTCATGGGTGGTTAAAAATGGCCGCGCTATTTTAGTTATTTTCCCCGAGTTACTTCCCTTGAGTTAGCGAAATCCGCTTTAAGCGGAGCGCTTATCCCGGCCGAGCTCGGGGAAATTCTGTGAAATGAACTGGAGCTGCGTCGGAGACTGCATTCCATTTAGCTCATGTTCTTTCATCCCTCTGAGATGAACGCCCCCCCTCCCCCTCCCCCACCCTCCTCCATCCCTCCCTCCCTCCATCCCTCCATCCCTCCATCCCTCCCTCCCTCCCACCCCTGGTACCTCGACAGCGGATCGGCAGATCAAAACAGAGTGAGTAATTTGGGCGGCCGGTGCGTCGGGGTGGGGCGGGGCGGGCGGGGCGGGGGTGACGCACATATAGGTGCTGAGTGCTGCGCCGGCTTTGGGCGATTGTGCGTATGGCAACACCTCGGCCTCGCCGCCGCCGCAGACCCCCGGGCTCTGTTTGTCTTTAAACATTTACTTTCAAAGGATTAATGCTCGCGGGCGCCGGGTCCTTTCTCGCCGAGACAAAAAGGCGACGCGAGGAATTCAAACACGGGAGTTCAAACACAGATCCGTGGTACCTTTGACAGATTCCTAAGACCTCTGTATTTACATTGCGCCGGGTTGTTTTTTTACGGGTCGGGCCCCCCCACCCCCACCCTCCGCCCGCTATCGGGGAGGGAGCCGATAACCGCGGCGCTACGGTCACAGCGAATGGCCCGTGTCACATCCTAATTCCTAGTTGGTTCCAGACACGGGGCTCGGGGGAACCCAATTTGACATTCGCCGGTGAAAAATGGCGATAGCGGGGTGGTTTGGAGCGCGGGTGGTTTGGAAGAGATTCGATTTTAATGTGCCGGTTTGGCCCCCGCGCCGCGGCGATTGCGCCGCCGTCGTTTTCATGCCTTGTTAAGGCCGGTTGATTGATGGTGGCGGAGGAATGTCAAAACACCACATTATACTATTTACATTTGTGTATAGGTTTAGCTGGTCCCTCCTCACGCCCTCTCTCTCTCCTTCCCCAGCCATTCTAAATATGGACAACGGCGTCGTGGACCTGGAGACGCTGCAGGCCCTTTATGAGAACGTGAGTACGGCGACCGACACAGTCAATCCTCCGCCGCCGGAAAAACCAACCAATCCTGCGCGTCTGCACAAAAATCTGCGCTCATTTGCGACACTGCCTCGTCGTATGACTTGCTCTTTCCCTGTATGGGGAGTCGTTTTTTTATTTATTTATTTATTTATTTATTTGTTTATTTTTTATCATGTGAGGAAATCCGAGAGCGCTCTCTCTCAGAGCCGTGACATCAGCACAACAAATAGAAATTGTTCGCCGCCACTGACTGAGCGCCGCTGGGTTCTCCAACAACTGCAAACCACGCGGAGCGCCGCGTCGCGTCCCTTTCAGGGCGCCCTCCTGAGATCGGCTGAAGATTACCTTTGCGTACGTAATAATAAAAAAAATTTAAATAAAAAAAAGAATAAAAAGTTTTTTTCCCGGTTATTAATTAAAAGGGAATTAGGGCGAGAGGTAGTCGGGTTTTTTTTTCTCATATACAGTTTTATTTTTGAGTGAGAGCTTCGTGGAGGGGGGCCAGCGCACCGCGAACATGCCCGACTATCTGGAGTTGATATTCTATGATATTCCACTTGAAAGGGAGAGCTGAAGGAAGTGTGCATTAGATACCAAAACAAACAGGCAAACCGCAAAACCCTACTGGTATGTGTGCGTCTCGTCCGCCGCCCTTTTTGGATTTCCTTGGGGGGGGGGGGGGTTCTCTTTTTAGGACCTCCGCCGCAGATCTGATCTTTTGACTCCGCTCGGCACCCCCAGTCCGGCGGGAACGCCAGGAGCCAAGGAGCTGAGAGGAAAGCCCTCCTTTAAAAAAAAAAAAAAAAAAAAAGAATTAACATTTTTTTTTTTAAACGTGTGTGGTGTGGTTTTAAAGAGAAAGGGTAGGAATATCTGGATGTCGTCTGAACGCTGCGCGGGGAGCTGCCAAAGCGGCGTGGCCGCGGCGCGGCGTCTGGCGTCGGCATGAAACGAATTACGGAGCTGTCGTCAACGCTTCACCGTACCACTCCATCCCGGCTGCGATGGGCGCGGCCCGGCTCCGTCTCCGCGGAATCACTCGAGGACCTGTGGAAGTTACACCAATAAATAATGGAACATGAAAAGGGGGCATATTTTCTCAATTCCGATCGCTGTACGGTTTGAAGATGCTGTGAAATTCCTGCGCGCGGCCCCTTGGCACGGCTTCACAGCGGAGGCCCCGGACCCCTTGGCCGCCGGAGGCGTATTAATAACGCTGATCATGGGAACGAGACCCAAGCCCGAGACGCGGCGCTGCTATGAACCAATGTGTCATAACCGAGGATCAAAAGGCCCCCAACCTTTCCACTCACCCCCAGACTGCATGTTTATCACCCGCTCTCCCTCTCATCCATCTCTCTCTCTCTCTCTCTCTCTCTCTCTCTCTCTCTCTCTCTCTCTCTCTCTCTCTCTCTCCCCCCTTCCCTCGCCGCCTCGGGCGATGTTATTGAGTCGAGAAGCCAAAATGTTTCTCTTTTGTATTGCGAGACTCCATCCTGTCTGTGGGTCTCCAGCCCCCTAAACCGCAGTTGGCAGCGTAGCCGCTCTGTCTTCAGAGAGGAGAGGGGCTTCTGCTGGTTCCACCCTCGCTCGCTGGGCTACATCGCACACACCGCCCTCCCTCCTTCCAGTCCGCGCTCTCTCTCTCTCTCTCTCTCTCTCTCTCTGTCTCTCGCTCTCTCTTTTTGCAAAAATACACACCAAAACAAACAGGGGGCACGAAACAGCAAATTTTTTTTATTTGGATACATTATACACACACACGTGCACATATGCATACAGACACACACACACACACACACACACACACACACCCACGCGCGCTCACACACACACGCACACACAGACCACACACACACGCACACACACACACACACACACACACACACACACACACACACACACACACACACACACACACACACAGAGTGAAAGAGCTGCTCAGTCTGTGAGCTGCAGGATTAGAAGCACTCCTGCTCTTTGAACACTAAGCCACGCAGCCAGTTAAAGGGGTCACAGTGATAGCGGGACACCCCCCCCCCCCCTCACCACCACCCCCCCACCCCTCCACCCTCCCTCCACCCGAATAATATCACAAGCCATAATCTGGGTCCAGACTTCAGGCTGTGTGAAGTTCAGAGAGACTCCATGTCGCTGACGGTAGCCAAATGTCACATGGAGGTAGGATAAAATGAAGGTCCAAATGTACTATCGTCTCTTTTTTATGTATCCATTGGATTTCTATGAAATTGTTTCTATTCTATACTACTCCGGCTATACAGTCTATCCACATTTTCTATTTTTGAAAAATAAAAGCTTATATAAAGTAGGAACAATTCGAACTTTTGCTTAAATGGTGCTCATCAAATTGTAGTGCAGGGTCATCCAAGCTGCCTTATGGTGTCATAATAATAACAATAATAATAATAATAATAATAATAATAATAATAATAACCATTTCTTTGCCCAACTGTTTTGCCTGACACTGTACCGAGCCAGCCCTCGTCAGGTGAGGGCGGAGGGGATGTGTCCACCACCTTCAACACCTTGGCGTTCAGTTAGTAACCACGCCTCTGTTTAACCACTGGAGAGAAATTTGAAAAGCAGGACGTGGAATTGGCCGGAGGTGGCCTTTAGCGATGAGGTCACACGAGGCCTTGCTCTTGCCAGGGCCGAGTCCAAATTTTTACAATGCAAAGTACAATTCATCTTTCGGAAACGGGTACCAAGCCAGAGGAATTCCAGAAATATTGTTTCAGTGAAAATTGAGTGACACAAAGGGATTAGGGCGCTGGATGGCTTTGTTTATCCCTGAACTGGCAACCCAGCTAATGAGAACCACTTGGTGCAATTCTGGAATTGCAAATACAAGCATAGCCCGCATCTGATGTCACGTGGGACCGCGTTTTCTCGCGCTCGCAAAGCGGCGCAACGTGCCCCGCCGATCCAAAGATCACACGCTAATGCCTACTTGTCCCCAATTACTCCCACGCCTCGCCGGACCCAAGCGTTTGCCCTTTTTAAAAGAGAAAAAAAAAAAAAAAAATGGATCTGCTTCGGGTTAAATGTATTTGCACTTGAAAACGTCTCGGGAGAAGGCGAAGCGGGACTCGTCCTTGTCGACACAAGGCAGTGCGCGGAATACTAATCGTTCCCCTCGATGCGTTTGATGTTCCCCGAGGTTTTTCGGGCTGGGGGCGAAAACGCCAAAGAGAGAGAGGGTTGTTCCGTCCTCCTTCTTGCACTCGGGCTCTGCAGTGTAGACCCCAGGGAGAGAGCGTTTACATTCTAAGGATTTACGGTCTCGCCAGCCCGCGCCCGAGACGCGTTTTAAACCTCCGTCGTCTTTCTTTTCTTTGCCGAGGGAGCGGAGTGGGCATTTCTGGCCCGCCCGGCTTTGTAAACCACCTTGTATAAAAGTGCGGTCCAGAGTCTGACAGCGGCGTAATGAGCAGGAATGCGTTGTAGCTGAAGGGGGGCCGGTGCTGTACCGTACTTTGGTCTCCCATTCCTCCGCGTTTTCCACCAGCTACACATGTTGGCCGGTGGCGGGAAGAAAAAAAAAGGAGAAAAAGACGCAACGCTGAGCGCCGTCTTCATGTTTGTTTGTCTTGGGATCAATATCAGTGTACGTAAACACAAACATCTCCGCTCGGCTGTTGATGCTTGGCGATAGACTACGTGACTGCGGAAGATATAACAAATGAAGAACATAACGGCGCGGGCCGCCGTCGGCCGATTTACGGCGTCTTGAATATGCCGTAAATTGGGTTTTTTTCTTAAGTGAACCGTCAATTTCAGGAAGCTATTTCTCAGAATGTGGAGGGTTTCTACTCAGCCAATGTCAGTTTTATGAGGTTCTTCTTCAGCCTTTGGCTTAGGATAGGGGGAGCGGGGATGCCAGGTCTGTCGTTTTTCATGACATATTTACAACACATCCTGGCATTTTTCTGTCTGATCGCCAGTTGTGTGTCCACTCGGTGCAACATTTGTAACATTTGCTCGGTCGACAGAGAGCCGTAGATGACGAAATGGACAAGATCCAGAAGCACGTCAAGTCATCGGAGCAGAAGGACGGCACCAAGTCGCTGGACAAGCCCGAGCAGTAAGAAGAGAAGCCCAGCGCCGAAATTAATTCATCAGGCCCCCGAAACGCTGGGAAAGCAGATGTTCCGCTGCGATTTTTTTTTTTTGGTCATGTCGTGACTCCTATTTCCATCCATCAGGTTTCTCTTCCAGTTGTCACAAATCCCCAATTTCTCCGAGCGGGTGTTCTGCATCCTGTTCCAGTCCACCTTCCACGAGTGCATCTCCTCCGTCCTGCGCAAGGTCGAAATCCTTCAGAGAGTCTGCAAGGTGAGCGGCGAGCCTGCTTTCCTTCTCCTTTCAGTTCTTTTCTGCCGTCACTTTCCCAATCTCTTCTCAAGGCTCCTTCCTCCCCTTTGGGGCTGTTTGGAACTTGCATAGGGATCGGAGTGGCTTCAAACTGACCTTTTGTGAACGCATTCTTCTCCGAGGCCACGACGATACGGCCGAACGGGGCGGGACCCCCTCTCCCTCGCGCCGCCTCGCGTTGACCCCCACATGTCTTCTTCTCGCACCTGTCTTCTGGGTTGTTACTTACCCCCCCCTCCCCCCCCCCCCCCGGCCCTCCCCTGTGCACCGTCTGCCAAACGCCAGTCGCTGCAGAGCGGGAAGTGCGTGATGCAGATCCTGGGGCTGGTGCTGGCCTTCGGCAACTTCATGAATGGAGGGAACCGCACGCGGGGGCAGGCCGACGGCTTCACCCTGGACATCCTGCCAAAACTCAAGGACGTCAAGAGCAGCGTGAGTAGGATCCCTGAGGAGCAGGGACAACAGGCTACCTTACACCAAAAAAAAAAAAAAAAGAAGTGTTTACTATAGCAGAGAGAGGCAGCTACACTGCACAAAGGTCTTTCTCAGCCACTTTATAGTAATACACAATATTTATATACTGTTTGTTCATAGTATATAAAATAATGAATAAAGAAAACTGCAATGAAATCACTGTTGATAAATTCAATGAATTTAATCAATTTTTGAGTGTTTTGTGCATTGATAATTAAACAATATCATGAACGATTAAGTATTATTACACATAAAGGGGCGAGGCTAACAGTTGATAGCGGCATGCAACATGCAGGTATATGGGTGTGGGTTTAGCAGTGTGCTATAGCAGCAGATGTGCATTGAATAGGTTCTTCTCTTTTTGAGCTGGAAACTGAAATATATCGTCATGACATTTTGTTTCTTTAAAAATGTGACAAAATCGGCGTTACAGGTCGTAAATGTATCCCTGCGCCCCCTGCTGGTTGAAATCAACAGGAAGCCTACGGAAGGCGTGGATTAGTCCATTTAGTGGCTCTTTACGTCACAAATAGAAGGAGAAGGCGTTGGCTGAGCCGGGTCTGCGGAACCACATGACATCTTCAGAATGAGACACGATCCCTGCTCAGCCCCCACCCCACCCCTCCACTCCTCACCCGCTTCTTGGCATTCTCGGTCCCTCGCCTGCGTTCGCGGGGGAACCTAAACCGTGGTGATATCGAGACCCTTCGCCTTCCGAATTGAGGGGGTGGGACAAAATGCCGCTCGGTACACGGCGCTTAATCAACACAATAAACGGGCTCTCCGTGCCCTCAGCGAATGCCTTATACGGCCGCGGTGGTGTATGTTTTTTTGAGGCGGTGGAATGACTCAGGTACCAATAAATAACATCAAACTTTCCACCAACTCTGATTTATGACAGCCAGCCCAGGAAAACAAGGAGAAAAGTTGTGTTTGATGTATTATTCTGTCTCTCGACTTGTTTAGCCTTGACAGGCCACAAATTAAACCGTCCTGCTCCGAAATGATTGGATTAATAAATAAAGGGATTTTGGTTTATTTATTTGGATCCTTTCCTTGTCTTTCAGGATAACTCCCAGAGTCTTTTGTCCTACATTGTTGCTTACTATCTAAGGCACTTTGATGAGGTATGTTTTGGTTCCTGTTTATTTGAATGACTTTGTTTTTTTTGTTGTTTTTCTTTGTTTTTTTTACCCTGATTTACTTAGAAATCCTTCCAGACCCCTCGTTTCATCTCCTCTTGCCAGAGGATACCATGGCTTATCCTTTATCAAATTATTTATTTTCCCTTTCCTCATTTAGGCAGACGCAAATCTCTCGCTCTCTCACTCCCCTTCGCCCGTTCCCCTCCATCCCTCTCTCTCTCTCTTTCTGTCTTTCTCTCCGTCTCTCCCCTTCTTTCCCTCCTTCTCCCTGCTCTGCTCTGGGTTTATTCAAACCTGCAGTCGGTTCATTGGCACAGCATCCAAAGAAACCCTAGTGTAAATAATTAAACTTGCCAGATGAGATGAACTCAGCGGAGAGAGCCGCCCGCCAAAGTCAACCTGCAAAACATGGCTCACGCGCTCATAATGACTTTTTAGCAACAGCGATCGACAGAATGAATGTGCACTTTGATTAGCAGAACTTTTCACTTTGCCGCTCGCTGTTTGCCTGGATCGGTGCCGGTCTAAATGGGGGATGTGTGAACACGCTGAATACATCACTTTTTATGTTACCTGCTGGTGAGGTTGATTCCTGCGTGAAGATTGTTGCCTTTGCCAGAGTGTGTGTGTGTGTGTGTGTGTGTGTGTGTGTGTGTGTGTGTGTGTGTGTGTGTGTGTGTGTGTGTGTGTGTGTGTGTGTGTGTGTGTGTCCATTTGTGTGAGCGTGTATCCCTGTCTCTACATGTCTGTGTGTATGTGTGTGTGTGTGTGTGTGTGTGTGCGCGTGTGTGTGTGTGTGTGTGTGTGTGTTGTGCTCCAGGATGCTGGCAGGGAGACCTGTGCCTACCCTCTCCCTGAGCCCCATGACCTTTTCCAGGCCTCCCAGATGAAGTTTGAGGACTTTCAGAGAGATCTCCGCAAGCTGAGAAAAGACCTGAACGGTAAGCGTGCCAACCGCATTTCTACAAATGTTTTTCTTCTCAGCGAGCCATTCCAAAAAGCTTTAAACTCCTTATTTACAACGAGCTTACCAGGTAGTAAACTTGAAAAGGCGCTGGTTATGGCAGGTGTCATATCATGTTTACGAGACCCTTACAAGGAGACTTATATAAGCATAAATTATGAATTAATCCACCCACATATCTTCTGCCACAATGGAAAAATCTCCTCAACGTAGCCCACTATGGTCATGTTTGGATCGTGGGAGCAGGTCAACAGAGAGATAGCATCTGTTTGTCGTACAGACGACCTAACCAGAAGCAGATGTGGGTTCTCAGAAGTAGACTCCTGTTGGGCGCGGCGCGTCTTCACTGTCTTCATGAGGAAGGGATCAAAATATAAAGAGGCCGACGGTTAGAGGGCTTCCACTACCTGCGGAAGGTCCGTGGGTTCGTCCACGGGGCCGGGGCTGAAGCGGGGTCGGTTCTCTCGGCGCTCCACCGCATCGCCTGGCTGACCCTGGAAGCCAGAATCCCTGAAAAAGTGATTCTTAAGAGAGAGTTCCGGAAAATTCCAACATGTCTTTCTGGATATGTTGTGTGTGATGACTTTGCCCAACGGGGTCTTATATATCATCCGCTGTTGGACGTGTGCGCTTGACAAGCAGCCCGATGAGTCTTGCTGATCATATGATTGATTCATACATTTAGTACGTGCATGGACAGTGTACGTGCAGTATATCTGTTATAAGCGTTCTGGTAAATAAAGTGTAAGAAACATTATGGTGCAGGGCTCTGTCTCAGGTCGCTCTAGGAGGCTTTTAAACTCAATGCCTGCGTACCCTGACGACCAGAAGAGCTCAGTGGGAGTGTGGAAATCAGCTTATGCTCGGAGAAAGCCAATCTGATCAGTCGGGTCACGAAAATGAAAAGATATCCACGTCGCCTAATGAACGATGCAGTGGGGAAATATTCACTTTCATGACCCAGTCTCTACTCACTCAGCACACGGAACACTTTCCAAGCATTCAGCGGACCACAGGTGGTAAAAAGCTAATGTGTGTTCCGGAGCAAGAGAGACTGTGTGTGTGTGTGTGTGTGTGTGTGTGTGTGTGTGTGTGTGTGTGTGTGTGTGTGTGTGTGCGGGCGTGCGTGTCTGTGTGTGTGCGTGTGCATGTGTGTGTTAATGTCCACACCATGCAAGGAGTGCACACAGTGTATCTGCGCGTGCTTGCATCTCAATTGACAATAATCCGTCCAAACCTGGCCTCTGTTGTCCGTGACCCTCTATGTATCTGCCCTGCTAAATCTATCAGTTCTCCGATCCGCGTGGCCTTTGCCAAATATTGTTTTTTCCTCGGCAACAATCAGTCTTTTGGCCGTTCATTACGGGTAATTCATAAAAACGGTGACGCTCGTGGGGGACCGGGGGGCCCGCGTGCATTTCGTCCTCGGTGCCGGCGCTGCGCGATGGCCCCCGCCTGAATGCATATTCGCATGCGATACCTGAGCGGCTCCTCGCTGCCGCGGCTGAGCCAGATGAGCGTTCTAGCAGACGCCGGCTTTTGATGACAGTTCCCCGAGGGGGGCTTCCGATAAGTGGGCGGCTCCGCAGAAATGCGCTTGGCCGACCCCGAAGGACAGCGGCAAAGCGGTGCCGCGGGGACCGCTCGCTCCGCCGTCTTCAGAGGAGGTTCCATATGGTCGACCAATTACAATTTGCCCCGTCGGCCTCCCCCCCGCCAGTCCCCAGTCCCCCCCCCTGCCAGTTCCCTTGGCCCCTCGCGACCCCTCCGCCAGCGAGGAGCGCACGGAGCGATCATGGCTGCAGATAGAGCGTGACTCCAGGGTTCCCCCCGGGGTGGCTCCGCAGGCCTGCTCTGCTCCTCGGGGGTATCTAATGGGTTGTTATGGCTTCACTTCCACCTAATCAGCAGAAATGTCATCAAATGAACCGGAGTGAGGGCAAAGTATAGGTTTCTAACGTCGGCCTGTTGCTGATTCAGCCGAATTAGAGATTGAAATGAGAGCGCAGGG
Organism: Zeus faber; assembly: GCF_960531495.2. Classification (NCBI taxonomy): domain Eukaryota; kingdom Metazoa; phylum Chordata; class Actinopteri; order Zeiformes; family Zeidae; genus Zeus; species Zeus faber. Next base: position 22,409,084 of record NC_137202.1, read on the forward strand.
CGAAGGGGGAAATGTGATTGATATACTGTAACGCGCACACCCACCGTCACGCTACTGCTAATACACTTCGAGGCAGGTTTTTATTATATTACTCTGTGTTTATTTGCCCTCCGCTTCTTCCAGCCTGCTCGGCCGAGACTGAGAGAGTGCGTAAGGTCTCCTCGGAGGAGGATCTGCAGCCCTTCAAGGGCAAGATGGAGGAGTTTTTGAACCACGGTGAGTCTTTCTCCTTCACATTGTTACGCCGCCGTCGTTTAACTCGTACCCGGTGTCGACGGACATCCGAGATATCCGGGAAGAACCCGAACGGACCGCAACGGGCCCTTTTAACGTCTTGCCTTCGCGGTTTGATGAACTGCTTCCGCATATGATAGATGGCTCATGCTGTTTGGATCCCGACCTCGTAAAACAAACCCTGTTTTGGTTTGTCTTTAAGGAGGAACCCGTATCTCCAGTCTAAAAACCGTGTTATCCGGCGAAGGCTTTATTCAAACTGTCATACCGCTTTCCACGCTTTAGACACTCAATGGCTCCATTGGATCCCCGCCCCTCCACCTCCCCAGCCCGACCCGTTGGCGTCTTCCACACGTAGCCCGTCGGTTGTCTGTTTCTTTTCATCACTCGCCTCGTTGGACTAAAGCAAATAAACGCTTTAATACACAGCGTTAGGTGCTCGCCAGGAGGGCTCCTAAAACAGACGTGATGTATCGGCTGTGGAATCGAGACTTCGTAATGAATCCGGCCTCGGAGGGCCCTCCCAGCTTGTCGCCATGTTTGTTTTTATTACAGCTACGCGGCGCGCGGGTTGGCGGCCGCCGACCCACGCTCCCCGATCGCTTTAGCAGCCATCCTCCCGCCGGCTCAAAACATCTCTTTTTTTTTTTTTTTTTTTTTTAGAGATGTTTCGTTCCCTAGCTGCTCCTTATTACAAGGTTTACGCTACAGCACTGTACCAGCAATTTCAATCTTCGGATTTTTACCACTGCTCGGCGAAAACAAAATCGGTGTCGAATTATAACGTCACGTTCAACATGTCCGGCAAATTCCATTGAAAATGCAGCGCGTGTTTACACGGCCGTCAAATATCATAAAATCGGGCTTTCATCTGCACGATCTGATGGCTGCAACAGTATCGGGGTAGCGCCATCCACTTCAAAGGTGTAAGTCGGTTTGTTTTGCTTGTTTTAACATAACACGCCAAACGCCATTTACTGCGTGGGACAAGGCTTTGAGTCTGGCCAAATCCAGTTGACTGTGACCAATTTTTTTGATGCGGCCGAGCTCGTGGGCCTCTTCCCCAAATGCTTTTGTATTCAAATGAGGACGTAATATCTAGCACATGTTCCTTTTGCTGTATCGTTCATTGTCCTTGGGTTGCAGTTGAGAGGAAGTCAACCGATGAAAGCACGCATCCCGCTCCCACTCTGTCCTGTCCTCGTTTTATTTTTTGTTGTTTTTCTTTGTTAAAAGACAAGTATGGCCGCCATCCCTTTGATGCAAACGACAAGGTTTGCCCTCTGTCAGCGCCGTAACCGGGATACGTGATTGGGCGCGGGGGTGGAGTGTCGCTCCAGACTGAATTCTTTGGGTGCCTCTGCTGTGGTGATGAAGAATCAAACAAAAAGGGGGGAAAAAAATATAAAAACAGAAAATAATCAACTCAAACGTCTTAGTTTTGTTATTTCTGTAATTTCTTAAAAAACCCCAAGGTTGAACAGTTTCTGGCTCCACAGCTCCAGCCGCTCTTGTTTAGCTTCTGACCATGAAACCGACCACAGAATAACAGCGGGAGCGGACTTGTCGGGGCTCGGCTGTTTGGTCTAGCTCGATTTTCCCCGCTCGCTTGACAAATTCTCATGCATGCGAGGCTTTGATGGAGCCTCTGTGACTAGCAGAAAGCACCGGCCATGTGATAATCTGTTTCTGATGGACGTGAAGATTAGCGAGGCTGGTGCCATGCTCTCTCCCCCCTCCCCCTGCTTTCTTTCCAACAAATCCACGATCGCCTACTGCCGCCTGAGGATTGCATCATCAGGTGGCCAGCGGCGAGTACGACCCGGGGAGACGGAGGCGCTGGCTGCGCCAATATATGCCGAAATAATCAATGAAAAGTACCAGCATGTTAATCCACAGCAACACTGCACACTAGCCTGGCAAGCGTATCCCACAATGCATTGTTCGGGCGGAGCCGTGGGTGATGGCTCCTTGCTAGTTTCGTCATCAACCGTGCGAGTGGTGCGATACAGGAAGTCCAAGAAGCCTCGGGTTCTTTTTTGGCACATGCTTAAGTGCGCCGGGCGATGTCGTTTGCCGTTTCCGGACGTGGCAGGGGGCTAATGGAATTCTGTTCGATCAAATGAGGAATTCCCTCATGCGGGAATCTTTCATTCTCGTGACCGACGGAGGAGCCTCCGCGAGCGTCTTGGATCCCGGTCCCTTTCAGCTCAGGAAGGACGGTGAAACAAAAGCCACGGTGCTGATGATGTAGGGACGTTGTTTTTTGTTTTTTTTTGTTTCTTTGTTTTTTTCTTTCCCGGCAAACCCCATCCCCCTCCGTATTATTTACTGATCTGTCATCGTTTATTGATGGGCCACGGGCGCGGGGAGAGCGGAGAAGAGGGAGGCAGCCCCCCCCCGCAAGAATGATTTAGCAACCTGGAACGGTGCAGAGAAGGAGACGGTCCCGTCGGAGATGTCAGCGCCGCCCAGATGCGGCTCTGGCTTCAATTACTCGCCGGCGATCAGATATTCCCGGGGATAAGAAGGGCCCGGATGCGTGCGCCAGGAAAGATCCCCCCCCCCTCGTCCCGTCGACTGTCACGCGCGTCCCGGAACGCCGTGGAGAGGTTACGGGCCGTTTGTGATCATTCGAGGGTTTAAGGCAACGATGGCTCACGGAAATCCTTCGTCGCACCGGGAAAAGCCGTCTGGGAGAGAGCTTAGTGGGTCCTCCGCTGATGAAGTTGTTAAAACGGCAAACTCCCCTGACGGATCAGTTCTGAAATCAATATTGTTTTTTGTCGTGCCCCCCCCCCACCCCCCCATGACAGGGGGGAGAAAGCTGAGGCTGCATCGTAGGAACGGTTTCGTTCCACCCGGTCCTTCCCGGGTGTTGTTTTCCGAGGGCTGTCGCGGTTCACCGGCGTCCTCCCCTCTCGTAATTTATAGAACGGTCAGAAGGGTCTTAGCGACCCCGCCGCCAGTGTTTGCGGCCCGCCTCGAATGTCGACCTCTATCTCTCTCTCTCGCTCTCTCTCTCGCTCTCTCTCTCTCACACACACAGTCATCAGTCTCCATTTGAAGGAAGCCTACACAATGGAACTCTTGTCCAACAATCTGCGGTCCCCATTTGTCACTTGTGTGGACAGAGGACGGTCCGAGACTTAATAACCTGCGGTGGCACTCGGCTGACCTCGGAGACCACTGCCGAAATAAGTAACGCCAACGGGCGGAATCCTCTTGTATATACCTGGTATTTGGAGAAGGGCGGGCGGAGGACGTTAGCTCTGACCCCGTGACGAGGCGTCTCTAACCCCTTCCACTTCCAGGTATGTGCTTCTGTGCTCTCACCGTTTCTTTTTTTCTGTTCCGCAGCCAAAACAGAGCTTGAGACCCAGGAGAAACAGCTGACGGACACGATGAAGATGTAAGGGGGGGGGGCTTCTGTTTTATTTATTTCCGTGGGTTTATCCGATTCCTAGAAAGCCCCCACCCCACCCCCCATTCCATTCCATTCCGAAGCATCTCACGTCCTCGCTCGCCGCATTTAAACTTGTATTTTGTGAGTCGAAAATACACAAAAAAACGCCGCCGGCTAGGCTAAACACTTTTGGACCCCGGGCGTTCGCAATCGGGAAATTATTGCCGGGCTGCTTTGTCAATATTTAGGTCCCTCAGGTTACTTGGGTTACATGCAAAGCGCAGGTCCTCATGCGGAGCTTTAGGTGGACGGGGGGCCCTCGGCACGCCGGGTCTGCGCTGTTTATCTAAGCGGGACGAGAGGAAGACAGCCCTGGCTCCAGGCTTCTGCGAACACTGGCGAGGAATGCGTTCCTATAGCGCACTCCAAACAAAGAGCGCCCGCCGCCGTATTGATCAACCGTGAGCGGCCGCAACATCAGTCACTTTCCCCCGTGTCCTCCCCTGCCTCGCGCGCCTTCTCCCTTTTCCGATATTTAACTGTTCTGTGCGCCTGATTCACTGCTTCCCTCCCCTCTCTCTGTGCGACATGTGCGTTATATGTGCACGCCTGCCAAATGCATGGACGGTTACATATAGACATCGGCATGTCTACTCAGACGTGGTCATAAAGTACGCATAGACATGTGTGCGTACGCACATTCATATAAATGCACGTGTTGGCACACGCTTGTACATACGCACACACCACCACAACACATCCATAGACGTGCACAGACAGCTCAGCGGCATAGATGTACAGTATATGAATGTATTGTACCTTGGATTAATGGGTAAATATTTATATTATGCTTTAATTTATCTTTCGACCTAAAGCGGCAATCCTTAAGATAATTTTGTTTAAATATAATCATATGTTTGACGTTTATTTTTTAAATCTGATTTATTTATTTTTTTTACACTTTATAAGAAACTGCAATTCAATGTATTCAATGTATCTGCAATTCAATGTATTTTTTAAATCAGATTTATTTATTTATTTATTTTTTACTTTTTAAGAAACTGCAATTCAATGTATTTGCCTTGCGTGTGCTTCTCCATATGCCGCCGTTCAATGTTGGTGGCGGGGTCCGCCGTTCCCGCCAAGAGTGAATTTGATAAACGTTCAGAGAAAAGAACGACGCCCTCCAATGAAAAAGTATCCCAAATATCACCTCAAAGTGGGAAGAAAATAGAACAAATGAATGGATGAAAAGAAGGCATACATTCACTTAACTCAACACAGACAATGTTATGAATTTTCACTTTAACGTGGTCAGTCGTCTTGGGTTTGTGTTTTTGTGCATTATGATTGATAAGCCTTTGTGGGCTGTGGACCGTATGTGCTCGTTTTTACGCATTTGCTTCAAGCGAGTGTCACAATGACTCGGTGTAGTTTTGTGTGATCGCACGCCGTGGTATTTCAACGCCAACCTCACACGTTTGCCCTCCGTCCTCAGCTTCATGGAGCTGAGCGTGTTCTTCTCGGTCAAGCCCAAGGGGGGAGAGAAGGAGGTTTCCCCGAACACCCTCTTCTCCGTCTGGCACGAGTTCTCCACGGACTTCAAGGAGCAGTGGAAGAAGGAGAATAAGCTGATGCTTAAGGAACGGTGAGCACTAGGATCAGAATCGGTTTATTCCGCCAGGTACATTTACATGGAGGAGGAATCTGCCATGGTGAAGGTTGGTGCGTCGACAGTTACAACCGACAATTAGCATAAAAAAGCGTAACAGTTGTTAAGAATGGTCAAATATACAAAAAATAGCCAAATAAAAAAACAAAAATCGTGAAATATACAAAAATATACACCGATCAGCCACAACATTAAAACCAGTGACAGGTGAAGTGAGAACCATTGATCATCTGGTTCCATGGCTCCTGTCAAGGGGTTGGATATATGAGGCAACAAGTGAACAGTCAGTTCTTGAAGTCGATGTGTTGGAGGCAGGAAAAATGGTGAAGCGTAAGGATCTGAGCCACTTTGACAAGGACCAAACTGTGATGTCTAGACGACTGGGTCAGAGCATCTCCAAAACGCCAGGTGTTGTGGAGTGTTCCCGGTATGTAGTGGTTAGTACCACTGTCCAAGGAAGGACAACCGGTGAACCGGTGACAGGGTCATGGGGCCCAAGTCTCATTGATGCACATGGGGATTGAAGTCTAGCCCGTCTGGTTCGATCCCACAGAAGAGCTACTGTAGCACGAATTTGGTGAAATAGTTAATGCTGCTGTGATAGAAAGGTGTCAGAACACACAGTGCATCACAGCTTGCTGCGTATGGGGCTGTGTAGCTGCAGACCAGTCAGAGTGTCCATGCTGACCCCTGTCCACCACTGAAAGCACCTACAGTGGGTGAGTGTCAGAACTGGACCATGGAGCAATGGAAGAAGGTGGCCTGGTCTGATTAATCATGCTTCTTTTACATGGTGTGGATGGCCGTTTGCGTGTGCGTTGTTAACCTGTGGAAGAGATGGCACCATGATGCACTATGGGAAGGAGGCAAATTGGAAGAGGCAGTGTGATGCTCCCGGCAGTGTTCTGCTGGGTCCTGGCATTCTTGTAGATGTTACATTGACACGTACGAGCTACCTAAATATTGTTGCAGACCAAGTATCCTCCTTCATGGTAACTGTATTCCCTGAGGGAAGTGGCCTCTTTTAGCAGGATAATGCCTGCCGCTCTGCAAAATTTGTTCAGGATTGGTTTGAGAAGCACGACGAGGAGTTCAAGGTGTTGACTTGGCCTCCAAATTCTCCAGATCTCAATCGGATCGAAACATCTATGGGATGTGCTGGAACAAGAAGCCTGATCCAGGGGAGCCCCACCTCACAACTTCCAGGACTTAAAGGATCTGCCCCTAACATCCTGGTGCCAGATACCACAGGACACCTTCAGGGGTCTTATGGAGTCCATGCCTCCACGGGTCACAGCTGTTGGTTTTGGCAGGTGGTTTTAATGTTGTGGCTGATCGCTGTACACAATATACACAATGCTTACGATATAGCATCCTTTCCTGTTTTAGCTTAATGGTTCATTATGATCAATGATGAAGCGCGACTAATCGTTCACTGTCCCATTGAAAAGCACGTAGGCCTGATGCCACTAACTACATGCACATAACATTTTCAATTTATATTAAATATGGGCCAAACTTTGTGATTCAAACAACTTTTAACCAGCTCATCACCACTGCAGCCAAGTGCATTACAGTCTCTGTTATGATCCTGAGTAATATTTCTTCCCCCTGAACGTACCTAGGCGTACCTTCCACCGGCCTTACAGCAATATTCGAATCCCACCAGGATTTTCTATTAGAGCCGAAGCGCGCGTTGCTTTATGTCATGTGTCTACGTACCCGGGTATGGTAGACCGCTCTCCGTCCTGCTAACTAAACAGCATTCCAACTGCGCCAGCGTTCCTGCATTTGGACCTCCAACCAAGCGTGAGTTCCCAAACCATTAATAACGCAGAGTACAAACCCCCGTGCACGCTGAAGATCCTATCAAGAGTCATTCAAATTCATGGAGGGAACCAAACTGTAATGACCCGCTTCTTTCTCCTCACCCCCGGTAATGAAAAGAACACATGCAGCATCCAGATCGCTCCCAGTGGTTTTTCGATTAATCGGGAAGATACCGTTCCCTGTGTAAACGCAACGACAAATTGGACCATTATGTCGAATGAAGATGGAATCGTGATATGTGTTTGAAAGAGAAGCTTAATTTGGCTTTTTTTCGGTCGGTAGTCGGCTACAGAATGGAAGCAGATTTGTAAGCATCGAGTTTTCACAGTTGTCCCGAGGTCAGAATCTCAATTCATTATTCTTCTTCCTGACGTGCCGACAGTCACGATCAATAAGCTGAGGAAGAGAAGAGTCAGCCACTGTCAGTTTCTACCGTAGCTCCATGTCAACACTTTGTGAGTAGTGAACCGCATTCATTGGTCAACTACGATGGATTCCCCCATGTAGTAGGAGCACCGGGAAGAGGTTTATCGGTGAACCACCGTCGTCCTGGCTCGATCCGTACATATTGGGCGAAAACGTTATGTGTTTGTTATTCACTGACAGTAGCTGCCTTTGTTCAGGGTCAAAATGGCGGAGGAGTGCTTCAAGCAGGCCAGGGAGAAGGCGTCCTACAGCGTCAAGCCCAAACACGCCACTGGAATAGTACGTGTCTTCACTTCAATGCCTCCTTCGCCTTCCTTTATTGTGTTTCCGTCTACATTGACTGTCTCGCTTCCACTGTTTTTGCCCTTGTCCGCATGTTAGTGAAACAAAATGGCCGCCAGTGAGTATATGTAGTGCGTGTATAATGTGGCGGTATTCTTATTGCCCCACAGAAAGCCAAGCTGGGCCAGAAGATCTGAAGACCATCTTGGATAAAAAGGTGTAAAGGTGTTTGCTGATGACGTAAATATTTATCAAAAATGCTTACCAATGAAAAGCTGACAGTGAGGGGTCATTTTAGAGAAAATGTGTTTATTTTTTACAGTGCAAAAAATTGTCGTCATATCCAGCCTGCCCTAAGTATTTTATAAGCCTGACTCCTTTTATAGCAATTTTAAAGCTAAATTGATCAAAAAACAGAAGCTCCATAACAGTATTATATATGTGTGTGTGTGTGTGTGTGTGTGTGTGTGTGTGTGTGTGTGTGTGTGTGTGTGTGTGTGTGTGTGTGTGTGTGTGTGTGTGTGTATGTGTGTATGTATGTATATGTATATATATATATATATATATATATATATACTGTATGTAGTCATATACAGTAGCAAGTGCCTTAAAGTACAGTGATGTGGTCAAATAAGCAATGTTACCATGAGTTTTCTTTTAAAATGTGTAATACACATTTAAAAATACACAAAAATGTCACTGCTTATATTGTAAACCTGTCAACGATAGGCTGTATTGTGACATACTGTAGCTCAGATTGATGTATAGTTCCATCTCTTCTGTCCTAATTCACTTCTTCACTGTCTTCACTTCAATTCATGTGATTCGTCTGGCCTGCTGCTGTTGCTACTGTTATCGTATGTCAATATCATAATACTGGTTTTATGTCAGGTAATGTGCAATTGGTGTTGTCACCCCTACATCCCAAGCGTCCCATTTTTTACTCAACTGCCTTTGACCATGAAACTATAGTATTTGACGAAGCAATAGGGATTACGTTGATGCTGTGTAAAATGATATTTTTTTAAATGTTGAAACCACATTAAACCTTCAATTGATAAAGAAACACATCCTCTGCAAAACATTTTTATATGAAATAGATTTAATAAACTTTTGACATAGATACTTATACACATTTTCTTACATTGTACCCCAGTTTACATTATACACTTTATATTTATTTTGCCGGCTAGTATATCTGTGGCAAATGTATACAGTTTTCCGCCTTAGTTTCTAAAGCTTTTTCCGGTGAATCTGATAGCGTCTGGCCACTATCAGTTTCAGGAAAAAGTTACAGGGTAAAATTACAAGGTTTAAACATCGGGAATTTGTGGACAGTCCTTTGTTCAGATCAAAACCTGGATGGATTGGACCCACCACCACCCGCTACCATCACACGTGGTATTTGAAGGCGAAGGAATCATCTTAAAGGTGTAGCTTTGGGATTGTCCCTCCAAGCGAGAGTCCATTGGAAAGCATGAGGATCTCGCCTGCATCTTCAACCGCCCAAATGATTCCGTCGAGGACGGCCGGGCGAGTACAGCTGGAACAAATCAGAGTTTATCCAGGGCTTTCTGGTTCACCACCACGTGTCTTCAGCACATTGACTCTCAAGTCCGTCGACAGTGTCTGAAGTCCCTTGTCAAGTTCAAGGTCTTTGTCTATCGCCGGCCACAGTCTGCGATGAACTCAGCAAATGCGTGATCGTGTCCGTGGAGTCATCTCATCGTGTGTACAGCAACAATGGAGAATGGTCAAACTACGGGAACAAAAAAGTCGACCTCTATCCAGGCTTATGTCAATTCTCATACGATGACGCGAATGCTCAGGTCATCAGTGAAAGTCTGTTTGGGCTGTCTCACTCTGGGTCCCGTCTCACAGTTTCCCGTGGCCGCTCACGTCCACGGACATACACCTGCACTGCTTGACCCTCTGGACTTTGCGGTGCCTGAACGGCGGCTGCAGGTCGGGGCAGTCCAGCTGCACCGTGAGCTGGGTGACGCGGTGCGGCCTGCAGAAGGAGCACGACTGGAACGGCTCGTGGGCCTTGTTGTGTCCTCGTCTCCCGGAGCCGGATCCGGATCCGGGACCTCGATTTTTGCCGTGGCCCGAGCTGGGTCCCATGTGGCGGGGGATGTAAAAGGAGTTGCACTGGCCGTAGCAGAAGCGGTTGACCACGGTGCGGCTGCGGCAGCCCTCCTCGCTGACCGTCTGGCGGAGCGGCTGCGTCTTGCACCAGTCGCTGCGCAGGTAGCGGCGTTCCGTCACCACCAGGGCCTCGCGGCTGGAGGAGAGCACGTCGGGCTTCCGCGGGAGCAGCCGGTGGTGGCGCTCTGAGGACAGGTTTCCTTTGGCCTTGTGGGGCGACGGGATGGAACCCTGGGGGCGGAGCTTCCTGCTCTCCGCCGCGATGCAAATCGCTCCAGCCAGTAGGACTGGGAATGCGATTCTCCAAAACATTCTGAAAGAAAAGAAAGAAAAGGTACAGTCTTAGTAAGTCGTGAACCTTGAGGGGTACAATGGCTTGGTCACGGTCATTGATCTCTTGGCATGGGTAATTTTGTGCCTCTGGTGACAAATTTGAACCTCACTGGTACAAAAACGACAAATTGGGCTTTATAGGATACGGCGTGACAAGGCCTTTGTACCCCTACCGGTACAATGCTGTAATGACCGCTTCAGGACCAGTGAGTAGTGAGCCGTTGAAATGCAGAGTGCTTTGGTGTGTCTAAGTGTCAAACAAAAGGAACACAATATCCGTTTTGAACTGAAACGCAAACACACATTGATATCTCAACATTTGGCTTGTCTCCAGGCGACACATGTTAACCTGGAAGCCTTTACAATGCTGTCATTCAGACGGAGAGCGGTGTTGCCAATCATTATTTACAAGTGCACTAATGTGCATACATGTCGAAGCGCCTGCCCCGGCGCTGTCTAGCCTCTGGGGCATCGTTGAGGAAATGAATTCATCACCGTGGCCCCCATTTGTCAGCCTCTCTGTGTCATTACCTCTATTTGCTTTCTTCTCAGCTACACAACTCTTCCATAAATAAACAAAGCGCCGCCATCAAAGGACGCACTTAAACACCCATAACGAGAAGGGGAAGTTGATTTTATTGGTCTCGTCGCCGGGTAAAATAATTAGGGTTTTGCTTACTCTAGTCATGAACTATGCCGCAGATATGTAAACAGGCATTACAGAGGCCCCAGCTGCATGTTATTAGGGGAAGGGCTGAGGAGCCGTACCCTTTGGGAGTCCACTCTCCGTGGTTCTACGCTCCAGAGCAAAGTGAACTGAGACTGACCTACAACGTCCAAGGTTCAGCCTTTACCCCATAAGTGAGATGGGGACAGAACCGAAACCTCCCCTAAACATTCCCGATTGTATTCAGATGTGTAGTCCACACGTGCAAGCACACACACATGCACGTACACACACAAGGATCTTCACCCTGTCCCTCCTCAAGAGTAAATCAAAACCCCCGTTTTTTTTATATATATATTCTGGTGAAGTACGAGAATATCAGATCTGAAAAAAATGTGTTGCTCTTTTCAAATTTTTTTTTTTTTCTTTTGACCATCGCATGGGTCTGTGCGCGCACTGTCAGCGTTGGCGCCAGCACATTTTTGACCATCACTCAAGCATCTTTCCAGCAGATGTTGCTTTCTCCCGACAAGCATTCGCATGACACGGAGTCGGGAGATTCAGATGCAGAACCAAACTGCCTCAAGGCCAGCGACCGCTTCCCACTCAGCAGCTCCTCTTTGCTGTGCAAATTTCTACATCCTCTGTCCTTCTCTCCTGGAGCCTGGAACTCAATCTGACATGAAACAAATGACTTTATCATAGTCCACTTTGTTCTTTGCCTCGTTTTTTTTTGTTTTTTTTTCCTTCTTTGCTTCATTTTTTTAATTTTTTTTCCACCCCCGTTCTTGACCTGGGGGTCACGCTGGAGTTGTCCGGTAATGCAGGAGCACCGAGTCTCTACATCACTGTCCTAGTGGCGCTGGCTGTAAAGCTAGGCAGCAGCTGTTTCTTTATGGGGTTCGGTACATCTGACAGAAACGTGCTAACGTATAAATTCAGCGCAGACAGGAAGCCCTATGGTCGGGAAAAGATTGGAGAGATTTGCCAAGGGCTAGATTTACAAACTAAATTCGCAAACGACGTCCTCCCTAACTTTCTGCGGCTCAGACTTGATCTCCTAATGACTTAGTGAGGAGAAAGGAGCCGTACCCAATCCATTTTTGAGACGTGAAGTGACTATAACGGAGAGTTACAAATTGGATCTTGGCTCTACACAACTACTTTTGAATTCCGTTCAGGCAGACAAAGAGATATAAGGACCCCTCACCTCCGACCAAGACTGCGGGTAAAACTCTGGCGCCACAGGATGTCCAGAGCAGCGCCTCGCTGACTAATGCACGCTCGAAATCACCTTTGCAATAGGAACACCGTAGGAGTAGGAACGTTTTGGAGCCAAACATAACTATCCTGAAATATCGTCATCGTAGGGGAAAGGACACCGCAGTTGTGTGAGTGCGTTCGCACATTTGTGAACGTGTGTGTGTGTCCGCACGCGCGCACACACACACACACACACACACACACACACTCACTCACGCAGCATGAGAGTAGAATAACTACAGCAAAGACCCCCGCTGGTTCCTTCCACCACCCACTGCAAGGGAGAGTCATGACCCCACTCCATCTTGTGCTGATCTATCCTCCATCTCCAACACAACTCTCCTTTGTCATCAGCAGCCTGGGCTACCAGTGCCGACAGCACATCAGAAAACACACGGACGCCTTGTTCCGGGGACTGACCCCGGCTTCTGTAGCCAAGCTCCTTCTTGCCTTTCCCTTTTCCTCTCCGTCTCCTCGCCCATTCATTTGTCCGCCGCGGGGACACCGTCCTCGGGCTCGGGGTGACTTACAAGGCCCGGGGGACTCGGCACGGATCACCTGACCGACTGTGTACACAGCGCATGACGGATGGCCCCGTACAGTCGGCGGCCTCGCTCCTTCCCCGCTTCCAAACTCTGGTCTGGGTACGATGGGCCCGACCCCGGCCAAGCTATCCCCATCAATCTCCCTGGCAAGACAAACTGTGGTTTCTGGTTTGAGATTCCTGGTTTGAGGGGTTTTCGGGGGGGCGGGGGGCCCACTGAGGTGGGCCCACCTCAGTCGGTTGAGATAGAGAGGACCAGAGCGGGGCGAGGGAAGGGTCGGTGCTCAGGGGTTGACGGCGGTCCACGGAGTCAAACCGACTCCGCCGAGGCTCCCTGTCTACTCCCTTCCCTCTCCATGATTGAACTCACAATGAATCTGGCTCCCTCTTGCTCGGACTCTCACCCCCCTCCATCTCCCTCCCTCCCCTCCCTCGCTCCCTCGCTCTCCGTCCGATATTTGTCGCTTTCCGTTTTTCCCCCCTTTGCGCTTTCTCTCTCTCGCAGACACCCGTCATCGCAGAAGGGCGGAGGCAGAAGGCGACTGTGGTTTCTCCGTGTTGATACTCAGCTCGAGCCGAACCATGCGGCGCTATCGCTCCCTCTGCGAGGAAATAATGTTGACTATAAACACAACCCTACACTTTACCAGAACCACAAATACTTTGGGGGGGGATGGACGTGCTTCGCTGAACCGTGGCAGACCTCGGTTTGCAGAGACGCAGAACCTCTAATGAAATTATAAAATTCCAGAGAGAAACACCGGAGTCCGCCGAGCGAGACACCAGTCTTCGTCTGAAAGTAGCCGTTGCCGTGGACGGGAACCCGCTGGGTGTCCTCCCACTGGGAACAGACGTTGTAACACACTGGTGACCGCGCCCGGCGTCACAGCTGCGGCGCTCCTGGCGTCGCCGGATCCCGCTCGGAGCCAAACGAAAACACCAGCGGTAATTGACGCCTCCGCTCTCGCGGTCGAGCATTTCCGAAATTCGTCAAGTCCGGGATGCATTCTGTCGTTTCGAAACCTGCAAATTTGTACACAGACGTAACTGCCACTAAAGCCCCGTTCGAGTCGTTCCCGGCACGTCTTCAAAAGCAGCTTCAGAACCAACTAAACCCGATGCCTCAATTATCGGTGCGTCACAAAGTCTCATGCCGCGAGTGGTAAGTGTAGTTAATTACAGTCGAACTGCATTTAATTCACTGTGCAGCTTAAACACTGCTAAACACTGCTTACACACACACACACACACACACACACACACACACACACACACACACACTCGATGCATGACCACACAGAGAGAGAGAGAGAGCGAGCGAGGGGCTGGGGTTTGATTTGCATTGTGATAGAGAGCGCCAGTGTTTTCACTCGCAGCCAATTACGCAAGAGAGCAACCATGTCATTATCTGCATTTGCGGATTCTATTTTCCCAAAACTGTTCTCTGGCTGCCGGCTCATTAACGGGTTGTTGTTTTTTTTTGGGGGGGGGGGGGGGGGGTATAAGAAAGAAAGAAAAAAAGGGGGGGGGGGGTGTTGTGCAAATCTGTGCGATGCTAACATCGCCAGGAGGCAGTTGGGGCGGCCATTTGTCTTAATAATGACTTTCAGCTCCAGATGCGATGCTCCCATGCGAGGACGCGAAGGAAACCCTCGGCTTCCTCCGCGGCGTCCGCCGGGGGCTGAGCATGCGTGGGACGGGGCTCAGCGGGAGCTCGGCGCCTCTCGTTTGGACGGCGGAGACCCGGCAGGTTCGGGGGATTCGCGGGGACCCCCCGTTCGTCGGAGCCGCGAGACCAATCTGAGCTCTGATTTCGACGGAGGGTCTTCAAGTTCGGATCGCAACGATCTCGGGCCCCACACTGATGAAGTTGGCCTTCGAGGTCCACTCCGCCCTGTGACGCGGTCGGTGGACTGCACACCTCGCAGCTTTTAGCTACAACCGCTCAGAGAGGTTGTTCGGTTGTTCTTGCGTTGGGGTTAACCCCAACCCCACCCAAACAAAAAGATGAATATCCCTCCTACACCCAAGAGATAGTACCGACTGTACCTGACCGGGAACTCCCGTCCCTCCCCTGCCGACAGTGTCCGCCTGTATTTGACACGGCAAATAAATACAAAGCCCAAAAAATAAAAATTAATAGTGTGCTCGTGCACCCAGAGTCACATGACTATTAGTAACCTGCATAAAACATAAAAACCTAAGCTTTGGGTGGGGCATCGCTTCCTGATCCAGACTCTCAGCCTTGATCAACTAATCGGACAAAATGGCAGGAGGCCCTGCAACACAGTACTCCCACCGAATGGCAAAGAAACCAGAATCCAAAGCCTCGTTAAACACCAAACAGAGAATAATGGCCAAACGCCTGCAACACGGAGGTAGATTGCAAACAGCGTGGTTCCTTTTTCCACGGGAAGCATCTTGAGGGAGGACGACGGGCGGAGCGTGGCCGCTGGCTCCCTGTCAACTGCCGGGTCGTCGGCCGACACGGGAGAGCCGGGGAATCGTTCTTAACCAAACCCTGAAACCAGTTTAACGACTGGGACCCGACGGGGGGTGTGTGTGTGTGTGTGTGCGTGTGTGTGTGTGTGTGTGTGTGTGTGTGTGTGTGTGTGTGTGTGTGTGTGTGTGTGTGTGTGTGTGTGTGTGTGTGTGTGTGTGTGTGTGTGTGTGAGTGTGTGCGTGTGTGTGTGTGCGTGTGTGTTGGTGCCAAATCCTCTTTTGACATCAGAGGAGACTGTACGAGGTGGTGCAGTCACCGAAGCTGTAAGAGGGATCATAAGGCCGGCGCCCGCCATCATAAGGCCGGCGCCCGCCATTCACCGAATATACACACACACACACACACACACACCGATGTACACGGGAAAAACTCTTATGCAATACACACACACACACACACACACACACACACACACACACACACACACACACACACACACACACACACGTACACACAAATACACAAATACATAATAGTACATGCAGGTGGTGGCACATCAGCACACCAACAGTTCTATAGTGTAGGAGGAAGACACACACAGCACATATACACATCAACACACACACACAACACACATACACCAGCACACATACACCAACACACACACACACACACACACACACACACACGCACACACACACACACCAACTCACATACACCAACACACACACACACACACCAACACACATACACTAACACACACACACCAACACACATACACCAACACACACACACACACACACCAACACACACACACACATGCACGCACGCACGCAGGCACACACACACACACACACACACACACACACAGGCCGGAAAGACGGTCTATTTTGTAAACACACGACAGCAGTTTTCCCGGCACTCTGACATCGGTATCTGTTGACTTTCCTTCCACATCCACTGGAGACGTGAAACCTTAGAAGTGTCTCTCTCTGAGGCTTGGAGTCTTCCCTCAACGCTCACTAATTCTCCCGCTCGCAAGGCTAATTCCCTCAACCCCCCCCCTCGCTCGCTAATTATAGTCATTTAATGGGCACTTTTATCCCGTGTGCCCTGCAATACCTTGACGGCTTATTACATTTTTCTTTTTTTTTTTCTTTAACTATGGGTGGCCCCCGGCGGGAATCCCCCCCCCCCCCCCCCCCCCCCCACCCATACCCTCACCCGGTACTGACGAGGGGCCACGCCAATGTTTCTCTCACCCTCTCCGACCCCAAGTAACTCACTTGTTCATCACTTCATGGCGTCATCACTCAGCGAGGTTATGGACGACAGAGCATTTCCCGGAGACTAATGGTTCTTGTTTCCTACGTTTTCCCCCTTTAATAGAAGCGGGGCCATCATCTCCCAACGCACCGCCGGGGCCATCATCTCCCAACGCACCGCCGGGGCCATCATCTCCCAACGCACCGCCGGGGCCAGCATCTGCCAACGCACCGCCGGGGCCAGCATCTGCCAACACACCGCCGGGGCCAGCATCTGCCAACACACCGCCGGGGCCAGCATCTGCCAACGCACCGCCGGGGCCAGCGAGGTGTGGCGGGGCTTTGTGACGCCGCGTGTCGTTACAGCCACAGCGTTCGTGGAGAACGTACACGAACACATGCGGACACACAAAAACCAAGAAAAGGAAAATAGTTAAAGGTCCCAATGAAAGGGGATCAAAGGAGACCCTAACCCTAACCCGTCAGGGTCACCTCACCCCCCCGAAAACGGGGCTTCCCGCCGCGGGGAAAAAAACGTGCGTTTTCGCGGGAAAGAAAAGCAGAGACGGAAGACGGCCGAGGGCGAGAGCCAAGGGTGAAGCGGTGAGCCCGGTGCGTTTACCTCTTATCGGGGTCTGACGGGAGGGGGGGGGGGGGGGGGGGGGGGGGACGAGGACGCTGAAGATGCTGAGCCCGGGGGTCAGGGAGAGACGTCCGCCCTCGATGGTCCTCGCAACCGCCTCCAGGCTCCGGTTACCATGGCAACGCGGGCCGGTAGTATCCTCCTCGCGGGGAGGGGGCCGCGTGTCCTCGCTGCCGTCTCTCTCTTTTTTAAATTTTTATTTGTGTTTCTTTTTGTTGTCGTTGTTGTTGTTGTCGTTGTTGTTGTCCTCGAACCAGGGTGGAGGTCTCGGGGCCGGCGGCTCAGTTCTCCATCTCCACCCCCCCCGCTCTCCTGCCTCCGCCCCCCGGTGATATCTCTCTCTCTCTCTCTCTCTCTCTCTCTCTCTCTCGGTCGCCTGGCGGGACCCCGGTCCTCTCCTCGAGTTCCCTCCGAGAGCTCGGCCGTGGTCTCTCTGCGAGTGTGGCTCGCGTGTGTGAGTGCTCGCCTTAGTTTGAAGAACCCCCCACCCCTCTCTCTCTGTCTCTCTCTCTCTCTCTCTCGCTCCCTCGCTGTCTCTCTCTCCCTCTCTCTCTCTCTCTCTCTCTCCCTCTCCCTCTCTCTCTCCCTCCTTCACCCTGGACTGGGAGGGTTTTTCCTCTTGGCCCCGATCATTGTGTGAATCAAACCCAACCCAACCACACTTATTCCATTTTCCTCCCTGGCTGTCTGCCCCTACACCACCCCCCCCCCCCCTCCTCCTCCTCCTCCTCCCTCTCTCCCTCCCTCTCTCTTTTTTTGGGCATTCCCTCTGTCTCTGCGTCTCCTCTGACTCAGGGATGTCGTTCTTAAACCCGTGGTGTCGCTCTCTCTTCGACGCCCCCTCTAGATGGGTCTTTGGTCCAACGTTCACCACAGTCAGATTCTCATCCTTTGTTTTTGTTTAGGAATCCTCTCCCAATTTGCAGTTTCCCCACGCTTAGTTAAATAAGGCTTCATCCCTACTCCTAAACATATATACATATATATATATATATATATATATATATATGTATATATATACACACACACACACACACACACCTCCAGGACCCCTCTCATTGAGATCAAGCCGCCGCAAGTCTGCCTAAGCGCACAATAGTTTCGTAATCTCCAGATCCATAAATCACCGGCGGCTGCCACGGCTTCAGCAAAGAGCGACGCAGCTCGGACGACGTCTCCCTCTGTTGTGGTTCCGTGCACAAACACTGGGAGCCCCGAATACGCACCACTTCTACCTTCGCCAGGCCGAGGGGCGGGAAAAAGGAAAAAAGCAAAAAAGGCCAAAAAAGCAACAGAAAAAAAAGAAACCGCAACCCCCAACTGCCCCGCGTCTGAAGGATAATCCATTTAGCAGCGCAGGGAATGATGACACTTTGGCAAAATCGAGCCTCGTTTGTCAGAACTCTTGACACTGAGGTTGTGCTGAACCGGCCTCGGCCTCCGCTCATCCCCGCACGGGCACGCAGCGCCATCTAGTGGCGGCGCGCCGCGTGCCACGCGGAGCGCCCTTCGAGTGCCAGGGCCGACATGGACACGGACACGTCGCCGACGTTGGTCGCGGCGACAGGTTTCACAAATCCAAAACGCAGGGCAGAGTAACAGATAAAAGGGGCCAACTTTAATCATACACTTTAAGTAAAAGTGTCTTTAAATATGGTATAAAAATAAATGCAGGAGAGAATAACAAAGAATTACGTTCTACATAAGACAAAAGACGGCATTTCTGTTGCTGTTGTTGTTGAGTGTGGCTATACAAGTGCAATGAAACCCATAATTATTGTAGTGCAATAAAAATCAATGCAATGCAAAATAAACGCACAATAATAAAATAACCATAATCCTAATAATATATTGTATATGCATACCGTACAACACTTCCCATAGCGTGACAAAGTATTTGCGATCTCAGATTTGTGTTTTGCGACGGTTGGACCTTTTTTCTCACATTTATTCTACAGCTTTTTCTTTTTATCTTTTTTCTTTTTTTTTTGTTTCATGTCCGACATCTTTGCTTTTGGCTGGAAGTGGATTTGGGGTGGGGTGGGGTGGGGTGGATGGAGGGTGAGACGACATTAAGAACTGGAACACTGGCTTTTGCGTTGTTTTTACAGGCCTTTTTTTTTTTTTTTTTTTTTTCTCTTTCCCCAATTTGTCAGCGGCCGTCACAAGTCCGAGAGCCCCGCCCCCCGTCGGGGAGTACTGGAGTACTGGAAATGCGTCGGGAACTTTTTTTTATTCATCAATTTTTTTTTTTTAAAAGGAGGGACGGGGAGGAAGGTCCTCTCCGTGGACATGCAACATCTGATGGAAGGACGGACGAAGGACGACGAGTCGCTCGGGGCCCGAACCATCGTCTCTCCGGGGGCCAAGAGCCGGCGAGACGGACGGGAATGATTCTAGAGATAAGATGGCTCCCCCCTCTCTCTCCCGTTTCCCGAAGAGTCGAGAGAGAGAGAGAGAGAGAGAGCGTTGGTTTCGACGTGATGGGAAGACCGGTCGGTGTCCGGGCTGAGGAGAGTGTCCCCTGCACCAGGAAGCAGGAGAAAAAGCGACATCAGGGAGAAAAGCTCATACGTTTTTCCAGTGTTTCAGGTGAAGGAAATTTTGGTAAAAATGACAATATCAAATGAACTGGTGCGGCGGTGTGGTCAGTAATGGTATTTTACCTGGAGGAAGCGTCCTTCAGAACAAGATCTTACTTTTCTGCAAGGAGGAGATATCACAGAGTTAAACGGCTGCCATTTTGAAAGACAGGGCTCCAGAGGTCCACGGCAATTTTTTTTTTAAATCAATACAAAATCAATACATACCTTGACTTGGAGGCCAAACCAGACGTTATTTTAAACTAGAAATACTGAATGAGTTCTCGTGAAGATGAAAACCTGTCTGGTTTATGTGACGTGGTGCATTCACTTCCGCTGCACAAACCTTTACGTTTAACAGTACAGACATTATCTACTTGGGTGTGAACGCAGTTTTGATCCAATGGAAACGGAAATGTTCTCATATAATGATTTGATTTTGATACCCAGCCCTGGGTGACACAACAGTTCTACACAATTCCTAATTTAAAATGACATGATACTATTCGGTAATACCACGGTGCCAGAGCAGCAGCATTAAAGGCACCAGGCGCACAGCGGTTTCGGGGGTTTTCAGCGAATGCGGTTTCCCGAAATAATGGCCGCCTGTCTTATCAGCTGTTTGCAGGAGGTAAAGCAATAACATCATTTATCGTACGTAAACTTTTATTTTGAGGGGGATGTGGCCTCGGAAAAATTTGGAATCGTGGCGTAAAGGCTTCCAATCGACTCCGACGCTTACCACCCCCTCCTCGTTTCCTCCGTCGGTCCTACGGATGCATCTCCCGTTGCAGGTTTTACGGAGCGTCTTAAGATGCCACCAGTACGTAGGAGGCGGCGGGGGAGCGAGGGCCACGGAGCAGTGGCTGACCGTCAACAAGGGTCACTGTGAACGGACAGCGGCCTTTACTCGCGATCGACCGAGCGCTGATGGCCGCTAGCGACCAATCAGAACGGGGTATTCCACGGAGCCGTGCCATCACCTCGTGCCCGCCGTCTCCCGGCGACGCAGCCCGGCGCAGATGCCTCAGGGTTCAGAGTCTGATCGACTTGGACTCGTTGGTTAAAAACCGATACAAACCGACGTACGGTCGATTCACACCCGGTGTAGGAGTGAGTTGTGGTTAGAAGACGTCAGATGAGTCTTACCTTCTTCTTGGCCTGTAGTAGCTCCTGGTAGGCACTGGAACGGATGAAGCGACTGTACGAATCGCTTTTCATCAGCTTGTAGATGTGTTCCTGGAACAAGAAGGATGTTTACTGGCGGTGTACACTGGTGAAAAGCCGCCGCTCTTTCGGGGCTAGGGTGCCGCGTCACCGATTAAAACAACTTAAAGGACGTGGAAATGCAGTTTTTCCTCCACCCTAAAGACCATCAAACGCTAATTGAGCTTGTCCCTATCGCCAGTTTTACCCAATGAACTCCATGAACGATCGGCCCTGTAATCTGACGCCCTGAGCACCGCCGGACTACTCGGCTCCCGAGCGCGGACCCACCTGCGCGTCCTCGAAGGCGTAGCGTCCGGGGTCTTTGACATTCTGGGTGGTCTTGCCGTAGCTTTTGGAGTCCACGTTGATGGCGCTGGGCGCCCCGGAGGCCAGGAACTCCTGCCATATCTCCTGCACCCGGGTGGGGACCTCTCGGATCGGACGCTTCTTTAGCTCCTGGACCGCCAGCCAGAACCTGCGGAGAGCGGCCCGTGAGCAACGGAGGACCCATCGCCGCAGACATGCTTCCGCGGCGGGAAAGGCGTCGAGCGCCCGCCCCCGCGTCGGCGTGCCGCCGCCGGGGCTCCTCACCTCAGGTTCTCGGAGCTGAACTCGGACTCCAGGAACTTGAGGAACTGCTCTCGCCCCACGGGGTCTTTGAGGACCTCGTCGATTCCAAAGGCCCACCTCTTCACCCTTTGCTGGCTCGGCTCTTTGCTGTGGAACGGACGAGGAGTCATTCTAAAATGTCATCATCTTTGTCATGGTATACTGGTACACTGCATGCAAAGGATTTTATTTTCAAGTATTTTATTTTATGTAAAACAGTGTCCTTCAATCTGTTCCTGCGTAATAAGTCTTTCCAATAAGCAGAGAATTCGCCGTTCTTCAGGGTGACCCTCTTGGCTCCGTTCCACTATCTCTATAGAAACAGCCTTCTATCTCTCTCTCTCTCTCTCTCTCTCTCTCTCTCTCTCTCTCTCTCTGCTCTCAGCCCGCCTCAGGGTGGAGTTTGAGTTT
Organism: Zeus faber; assembly: GCF_960531495.2. NCBI lineage: Eukaryota > Metazoa > Chordata > Actinopteri > Zeiformes > Zeidae > Zeus > Zeus faber. The sequence goes on from NC_137202.1 coordinate 22,431,051, forward strand.
TAAAAACTGACCGGCAAATTGGACACTTTCAGGAGTGTATGGGGTGTGGGGGAGGTGCTGTGCTCGGTCCAGGATGATTCCCTCATTGTTAACCTGTGATTTTCCTGTGGTAGCTGTGATCTTCTCCTCTTTCTCTCTCTCTCTCTCCAAGGAGGTAAACTGTACAAAGGAGGAAGTCTGGGCTACAAAGGCAGCCGTCCTTATAGTGAACAGCTGTCTCCAACCTGGTGAAGAAACCAACAGATCCCTGCGTACCTAGTTACCTCTGAAGAGGGATGTCTGTGCTCTTGCTGCCTATTTACCGGTTGTCTGATTTGTCTCTGGTTTATGTCATGTTTTTTTGGTTCCTTCGTGATCAAGTTGCTGCTGCTGTGACATGACTTACTGCAAATAAAGGAACCTTAAAAGTCAAAGTCTCTCTCTCTCTCTCTCTTTCTCTCTCGCCCTCTGGCCTGACATGAAACGTACTCAAACATAACAGGCGGAAACACACACACACACACACACACACACACACACACACACACACACACACACACACACACACACACACACACACACCTGGCCTCCAGCTCCCAGACCGTGGTGTCGTCTGAGATCCAGGGGTTGGAAGGGTCGGGTGGCGTCAGGAAGGGGTCGTACTCCACGTACTGCTCCGTGTAGGCCAGCAAACTGCCGGGGGGACGCAAAGAGCAAAGAACTGAGTCCATTTTGGGCCGCTGGGCTCTGTGTGATTGTGTAACATTGTGGGTGGAAAATGGGGCACCGCAAAGCAGACACACAGTCTCTCCACCTACGTCACAAACGACACGGTGGTAAAGTACAAGAGTGTACGACCCCCCACCGTTCAGAGTTGGAGAGAGAATTCTTCACCGACTGAATGCCTCCTTTTCAAGCAGGAAATGACAAATCAAGGGCTTTGTGTGCCCTCCAGCGTCTGGCCCCCATATACCCCCCCCCCCCCCCCCCGCCCCCTCCCCGGAGCGGCCATTGTCTGGACCCAATCGCTGCTCAAGGTCAGCGGAGCTCTTAATTCCAGCGGCCGCGTCGGGCCCGTTTACAGATTCAATAAGCGGATCGATGGCCCAAGCGAATAAAGACGCGCATCACTCACCTCTCCGCCACTTTGGACATTTTGAGTCGATGCCTGTCTAATTGCACTTGCCAAAAGGTGATCTGAAAGCAGAGCAGACAACAATTAGGGCACGCCAGGCTCCTCCTGAGAGGCTGCCAAGGCAGAGCCTCGCACTCTGACACTTGTGGAGGAAGCGTCGAAAATGAACAGTCCTTCTTATTTTTCTTTGTTTTTTGGAGACTATGAGGGTTGGGCGTACACGGCCTACTGGATAAGTCACTTCACAGGAGACTTTGGGTCAAATTTCCAGAAATCGTTGCCGTATTCATATTCGAAGAATGCAATGTTTTGTGTCTTTTTAAGTTCATAAGATCATTTTTCAAGATCAAGATTTTTTTTCCTGGTCTTAAGAAATCTTATGTCTGGTTCAAGTTTTTCTTCTTCTAAATGAATATATATATTTTTTTTGTTTTCAAACATTGTTTTTCTGCAGCAATGCAACTGAAGTTGTCAGTTGTTATATTTCACTTAGTGGAAGCACCCTCTGTTGTTGCATTCGTACATTTTTCACAACTTTCTATCATCGCCGCACTGAATTCATTCATGTTAAACCAGCGGCGCTCATGTACAGCAAATACGTAAACGCATCCCCCCTGCTGTCAAACCTGTTCCTGCAGTTCCTCCTCCGTGGGCTGCTTGGCTTCCGGGACGGGCGTGTGGGTCGGACTTTGGGTGCGAACATCATTCTGCAGCCCGTACACAGACTGACCAGAGCAGAGGCCGAAGAAACAGACACGTTAAAAAAACGAAAACAAAAAAAACTGCTGCCGTAGCGTCATCCTATCCACTCATATCGTGTATCCTGTTACTAAGCCACCGGGTCGCCCCGGACCACCTACCTTTCTGGTCTTGTGGGGGTTCTTCATTCTGGATGACTTCTTTATATCAACTTCTGTGGTGTTGACACATCCAGGCTGACGAAAAAAAAATATTAGAGATATTCAGGAACAGACTCTTTCAGTTGTGGTTGTATTTCAGGTCAGTGGCCACGAGTGGTTGAATGGAAGCCCTTTGAATAGAATCCGCATTATCGCGCGTGTGTGTATGTGTGTATGTGTGTGTATGTGTGTGTGTGTGTGTGTGTGTGTGTGTGTGTGTGTGTGTGTGTACGTGCGTGCGTGCGTGCGTGCGTACGTGCGTGCGTGGCAGTAAAGTGGCCGGGATGCGACCCGACTCTGAGCTCCGAGCTCCTCGGGGGATTTTGGGGTGAAATTCCGATTCGATCAGATGCGGAATGTAGGGATTCCTTCGAAAAAGCGGGTGGCGCGGTGGCAGCTTTAACCAGCGGCCTCCTCCGCCTCCCGTTTCAGAACCATGAAATCGGAATTCACACCGATGGCGTTTTGCCGTGCGCATGCATAAATGACGCTTATTTTCCAATTAGGCTTCCCGGGGCGGCCACGGCGGAGCGGATCCATAATTCCTGGGGAGCCGAGCGAAATGCCAATGCGAACGGGAAGGA
>NC_137202.1:22436147-22466147 GCF_960531495.2 Zeus faber
TTCGCAAACATAGACACTTTGGGCTTTGGCTTTATACAATTGGCTTCATAAAAACCCGTTGAGGAATTGGGATGTTGATTACGTTTAGATTAAGATTAAGTTCATTAGTTTCCATTCACGTTGGTTCCTCGCTGGACAAAGGGCCTCTGGCAACACGCAAGACATTTGGCAACAAAATGAGAACGCTATTAAATGTCTGTCTGCCAACGCAGCGCCATCGACCGGTGCATCGCTCCTGCGGACAATATGAAAAATAATAGATTTAATGCTCTGCAAACGGTCCTCGAATCGACATCCATGTTGTATGAAGCACAGAGCACAGAGCAACCATTACGCTGTTAGAAAGATTCTCTCTCTCTCTGTCTCTCTGTCTCTCTCTCTCTCTCTTTGTCTCTCGCTCTCTCTCACCGTAGTCTGTGTTTTCTGGTTCCCAGCAATTTGATGGCCAAAAGTACGGAGTCTGTAGAGAGAGAAACACATATAGAATAAGGAAATTCAATTGAGGTAATGCACACTCGGCATACACCCGAGGGGAATTAAATAAGCAGACCATAATGTCATGGACCAAGAAAGCAGAGGAGCACGACTGACCGTTCCCTTCCTCTACTTTCTAAGAATAAAGGGGAAAGAGAAAGGATATACTCCCACAGCAACTGGTGTTTGAATTCTCTATATGCATCAAGAAGGTTGTCAAACCGTAATGTTGCATTATTAAAAGTTGTACTATAAAAGGACTGCAGGGATCATTCTTCTCCATTTACTTTTCCTGCATTGGAACAGATGGGTGGTAATTAGCACGAGGGTTTTTGTTAAATAATGGAATTTTTTTGGCAGAAAAGTCTGTTCGTGATCGTATATGCTATTTCTCAATACAATGAACAATTATAATAACTCCTTAATAAAAAATAGCTAATATAATATAATGCACAACTACATTATGTATTTGATATATATTAATTATATTATATATAAATAATAGTGTTGTCATTTTGAATTCATGGTTCGTGGCAAACTGGGTTGATCTTTTTAGCATATCCCAACTTCCTGTTCTCCAGTGAAGGTTCATAATCAGTAAGCACACCCGTGCTTGCATATTTGGCATATTTGCCACCACTTTTGTCCTGTAGTAACGTGAAAAAGTGCCACAGCGGAGACTTTTCTCAAGCTATAGAGTAAATGGACTGGAAGTGTCAATGGTCTAAATTAGTAATTGGTGAATGTGCGGCACGGCTAAACGTTTGCAAAATGATTACAGCGAAAAAGGTGGGTGTCTGGCATGTGTTACAAACTAAACCACACACATTTGGATGAACAGATGGAGAACCGTGAACCGGGAGCTTTGCGAGCTCCGTTTTTTGCATGGTGGATGAGCGAATGAGTCAGATCGATAGATATGCACGGTGGGGTCGAAAGGCGTCGTCGTTCCCCGCATGGGAAATGAAATGACGTCAACGTGCGACCACATCGTTATACGACCCACACCCATCTTTACGACCACGTCACCACCGCGCGCCTCACCTGAAACCTATAGAAAGTGCCGTCATCCTTCAGGGTGAGGACGTGGTCGGAGATGGGGAAGAAGTAGCCGTGTGCAGCCATCAGAGTCCCCAGGTGGAGCGCCTCCACTGCAGCGCACGCAAACACACACACACACACACACACACACACACACACACACACACACACACACACACACACACACACAGACACACGGGGGAACGATTTCCATTTTCAGTTTGTAATTCCAATGTTTGCCCTTGTCAACTTTCCCAATGTCAGCACAAACTGTCCGTGCGCGTACACAAACGCACAATACACAAATAACATTCACCTAGCTCTGCACTCAATTACTTGTACTTACACATGAACACACACACACACACACACACACACACACACACGGGCTGAGTTGACTCATTTTAAGTCCTTGAGGCTGTGAAACTTATGAGAAATGTATTAAACCAACGGATCGCTTTCCCGTCTGATGCTCAAAAACCCAGCGGAGTGTAACTGCAACCGTCACGATGCGTCATAAGCAACGCATGAAAATGCCCCATGTTGATACAAACCACCATGCAAATTACAGCCAATTAAAACCGAAATCACTGAAATCACTGCACTTGATGTTTCCCGTGTATAAAAATAGATGGAACCGCCGCGCATCAGGTGCTATATTGTTAATTTATTCAATGTCGTGCAGCCTCAAAGACAGCATCTAACTCTGTCCCAGAAGATATCTGGCGTTCCTTGTCAAATTGTTGTTCTGTGTGTGCTGAGTGTTTTTTTTCCCCAAATGTGGTTGTTGACAAACAAAGATATTTGTAAAGCAATATAGAGAGACTAGACATCAATAACGTTAGAGGGCTGACTTTTTTTTAATCATGATTACAGTCATTTTACAGATAAGTAATTCGATCAGAACTAAGTGTCAGGATATTTGATTTAAAGAAGCTGATCCAATTAACTTCAAGAAATTAAATTTTCATTTAACTTAATAAATTTCCATGGCCCCCTAGTGGCCCGCCGCCTGGGGTAGCCACAAACGCACACGCGCGCGCGCACACACACACACACACACACACACACACACACACACACACACACACACACACACACACACACACACACACACACACACACACACACACACTCACACACACACACACACACAGACACACAGTCTGTTATATAATTTCTTGCCTATTGTGTGACATACACGCAGCAATAGATTAGGACTCAAATATCATGAAATCTATTTTAAATTCAGTACTCATTGGACTTGTGTCCAATGTGGTGAATGTGGTGGATCAAATTAAAGTCAGCAAACTATTAAAAAAGTGCAAGCACAGCGCTTCCACCTACTGTAATGCGGTTAAGAAAAGCTCTCTCTGCCTGCCTGCTTGGGTTCAAAGTAAAGGCTTTCTTTCTCTCCCCCTTTGAGTGGATCTGTCACCTGTGACGATTTGTCGATTTGCTTCTGTGCCGTAAAGGGTAAAGCACAGAGTGTCTGAGGGGATCTGGGAAGAAGGGAGTGCGTTAAATGCCACCCAATGCAATCCAATTTAGGTGTGAAATATGTTATATATATACTGAATCGAAGAATTTCATTAAACGCAAACTGAAGGCAAAACCAGACTCCCCTTGATATGGAATTCCAATTAAAAGTTTTTCTTTTTCTATATTTTCTGCATTGGTAGTAATGGGTTAGGTTTCAGTTCCCATTTTTCCATCCAAGTCGTCGCCATTGTTCCTTAAATCAGATGACCATAGTCGACAACGTCACATGGTAGGACTCGGTGGCTCAAAGAGATAAGCTGCTGTCGGACGACTTGAGGGTTCGATGCCAAGTTAGCTTTTGAGAGGCTGCACCCCAAGGGCACGTTTTAAGGTGCCGGAAGACCACGGTGGCGCATGAAGTTGACCTGGCGGCGTGGTGTTTTGGACGCTGGCTTCCAGCGCTGTCGTTGTGGGTTCCCGTTCCTTGAATCAAATGATCGGAGGACACGACCAACCATTATTGGACTCAGTGGCGCAAATTTTCGCACTTATGAGGCCAGCTTTCAAAAGATCCCCTGGCGTCAGAAGCCCGAAGCGGCTTACCTCTTTGAGCGAGTCGCGTGGAGCTCGGTCGTCTCCTCCGATTTGAGCAAAGGAACAGGACTTGGATGGCAAAGTTAGGACTTAAACCAGTGATGGCAGCAATGGGAGGCAGCGTCCAGCAAGCATTATGCCACCAGGGCCGCTTGAGTGCTCCCCCCTGCCCCAAAAAATACAAAGCCCCAACATGACTTGTACAATAATGCGGCTTCCTTTTATTTAGGCACTCTTTTAAATGAAATAAAAGGTTGCTGGTGCTTTACGGCATATCATGAATGAGTGATACCGATACTGAATAATGGATCGATACATCCTCAGTTATTAATGTGAAATTGGACATATCCACATTTATCCCTTCAAGTCTCTAGCAGATTAAGCTCTATTATTCCCTTATTTCTTAACCTCTCCTCACTCTTTGAAGCTGAAACCCTGTTGACGAGGGAGCCGCGGATTTCCATTTCGCACACCACGGGGCAGAGCTTCTAGAAACTCGGAGATCAGAGGGTTTGAACCGTGCAATCATCCCACTAAATACCTTTATCGCGACGGAGTCACCCTACCCAGGCCTTCCAGCGTACACACCCGGGATGAGGGGCGATCATTAACAGGAGCTATCAACATTATGACGGTAGTAATCATGGTCGTCATCCGCATCATGTTATGCCGCCGGGAGGTCAGGTCAGCGGTCGTTCTAACCCGCCCACTGCACCTGGATCCGCCGTCTCCGTCGCGCCCGAGGACGCTTCCGGGCGCTCCCTCGGCCGCCCCCGTTCTCGGCAACAACAATGAGCTCCGCCGGCCTCATAAGCTCGTCCGCATTTAAATCTCACGACAGCGGATCGCTGAAAAGGTACTCAGCACACAAGTGTCCTTTCAGCCGGATCGGACGGGAGGCCGTCGGAAGCCCTCCCCCGTTTGTCATCCCGCATCCGCGGGACAGCGCGCTCGACGGCGGAGAAAACAATGCGTCTCTTTTATCCGTCCGGGGATTGAACGGAATCCTCTCTTGTTTCAACAGATCACGCAGATCACACCGCGGCCCGACAATGATGTGTGATGAAGAGATTATCCGCGACAGTTTAAATAGACCGTCCTGTTTATTCTGTCGGACCGGGGGCAACAGTTAATTCCGGAGCCCCTGCCTCCGTACGTGCGGCGTGGACGTCGGGGCCGAACTGAGATGATTTCGGGGAGCTCCACGGCGACCGTCGACCGTTCCACTTTTCCCCCCGCGTCAAGTCGCTTAAAAACGCAATCTGGTTTTAGACTTTTCGAAAGATGGCGGACGGGCGGCGGCATGGCGTAGGCTAATCAAACGCGGGATCAAACAGGATTTGGTGGCAGCTGCTTCCACATTCTCTTTATCTGAAAAATAAAATGTTTGGTCTACTCGCGCATAACCTGCTCTGGCTTTCCTTCATCAGCTAAGCTCGGTAGGGCTCTCTCCCCCTGCGCCCACACTTCTGCTGAGCCATGAGAAAGGTATTTTACCGTAAGCTGCTTTGCTTACCAGAAAAAACACATACACACACACACACACACACACACACACACACACACACACACACACACACACACACACACACACACACACACACACACACACACACACACACACACACACACCTGCATGCAAACAAAGGCATTGTGGGAAGCGGACAATATGGATCGTTCCTGTGATAATGAAGCGCACGCTAGAAAAAATCTACAAGCCACACACACTGGATAATCATAAAGACACACATACAGTACACACACGCGCACACACACACACACACACACACACACACACACACACACACACACACGGATAACGCATTTCAAAGCCAAACTAGATATTATAAAACACTTCTAAACACAAGTATTTATTTTATAGAATGCAAGAGACTAGTACGCATTAACAGCAAACATTAATATTTATAACACACACACACACACACACACACACACACACACACACACACAAACACACACACACACACACACACACACACACTTGCACGCAAACAAAGGCATTGTGGGAAGCTGACAATATGGATTGTTCCTGTGATAATGAAGCGCACGCTAGAAAAAAAAATACTCTTGAATGTACAAGCCACACACACCAGATAATCATAAAGATGCACATACATTACACACCCCCACACACACACACAAACACACCCTAAACCAAAGGTCTGTGGGCCGAGACTCAGACTGAGTATGCATTGGACTGGAAATCCCATATGTCCCCCGTTGCCCCCAATAGATGTGGCGGTTTAGCAGTCGCACTGGCGAGAATCTTTACCGCTCGATTTCTGATCCGTCCCTTTGTGGGATTAGAGAAGAATATTTCTATTCGACGCTTCAGCTGATCCCAGGAGACACTGGGACACTCTCATTGTCTTTTCAAACACTGGAACATCAGAAACATTAGAAGATCAAATATATGGTCACTGTCACTGCACTAGAGAACCCTAAATATAACTCCTAAATATCTTCAGTTGGTCCGCCAAAAGCAAAGCTGACGGAAGAAAACTTTTGACGACAGCCACAGTCGACCCCTTCACAGACAAACTCCACCGGCTATTTCCATTACGTTTCTTATCTCCACTTCTAGACGGTTTCCACTACAGTACCTTGATCTTCGATGTTCAGGTTCCTGATCATCCACTGTACGATATCGGAACCTGCAAGGAGACAGAGCACAAGAACGACAGGTTGAAGCGGCGCACGGCCGGGGATATTGATTTTTGCATCGTGCCGGAACATCTTTTTGCATATAAATGTAGAGGAAAGGGAGGACGGCGGGGTCCTGCCCACCCTTTCCTCATCACCGCATGCAAATCCTCTCTGTCGAGCACCACGTGGGTGGGTAATAGCCCATCCACTACTCAATATTCCCTTCCGACACCCCCTCCAAACCACCTTTCCTTGGCTTTACCCCATTAGTGTGAACGAGCGGAGAGGTGCCGGGCTACGCTGAAGCACCTTTTACGTAACAATGCAATTTGTCTGACTCAGTCCTGAGACGCAGCTGCCTGCTTCGCCGCGGCCTCTTTGGCGCCCGACGTTCCCCCACAAAAAAAAAAAGGAGATGCGCCGTAAACGCATAATGCCGCGAACGGCAATACGAGTTAAATGCTATCACAGCTTGGGTTTGATTCAAATAAATGGCCCGATGAATGTTCTTTTGTTACGTCACATAACAATTTAGTCGGACAAGGTGTAGCACCGATAACTGCTACACGGGTTATTTATCGATAATCTCCTCCCCGGTTTTTACAACCGCGTCATGCGCTGACATCTTTACGGCCCGCCGCGCCAATCTGGCGCCCCGGGCCAAATATAACTCGCGAGCCGCCGCTGTTATCTGTCAGGCTGACGGGGCGAGGGTGTGCGGAGCGGACCGGAGGCACAGGAGGCGTAGCAAAGGTGTGAAAATAATATCGGGAGGGTTCAAGAGATTGCGCGTCGCGAGACCGTCTCGCCGTCCGCTCTCTCTTCCCACTCTCCCTTTGGAGGTCTGTCTTTTTTTTCGACGTCCACCTCTTCGCCCGCTCTCTGTGCTGTGACGGCCCCTTAAAGAGAGACTTTTCCCCGAGCCGGTGCCCGTTCACCGCATAGATGGAGGGAGTTGGAGAGAGCCGCTTCGCTAAATTTGATTTACCATGGATTAACATCATTAATGCAACCCTATTTTCACACTCTCACTGGTGACCCACTTTCCAGCAGAGCCTAAATGAGATGTGTAAGGTAATCCCCCAACAAGGGCACTCTCCTAATTGATTATTATCATGCTCATATATTGGCTTGTACCAGTGTGTCTTTGTATCTTTGTTTGTGTGTGTGTTTGTGTGTGTGTGTGTGTGTGTGTGTGTGTGTGTGTGCGTGTGTCAATCCGTATTCAGATCAATTGAATTTGAACACATTGAATAGGTTCACATTGAATTCTTCTTCTGTATGCATGTACATTGTGACTATGTGTATGTATCTATGTAATAAAGATAATAATACTATATTATACAAATAGGTTATCGTATATACTGTACAGTATAGTGTGTTTGTTGTGTGGTAAGTCGACACCTAATAATACCTTATACACAGATGTATGGGAGAAAACGTCCAGTGATTCCCATACTGTCACTGTCACACAAACAATGAAATCTGGCATCACAAAATCAATTCGATATATACAATATGGTATATAATATATTATTAATAATAATAATAATAATAATAATAATAAATTGAGTTTGTATAGCGCTTCTCATCTGCAGAGACAAATCTTGAAGCATTTCACAGGTAAGACTATGGGAAAGAAAATATATAATTCAATAAAAAAATAAAAAGATAAAAGACGAGGTAATAAAACAATAGTGGACGGATATAAAAAATATAGAATAAAATAGGAATAGAATAAAAATAAGTAAAAAGGGGATTAAAACAAAGGTCGGCCGCTATAAAGGGCTTAAAAAAAGGCCTGCCGATAAAAAAGGGTTTTAAGGCTCATTTTAAAAACCTCGATGGAAGGGTCAGTTCTGAGATAATCCGGGAGGGAGCTCCAGAGACGTGGGTAAAAGAGCAGAAGGCTCGGTTTGCCATCGTCTGGGGACGTGTCGGGGGAATGTGGAGCAGTGGGGAATGGCTAGAGCAGAGGGAGCGTGAGGGTTTGTGGGTGGTGATGAGCTCACTGAGGTAACTGGGGCTTTGGACTTTGAGGAGGAGGACTTTGAAATGGATCCTGTAGCGCAGGGGTTTTCAAACTGGCGGTCGCCAAATGGTTTCTGGGGGACGCCGGATGGTTTTCTGAACGTGCACAAAAACAAGGAAAATGTCTTTTTTTTTTTTTTTTATGAAATTATTTTTCACAAAATAAAAATACATGTTCAGAAATAATTCTCGAGAGAAAGACAGCGCACACCTGTCTGTGTGTATGTGTGCATGGCTGCACGGAGCATCCCTGTAACCATAGCAACTCACTCTCCCACTCTGTCCCCGACAGTGCAGTAGAAGACGAGACACTTTGCCGACACAAAAGCTGCTGCTGCGCTGACTCTCTGCACAGCATGCATGGGAATAAATGTCAATATGATAGAAATGTGTGTTTTTAAATTGAGAAGCTTGTCAATTGGCATGGCACAATTGGTCAAAATGCCGGACTGTCCCGCACAAATTGGGACGTTTGGTCACCCATCAGGCGATATGGATGATGATGGGGTGGAAAGTTGGAACACAGCTCATGAAAGATAATGTTAAATATATCAAAAACCATAGCGGCACAAATTATAATTTCCATGGCACAAATCAGCACAAACGCAGAATGAAGGCCAATGATTTTATTCAAATTCTAATCACTTGGGGTGCCAATTACACAGAGGTTTGTACGTGTACTTAACTATGCTGTCAGATCGAACATCGGCGAATTGGAATGATGGGTTTGCAAGACTTTTTTTTTTTTTAGGGGTGTCGCCAGCAAAAAAGTTTGACAACTCCTGCTGTAGTGGACTTGGAACCATAGGATTTGGGCGAATATGGGGGCACAGGCGCTGCTCTGAATGATTTGTAGACAGTTGATAGATTTGACTGGAAGACTGGAGAGAAGGGCAATTCCATAATCAATTCGGGAGAAGATTAATGCATGGACTAGTTTTTTTTGGTGTCGCATTATGAAAGTGATCGCTCCCATCTGGCTATATTTTTAAGGTGAAAAAAGGAAATTTTGCAAATGTGCTTGATATGGGCTTGGAATGAGAGTGTGGAGTCGAACTTAACACCAAGGTTGGTGATACCAGAGGAGAGGGAAGTGAGCTGGCCATCGAGGGATCGACCAATGCTGCCAGTGTTGGCGAGTTGTTTGGCGATGCCGACCAGGATTGCCTCCATCTTGCTGCTGTTGAGCAGGAGGAAGTTGTTATTCATCCAGGAGCGGATGTCCTCCAGGAAGGTGTTGAGGGTGGAGATTGTGTTGGTGGGGTTGAGTTGCGTTTTAATGTAGACCTGGGTGTCGTCAGCATAGCAGTGGAAGTTGATGTTGAGTTGTTGATGAATCGTCCAAGTGGGAGTGAGTAGATTAAAAACAGGACAGGCCCAAGCACTGACCCCTGTGGGACACCACATGTCACTGTATTGTCATCAGGCCTAGACCTAGTGACATGTAATATCTCCGGTTGGTAAGGTTTGAGGTGAACCACTTCAGGGCTGTGTCCGTCACCGTGGTGTAGGTCTTGAGGTGGTGGAGGAGGATGTTGTGGTCCATGGTGTCAGATCGAGTCGGCTGCCATCAACAGGTCGTGGACGACCTTTATCAGGGCAGTTTTTGTGCTGTGTGCAGGCCGGAAACCGGATTGGAGGGCTCCATCAAGTTGATTTTCTGAAAGATGTAACAGGAGCTGTGAGGCCATAACTTCCTCTGGGACTTTGACGAGGAGTGGGAGGTTGGAAATTGGTCTGTAGTTGGACAGGAGTTGTCGTTCCAGGTTTGGTTTCTTTAAGAGTGGGGCGACAGCTGCTGTTTTACAATGGATGGGCACCTCTGCACTCTGAAGTGATTTGTTGATGAGTGTCATGATGAATTGAGCCAGGGTTGGTAAGCAGGCTTTCAGCAGGGGAGTGGGTACGGGATCAAGGGAGCAGCTAAATATGAACATATTTATTTATTATCTAACCTGTCATTACTTCAAATGTGTTATGAGTCATTGTTACAGGTGGTACCAGGGTTGGTACCAAGGAAACAGATAATAGTTTTCCTAAAAACAGGACAAAAATGATGAGGTAGGGAAACGTGACTGCTCTTCACAGAATCCTCCCGTATAATGCAACTATTATTAAAACATTGTCAGTAGCATTGTTTTGTCTTTCTTTTCCATCATTGTATTTTCAATGTCCTTTGGTGTCTTTCTAAGTATAGACAATATAACATCCATTCAGTCAATGTACAAACTCAAATACTCTACAATACCACACAATATCATAACACATACTCCAAGTTCACATTTGCCAATGATGCTAATAGCCGACATACACACAGACGCTTTTAGTCGGGTTGTTCTTAAACTGCATTTGAATTGTATTTTCTATACAGTTGAATCACCTTTTCTCTTTTAGAGAGTTATTTCTGTACCAATTTAAAATACCTTTGTATCTAGCTGCACCACTAAATGCTAACAGAAAGACGGTACTTCAACACTTGAGGCTAATGCTAAATACCTTGTGAAAAATGGCTGAACACACTCAAAAATACATCAACACAAATGAACAGAATTTGGTGTGTCACACGCTGCTTGGGTGTAATGTATAATGTAACAAGGGGTGCAGTGTATGGCATGTATGTTGGTGGCATGTACAGTGCAGGTGGGTATGTCAGTGGGACATGGTAAGGTGTATATAATGGTAAATAAAGTGCACTGTATGCCCCGATTGTGTTGACTGCAGCGTGAGGTTGTAATGAAGGCTGACCGAGTGTTTCTTATATCAACATGTGCCTCGGCTTTCTGTCCCTAGCAGATCGCCAAACATCTGTGTGTATGTTTACCGCAGGTGGGGTCACAGGCCTCTCTTCATGTCCATCCCCTGTATCTGATTGGCCTGACTAAGTTAAGTGTTTATTTTCATGTGTTCTTTCTGTGTGTTTTTGTTTTTCTCTTGCAGGTGCTGAAACTGGATCAGGTAAGTATTATCTCTGGGTTTGTCTTTGTGGTTGTCCTTGTTCCTCCCTTGCAGGTACTCTTGCTGGATCAGGGCTATTCATCATGGGACTTGAACAGGTGTTTGGGCTGAACCTCTCTGTTCTATTCTGTTCACAGGCATCCTTAGCCAATAGCCTCCAGTGCTCTGTTGATCCTCTGAATCCTCTGAGAAATCACTCCAATCTGTCTGTTCCTCCAAGTCACTGACTTGTGAATGCCCGTTTCTCAGGTGCCGACTTCACTAGACAAAGAGGCGCTTTAACAGGTAGGTCGCACAGGTAACATCAGATTGCGATGCAGAGTTCTTTGACCTGTTCTTTGACTTTGTACAGTATATGGACTTCTCCCAGTACAATAGCTTCCCGGACCCACCTCGCTCGCTGATGTTCCTCACCAATACTCTGTCTCGAGGCTGCAGGACTGCTCCTTCCATATTTGGTCGTAATAAGACTTGCCATTTGCACTTGACTGCTTATAAAATAACAAATTGACTGGCAGGCTAGGATGATGGCCGTAAGGCAAATTGTAAGGAAAGTAGCCAGACGACTTGTGTCAGGTACAATTGTATGCATGTACAATTTGCGGGAGATGGTCCTTTCTTCTTTTCTGCCAGCGTTCTCAACATTTGTAGTGAGGTGCGGTTAAACCTCTTGGCTGGGTTGCCTTGTGGGTGATATGGCGATGTTCTGGAATGACCAATCCCTGGCAGTTGCTGAAGCGTTGAAACATCAGTTGAAACGGCTCATTCTCAAACTCACAACCCTAGTCGTGGTGTCGTTTCAAGTGCGTATGCTTGCGCAAATTGCGAAATGGTAAACTACCACCAGGATGTATTGGTAGCCTCCTCTGCGGGTCTCAAGATGTAAGTAGTCACAAGTAGACAAGCTCTAAAAGGGGGCTTGTTGTTATACTGCCAATGGGAGCACCCATGGGGGACAGGTTTTTTTCTGTTTTATACATGGACACTTTCTGGGGACATAGTCCTCTACCTCTCTTTTCATACAGGTCCAGTAAAACTGTTCTCTAACCAGGTGGAGCACCCTCTCAGTGCCAACATGTCCCATCTCCTCTTGAAGATGTTTCAATGCCGCAGGTTTGTATTTCGTGGTGAGGACAAGCTGCTGTCTCTCATCGGCCCCTCTATACAGAAGCCCATTTTCCAGGTGAGGTTTGCTCCACTCATGTAGAAGCTTGGTGAGGCTTTGTTGTGGTTTAATAAGCTCATCGTGACTTATTGTTGGCAGGAGTGTACGTGGCTGTTGGCTTATCGCAAGAGATATGTGTAAGGCTGCGATCTAGGCCACATCTTTCCTCTGGGCTGCTTTGTTTCCCTCCCAAGTCATGCGCACCACACCTTGGGATAGCTCCTCAGTGCAGGCATGTATCTGTCGATATCCAGCAGAATCCAAGACAATGTATCTATGTTAATCTTCCCAGGCCAGTACTTAACATCAAATCAAATATCAGAAAGTTCCCCTACCCAACGATGTCCAACAGCATTTAACTTTTCCATGCTCACGAGGTATGTGAAATATGGGGAATAGTAAGGTAATCCCTATACTTCTTGCACACTGCACATTATAAGGCAAGAAACTCCAACCTCCCACTCTGTAGATTGCAGTTTCTCTCCGCAGGTGTCAGAGTTCTCAATCTGTACCAAATGGACCTCAACTTCCCCTCCTGCTGCTGGTAAAAGATGGCCCCGAGGCCCTGCTCTGATGCTCTGATCGGTATGTAGTATGACCGGTAGGTTGAAGTCTGGGTATGCCAACACGGGTGGGCTAAGCATGTCCAGCACGCTCAGGTGTTGCTTGATGTTCTTTCGACCATTACACAGGGGCCCAAGAGGACGGTTGAGGTCCCTTGGATTTCCCTTTGGGTGTTGGAGTGCCTGATATTCAGGGTTTCACTTGCAGCAGCTCATAAAGAGG
This sequence comes from Zeus faber, assembly GCF_960531495.2. NCBI lineage: Eukaryota > Metazoa > Chordata > Actinopteri > Zeiformes > Zeidae > Zeus > Zeus faber. The sequence continues at coordinate 22,449,343 of NC_137202.1, forward strand.
CCATGCAATCCGCAAAAAATTCTGGATGTACCTGGAGGTGAGGAAACCAAGGATCCTTCTGACATGCCCGACTGTCTGTGGCGTCTTGGTTTTCAGGGACAACCCTGCCTCCAGGTCCCTTGGGTCACTCCTAACTACTTCAGCAGACACAAGTCGTCCCAAGTAAGAGACCTCACGTTTGAAGGGTGCACATTAGTCCGGTCTTTGTTTCACTTCATGGCGCTGGAAAGCCCGGAGGACCTTGCGGACTCTTCAAAAGACCTTGCATAACAAAGGACATTGTCGAGATACGGGATAAAGTACTCAACCCTCAGGGAGCCAAGCGTCCCCTCTTTACTCCACTGGGAGGCTGGGGGCGCATGAGAAAGGCCGAATGTAATACAGACCGAATGGAATACAGACCCATTCATAGAACCCCCAGGGCGTGACAAAGGCTGTGAGATATCTGCGTCCCTGGTCGATGAAACCCTGATGGAAGGCTTTTCCCTGGTCCAAGATGCTGAACCAGGAATAACCACCAAGGGTATCAGTCAGATCTTGGATTCTGGGTGGTGGATGTCGATCGGGAACGGCCTTTTGGTTTAACAGATGATATTCTATACAGAGGTGAAGCGTTCCTTCCTTTTTCCTTTTAACTCTAACCCAACACACACCACTGGGGCAGAGTGAGGAGACTTGGATTTCATTATCCACCCCTGGCCAAAAATTCCGGGTGTACTCCTTGACTTCCCTGAGTAATGGCATTGGAATGGCGGAGTACGCACTCTAATCAGGAATATCGTCTTTGCGATTGATCGACAATTGCAGGATCCGAATACAGCCGATATAGTTGCTCCCTTGTGCCAAAGCTGCTGACTCCGCATGCCGCCAGAAAGACAGTGATTCATTTAGTGAGGCTAATGCTAAATAACTTGTGAGAAATGTCTGAACACACTACCAGCAGGCTAACCAAAGCTATAATATACTTAGCAAACTTCAAAACACTGATGCATCAAAATGAATCCATTCTTTACACACACACACACGCACACACACACACACACACACACACACACACGCACATACAAACACCTTGTTTGCTTTCTTACATTCACACTGATTTGAGTATCATTCTAGAAAACTAAAACGTGCAAGAGCTTCATACCATTGTTATTTACATCAAAGCAATGTACTTCTCGGACGATGCTTTGTTTCAAGACGTAGAAAAAACAAACCATCAAAATCGTGAACACAGATCGAAACCAAGTGAATTATATAATTCACTAAACTACTTGCGGTGCAAATGAAGTTCCTATGCCTGCTACTAACCTGAAAACAGGACAAAAAATGATGAGGCAGTGAAAAGTGATTGCGCTGCGCAGAATCCTCGCGCAGAACGAGAGAACGAGGAACTTGTGCGTTCCGGAGCGAAACAACAGCCCCGTGCTGCCCCCTGCTGGAGGTAGCTGGGTATTGCCAGGGCGTCTCTGCCAAAATCCTGGGAGGCTTCACAGCCGCACATAATTATTCACATGAATCGGATAATGAAATGAAAGAAAGAAAAAGACGTGAACACAAAAGACCAGAATTTCGTGCGTGTACCATCATCAACAAACATTATTCTCCATTTTTAAGCATTCTCCGCTAATCAAGCTCCCTTTCATGCGGACACGTGTACAAAACAGCTGTAGTTTTGATGCTAAGCAGTGCAAAACACAAAATGATCTGTGTTTCACTCTTTTTTTAATAAATGCAAAGTAGAAATATTTTATCGGCATTGCAGGTGTCACGGTACACCTTTATTGCTTGCACAATATAAAGCAAACCGGGATCCTGTGTGTGAGCGGAACGGCTCAGAAATCCATGCCTGTTGACGTTGTGTAAACAGTGCTGTGAAACCGTCAGCGGTCGACTCCCCGAATGCTTCCAATATCTGGCTCGGCAGAAATAAGAGGACTACTCAGGCACTTGAGTGGGTGGCAGCCAAGTGCAAGTAGACTACAAAAGGGATGGGGAGAGGAGAGGAGAGATGGAGAGAGGACAGGAGAGGAGGGGTGAGAGAGGAGGGGAGAGGTGGAGAGAAGAGGTGGAGAGAGGAGAGGAGAGGAGAGGAGGAGGAGGAGGAGGAGGAGGGGTGAGAGAGGAGGGGAGAGGAGAGGAGGTGAGAGGAGAGGAGGGGAGAGGAGAGGAGGAGGAGGAGGAGGAGAGAGGACAGGAGAAGAGAGGGGAGGAGAGGATGAGGAGGAGGAGAGAGGCGAGGAGAGGAGATTGTAGGGGAGAAGGGGAGGAGAGGACAGAGGAAAGGAAGCGAGAGGGGAGGAGAGATGGGAGAGGAGTGGAGGAGACGGTAGGGGAGGAGGGGAGGAGGGGAGAAGGAGAGGAGAGGTTTTTTGGCTGAGGAAGGTTTTTACCTGAAAATACACTTGGGATCTTGGATAGAAAACTCTTCACCGTGCGGATGGGGATTCCATTTTTTTCATCCTGCATGCGGGCTATAACGTCCTCCATCTGGGCAAGAGAGTGACAGTTGCAGAGAGAGAGAGAGAGAGAGAGAGAGAGACGGGGCGAGAAAACAGTGTTAGTAAACTTGCCTTGATGAAGGAGGCCTGGCGAGGGGAGGGAGGGGCGAGACGGCGAGAGCGATAAACGGATATAGAAACAGCCTCGACACGTCTCCGGGGGAAGGGGGGAGGGGTGGGTGAGTCAGGATCCTGCTTCTCCCTGGGACAGATCTCTGCCTTCTCCACCTTCATCCCTCACGCCAACTGAACTGATTGAATTTTGCAACCCCGCCAAAAAAAATAAAATAAAAAAATAATAATCTTTAATAATTGAGTTTCCGAACAGCGAAAGTTCCTAGCCTGCGTACAATGCCTCACGGCATCGTGCCATCGTGCTGCCTGGACCGGCACACACCCTCGTGACGGCCCTCGGGTCCTAGGTTTTGGCCAGAAAATGAGATGAGATGTGACATACAGGCACACCTACTCAAACACACACAGACACACACACACACACACACCCACACACACACACACACACACACACACGCACACACACGCGCATGCATGCAACGCACGGGTCAATGGGACACATGGGAAATACGCAGGGCGTATGCTCAGGGGTCCGGAGAGCTCGGATGCCAAGAGATCTCCCCAAACTCCTCCCTCTGGCATGAAAAACCGCATTGAAAGTGAAAAACATCACAAACGTGAGCTCGCACACACCTTCCAACACAGTTTGGTTCATGTGCGAAGTCTACAGCCGCATGCGGGCGTCTCCATACAGGCTCCGCCTGCGAGGAGGCGTTAGGGCTTGGCCGGTCGGTTGGTTGGTTGTTCCTTTCGTTGGGTACCTAACCGGTTGACGTGGGTTTAACTACCTCCAGACGCCTCCTGGTGCGTTACAGCGTTTTGTTTATCACATTGACCCGCTTCAACCACATTGACAAATATTAGATATTGAGTAAAAATATCCCAACGGTGTTGGGACTCACACACACATTCCAATAGAGTTCAGTTTACATGTGAAGTCTACAGCCACATGTTGGCTCAATGGTTGGTTGATTGGTTGGTTGGTTGATTGGCTGGTTGGTTGATTGGTTGGTTGGTTGGTTGATTGGTTGGTTGATTGGTTGGTTGATTGATTAGTTGATTGGTTTATTTGTTTATTTGTGTGTTGGTTGACTGGTTAATTGGTTGATTGGTTATTTGGTTGGTTGGCTAATTTGTGAATTTGTGAATTTGTTAGCTGGTTTGTGAATTTGTTGATTTGTTGGTTGGTTTGTTAATTGGTTAATTGGTTGGTTAGTGTGTCGGTTGATTGGTTAATTGGTTGATTGGTCGGTTGGTTGATTGGTCGGTTGGTTATTTGGTTGGTTGATAGGTTGGTTGGTTACTTAGTCGTTGAAGTCCGTTAAGCTCCCTTCAGAAGCCTCCTGGTGCGTTACGCCGTATCGTTTATCAGGTTGATCCGTTTCAACCATACTGACTAAAAATATCCCAAACATGAACTGACACAAGATTCCAACACAGTTCAGGTCATACATGGAGTCTACAGGCTCATCGCCATTTATTAGGATGTGTTAGGGCTCAGCTGGTTGGTTAGTTTGTAGGTTGCTTGTTTTCTTGGTTTCATTTTATGTTGGTTCGACTAACCTCACAAGCCTCCCGGTGCGTTGCGGCGTATTGTTTATGGCATTGATCCCTTTTTAAACAAGGTTTGCCCTTAATCTCTGTGCCCTGTTCCTCTACTCGCACTCACAGTTTCTCAGGGGGACTCATCTGGAGTGCTGACTGAAACCAATCGCTTTTCTTTTCTTTCCTTCCTCCTTTGTTTTTTCAAAATAAGTCTAAATCTTGTGTGGGCGAGCATGATTTGCTGTGGCCTCGTTTGTGAGAAATAAACAGTGCTAACGATAAAAAATGGCTTTGATATGCAAATTGTTGACTACTGGGATTTTGGTGGGTTGTAAGTCTGCTCCGCTTCGCAGCGGAACGTCAACTGTAACGCCGGCAAACTCAGGACCTCGACTGAAAAGGAGGAAAAATAAGACTTACTTGACATACTGCACTTAAATAACATTGATGGGGAAGGTTCTGCTGCTACAACGTGTTATAATGAGGCGTGGCAGTCAGTCAACGCCGCCGCCGAACCCAAAATAATTACTGAACACAAATAGAAAATGATGGACGACATGATATGATGAGCGGTGAAACCGTACATTTCCATTTTTTTTTTTGCTTTTTTTTTTTCCATCCGGGCTCTTGCTCAGGGAGACAGATGAGTTGTCAAAGAGATATTACGGAGAGAGCGCTGACCTGTCTGACAGGTCTAGAAAACACCTCCATCTGCAACACCACCGTGAATAACGGGGGAGGTGGGAAAATAACATCGGGAGGTAATGTGTCAGAGCAGCTCAAATAGCTAATACGAATAAATAACCCAGAGTGCAGGGATTGGAGGAGGGCATCTTCGGAGGACGGGTTTTGAGACTGCAAACTGTTGCAGACCTTGGTGACTATTCCATATCGGGAAATATCATTCCAAGCACGAGCCCCGATATTATAAAGCTGATTATCCATCATCATCAGTATGCATGGTGCAGCCTTCTCTAGGTGAAGGCCTTTCTTCAGCCTCGTCTTAATGTCTGGTGGCGCTCCGCTATCAAAGGAAGCCAATTTGCAATTCAAAGACACCTTTTCTCACGAACCCCGACCCCCAGCAAAGACGGACAACAGAGTAACATTCCACACTTAAAGGAGAGGCTGGCTGTTTTTCAAGCCAGGCCTTGGTTCCCATCGTTTATACCTGCTTATAGCACAGCCTCGCTGAGCGCTTTTAAGCTCCATGTGCTCCCTTTTGGAAATGGGAAGCTCACATTATATAGTCAGATAGTCTTTATATAATATGGGGAAAAACAACGCTGAAATGTTTTATTTCAGCAGTTTCTTACGTTTTATTGACTAATTTTGCACGTCCGCAAATCAGCACCTTTGGCTATATCCGCACTAACGGGGGAGACTAGAAACCTGCTGTCGCCGACGCTACGCTCAGGATGTACTGCAGCAAATACAAAATCAGTTCTAAATAAAATGACATAATGCTGTTATTCAAAACATGTTAAAAGACAATGGCAGGTGTGACGGTGAATTTCACGTTTCAAAAGGCTTAAATATTCGCCCCCATTGGACTGAATTTATGCACATTGAGAATCTGCGGCATGGTGGTACCTTTTCCAACGGTGAAGCATGGTTGTATCGTGAACAGTTTTAAATGAAGGGAACCAACATTTTAAGGTCTGGATCGGAAAAACAGGGAACCTGTCCAGTATCCCCTTCTACACTCCAGACGCCCCTATGTGGTAGAAATGCCACCAGCACAAATCCTCTGGGTCGAAATCTCCTCCGAGTGCGGAAGCCAACCAGGGGTCACACTGCGAGGAGTTAAGGAAAGAGTCGTCTCCCAGGGGAGGAGTCCGGATCGGGCGACCCGTCTCGGTTTTCCCCGCTTTTCTCTCACGCCCTTATTTCCCCCGTCTGAGCCGTCTGACCGGGCGTCGGCAAAACCCCTCGACGGACGAGAGCGAGCGTGTTGGCTGCACGGCGTGAGTCACTGAATAATGACGGCGCAGGACCCGGCGCACACAAAGTGACTAACAAAAGCTGTGCGTCTGAGCACTCACTGTGCCTCTCCAACCACTTCAGAGACCCTCCGCGAGGCGCTCTGGGGTTCTCCGGAGCACCGTTTGGAACAAAGGAACATTCAAAACGTCTTTTTTGGCCGCCGATTAAGTGGCACGGTACGCGGGCGGTCGGCTGATGAAAAAGCTCGGGAAACGATGCAAAGATCCGATTGCGGATCTTTGTGCACCGGGATTGCTGCGCCCGTTGCTCGCCCCCGTTTCCTCCTCAAACGGAGAGCTCCGAAGCCGGGAGCCGAGACGTCCGATGACAAAATATTACATGAGGCTGATCCTCCAAGCTCCGTGGTGATTCTGCTTACTCGAAGATGGCGTGCACGGCGCGCTGGGTTGGGTGCCGAGCTAGGGTTCCTCTGCCAGCCCGGGGCGAGCGGAACATAAACCCCGTGGGCGGCCGTGACATGTAGAGATCCTGTATGTTTAACACAACATAAAAGACAAATCTTTTATTGATGGGGCCCGGTCACACGGATATGAGCCAGCCAACGACGCCACTCCTCTGCAGCCGTATGACCTAGATTACGGTGGGAGCGGTCGGAAAATCCATCTTTGATGAGGGCCGACAGCCCTGACGAAGCCGCCTCTTCCCCCTCACGTCGAGCACGGATCCCGACGGGGGGATTTGCCGGCGTTTTCCTTCTTTTCTCCTCCCTGCCTGCCGATCACTGGACAGCGTTACCAAACAAGTGGCAATCGACCATTATGTTAAGCGGCGTCGCCGCAAAGCGGAACGAAGGACCCCGCCCGGTCGCCCCGCCACCCCCCACCATTAATTGGCAAAAGAAGAACCGTGGCGTCCATCTGGTCCTCTTTAGCACATTTTTCCGCAACAAACCAAAACCCCTCTATGCCGTGGGCTTGGCCAAGGCGCCGGGAGGCGAGCGCTCATATTAATCTGCTCTTTCTGTCTGTAGTCGCTGCAGAATTAAAAAGTCCGCTCGACTACTGTAAGCCGCGGAGGAAATTAAAAAACTCTGTTCTCGCTTCCTATTCATCGACTCCCCCACCTCCCCTTCCTCTGATACTGCTCCATCTCTCTCGCTCGCTCGCCCGCTCTCTCCTGCGATGGACGCTTTTCCATATGCTGTACGGTACCAGACGCACGGGGACAATGGCGATGTGGACTGAGGACTGGCGCTTTTGAAAAGGGCCACAGGGCTTCCTTTTCGCGAAGGCATCGCAAATACACGCTCTTCTAGACGCACAGCGAAACATTTAGAGTAGAGTTAGTAGTTGAGGCATTGCAGGTCAACCGCATATGAATTTATGCAATTTTAACAAGCACACACACACACACACACACACACACACACACACACACACACACACACACACACACACACACACACACACACACGCAAACACACACACACACACGCACACACACACACTTCTGAAATTCTGAAACCCTTTCTAATTCCAGAGAGCGAGACGGGAACTTCATAAGGGCTCGCTGCACACATGAAAAGCCGTAAACCAAACAGGAGACGGCGATAAATTATATATTTTAAGAAGAAGACATGCAAAACACTGCGCATCAAAAAAACATCGTCTTTCTTTCATGGAGTCTATGCGGTATTCAATGTCTGCCAGGCCGACGCTCCTGGCACCGCGTCTCGAGCAAAAGCTGGTGCTGGAAATCATTAATCATTCAGAAATGATACCGGTGGAAATAAATTAGGGGTTAAAAGGTCGGAAAAAAACCTGAGTTGATAGTGTAATAGAGAAACAGTGTCATACAGTGTCCTCAAACGCTTGCAGTTCAGACGAGGCTTCTCCCAAATCTTGTAGAACCAAACCGTTGGTGCGCAAAAAAATAAAAGCGATCAACACCAATGAATCAAATATCCCCTCTAGCGCACCACTTCATTGGAATATGGATCCAGTCCAAAAAGAAAACAAAAAACAAGGCTCTTCCCTTTTGAGGATGAGACAAAGCTACAATACAGGTTAAAACATCGTTTCCATCCCTCTAAGAACCGTCAGTATCAATAACGACCGCTGCCGGGGGCAACCTGGACGTGGGTCTGTTGCGCGTTGCACGTCATCCCCTTTGTCTAATATTTACGACAACATTGTCACGACTTCATGAGCAGATTGGATGTTCTGCTCGTCGCGTCTTTAATCGACCGCATAGAGTATCGGCCGGTGCGTGTCACGGATAGGCGGCTTGTTGCACCGACACCAGCCGTTGTGAGAGCGGCCTTTAAACAACTGTCGTTAGTAAGCGAATGTGCTTGCGACAGGCACAATGCGCAGCCACCTCTGAGCGCGCGGCCGGAACGCGCAGCCCCGTGCCCCCGGCCGAGCCGGAGCTGTTACCACGTCGACTGGCGAGCGAGCGAGCCCTCTCTCAATGTAATCCTGTGCGAAACCTTTCAACGTGGCCGCTCTTAAAACGTTGAGATGAATTCCTTATTAATTGCCGGGGAGGATGCAAGGAACAGCCGCTGATGGGGGCCAATGCGAACAGCTGCACTCCGGGACCCTTTATTAGAATGGGAAAACAACTTTAATGTTGACAGGGAGAAATGCGGATCAAAGGCTCTCACCCAACGTCTCCTGCTCTGACAACCCAGGAGTCTGAGATAATGAAACACGGAGAACAGACGTCAAAAAGAACGTCTGTTCTCCGGGTCGAACGCTTATTGTTCCATTTTTATTTTCATACTCTGGAAGCGGCCATATTGCCCTGAGTGAACATAGCGGTTGCATGAATATGATCAGTTCGCTCCAAAGGTGTGCATGGCAGCCTTGTAGTCCAACTCGCATGTAATCCGCTCGATATCGAACCCAGTCGGGTGTAAATTATACAGACGATGTGAAACCGCGGTGAGTGCCCCCGTGCATCCACCGCGACTTTTCCCCCAAACCCTGCCGAATCACTCAGCCTGGACCGCCGCAACAGTCTTCCACCTGTGCGTCGGACTAAAAATGACTGTGCACAAGTGAGGGAGGGAAGGCGGCAGAGCGGTCGGCATGAATCTTAAGTCGTCCCCCCACAGGGGGTAGCTGTGCATTTCTGTTACCACAGCAACGTCGTCAGAGGCCGCTATCGCAAGGACATCTACAGCAGCTGGTCATTCGTCATTCGCAAAGGCAGAGAGGTAAAAAAAGTAAGACGGGGGCCCCAGGAAGCAGGAGGGAGGAAAGGAGGAATTCTCCTTCTGGAGGAAAGAGAAGCAGAGAGGGAAGCGTCAGCTGCGATAAAAGGAACAAGATGTGCAGAAGGAGAGCGAGGGCCAGACGGAGGGAGGGAGACGCGGGGCGGACCAGCGTGAAGGGCACTCAGTGTCTCGGCTGAAGACAAGAGAAGAATAACGGAGAGAACACGGCTTTTCTCTCCCCCTTCCGAGTTGGTGTCGGCGCGAAGGGGGCGTCGGCCCGGGCGGAGGAAGGGGGCCCCTGCGGCGGAGCATGACAGGGATGAAAAGTGAGTTTGCCTTTGTGACCGCTGCGCGCAGTCAAACACAAGAGACAGAGGAAGAGTGAGGGCTCGGCCTTGGAAAGTATGTTTGACGGTCGGCCCTGTGATTTACACCGGGCGGTCCTGAGGGGAGCGGCGCTCAGGTTCAAGGCCGCCCGTAGGGTTCATTTATCTTCCCCGCGATACGGCTTGTTACCGCCGGCGATAGCAAACAATGTTTTGTTCTGTCAGACAACTCATGTGAGTCATGTGTACATGGAGCGTTAAAGTTTGGCACCCGGGCTCCGATTGCGTGCACGGTTTGGCAGTAGATGAAACATGGGAGTAATGAACTCAAATCCCCCCTCCTTTGACAAAAGAGGCAGAGCCCCTGTCGGGTGGGTGCAGGGGAGGTGGTGGGAGCGGCGGCAGACTAATCTAGCGAAGTGTGACAGCTTATAAATAGGCCATTCCCAGAAAAATTCACATCAAAAGTTACAGCGGCCATAATAACAACCGAATCAGACCCCAAAAACGCTTTTCATCCGTTTTAGTAAGTTAAATTAAGGCTGGCCACGCCCCTTTTTATCGCCTGCTACCTTGTATTGATCCGCAAGGACGTTTCGTCGCGTGGGCGTCGTTGAAAGTTCACGGCACTCGACCCGGGGCTCTTTAAAAACAGCTGGAGAAAGCCGCTTCGGGGTTTTTTTTTTTCTTTTTTTTTCGTTTTAATGCGTCGAGCTGACACGGGTGCGAGGCGGTGGTGACGGGCGTGACGCAAGGTGCCGTCCCATTCCGATGGCGGAGCCCTGAACCTCCCCACGGCAAAAACCCCCGACGCCGGTGAAATGACGCTGATCTTTGGCCGCGGCCGCGGCACACTAAGCCCCTCGGCCACCCGGCCCCGCCCCTGCGCGCTCCGGTCAGAGGGCTGGACACCCGCCAGCACGTGCCTTTAAAGCCAGCCGCGTATCCAGCTTTTTTAATTTCCTGCGCACCCGTCACCTTCATCTCCCAACGCGCGGAGCCTGTGAAGGTTCAGAGCACTTGCGGTTTTCCCCTCGATCGCTTAAACACGACAAAAAAAAAGCCCCCGAACCCTTACGTTCCCAAAAGCACACAAACACCCAGAGCCCCCAACACTGTTCACCTGTTTCCACACCCCTCTCAATATTCAAATCTCGTCCTGCACGAAAGTGGACGAGTAAATAATTCATTGCGCTGTGTGTGCATTCCGCACAACCCATTCTTTCAATAGAGAAAACTCAATCATCACAAACTGAACTCATAGCTCCAATTACAGTCCAATTAAAGAGGTAAAAACAACAGGACGGGAGAGGTCGAAACATTTATACTGAATATACTTCTTACCTGTCATCGTAAACATTACAATATATCTCCCATGTCCATGGCTGCAAGAATCTTGTGATAGGATTTCAGACGCCGGCTCGGATCAGAGCGAGGTTTTTTTTACTCCCCAACAGAGCAAAAAAAGCGGTGTTTTTATTGTCCATTTATTTATTTGACTTAGTTTTCTAACTGAATGAAACCGAGAAAAAAAAAATTGTTTTCATCGGGACCCAGGAATTTGATGTTTTGGCGTTGGCGTTGAAGTTTGAGGAAGTGGTGAGTCGTTCCACGAATTAGTGTCGCGAGAAAAACGTCCGGACCGCCACGCGCTCGAGACGCTCCAAGTTGACGAATCGCTAGCGTTTTTTTTTTCCTCCATGAGCAGGGCCAACAGTCGCCCCGATCGGTCGAAAAGCCGGAACCCACCCGACCATCCGAAGACGAGCGCGGTACACAGCTTCACCTCCGATCACAACACCCCGCTCCCGGTAACGGATACCAAACATCACGAACGGGGGCGCTCCTGACGCCGGACGGATTAGATCGGACCGCCCTCTCCGCAGACCCTTCAGCCACGCCTGAGGGAGCGCCTCAGAGCCAGGGAGCCGGCATCACGGCCGGCGGTCGCCACGGGCGACCGTCCGGGAGGTCGCCTGAAGGGCACAAAGGAAGGGTGCGTGAATGTCAACCATCCATCACACGTAAGAATGGCGGAGGCGGGTTTTATTGATTTTTTCTCGTCAAAGACATCCAGCACGGAAACGATGGAAGTCGGAGACAGTGGGGGGGGGGGACGCCGCGCAAACACCACGAGACAGCAGCGCGTCGCCACGATGAGCGTTTGATTTCATTAGGTGTGAAATGGGGAGAGGAGGACGGGCGACTGGGAGAGACGTGCCTTGCCGAAAACTCCTCGATCACTTCAGTTTGCAGAGGAGATCATGACTTGGACGGTGCGTGGCGGCGCGCGCCGCGCCGCTGTTTGCGGCGGCTCCTCACAGGACAACAAGACGGAGGGAAAGTTCTGAGAGGAAACGGAAGCACCTGGGTCTTGACGGCCGGGATGACCATCAGGGGAGCCGAAGTTTGGGACGCCTTCTGGCGCCGACCTTCGACAGCCTAGCGCCTTCTTCCTTCAGAATCAGCGAGCCACAAAAGTAACGCTGAATATTCGCTGGGTACCAGGGTTTCCGTCAGAAGAAAGTGGCGCCACGTGTCCTGGGAGATTTCAATTTCCCGGACAAATGGGAGAGATTCCGTTCAATATTATCTGTGATTATTGAGCTTAAAAACAATTGAAAGAGTTTTAATATTTTTCTTACTGAATATTCCAAATAAAATCAGTCAGTCCTGTCAGTTGACGCCGTTTTAAGAATAAATGGATAAAATGACGACTTGGAATCAAGTCATTGACGTGCACAATAAGTAACAAGGGCAGCTGCTTTAATAAACATTTAACCAAATTTAAATTTGGATAAAATCTTGCACTTTGACCGCAGGTGCAGTTCAGCGGCGTGACCAGAGTTTCTGTTATCCGTAAATGAACCGGGGGAATCTGTTGAAGCCCAACATATTGAAATCACTCCACAATGTCCGGTGAAAATTATTCCCTCTGAGCACAATCTGAATTAGTGCTGGGTGGATCATTTCGACTAAAAAATTCCCCGGATCTGTTCGTTTCCGTGCTCAGCAAGTTGCAACGGAAAGCCAATCAGCTTGGACGACATACATAAAGCTGACCTTCTTAACTTCTGACCCATCACGTTTGCCGATATAGAAACAAGCCCCGCCCCCTCCCCCGTGAACAGGTTGCGCTCGTAAACACGGAGCGGGGACAGAGGCGCAGCGTCCACAACTTAAGAGGGGAAGCAGGGAGATGATGTGTCGTTGACAACAGGGACACATACATCCATAGTTTGGTGCTTTTGGGGATATTTAATTTCAACCCAAAGCAGACGGTAAATATCCACCGTGTTTTAAAATATGTCATCTGATGTCCTGACGAAGAGGGACAACGCCACAAACTCTATTATTTATTTTGACCTAGTTTGACCTCATATTTATTGTGTTGTTCATTTTATCCAGATTTTACTTAAGCGAGCACTTGTTCCTTATTGTTCACGAACAGAAATTATTTGATTTCAAGTCTTAATATTCCTAATATATATGTATTTGTTTTTAAAACGGCCTTAACTGACGGGACTTATTTCATTTTGAATATTCAATGAAAAATATTATAAATGTACACGCCTTCATGATGTCATTCTTTATATAACCTGCTTATCAATTGTTTTTAAGCTTTATAAACACAGAATTTTTTGTTATACATAAAAAATAAAAATAAAAACAAAAAAAGAAAGGGCAATCCCTGATGTGCAATGTGTCAAGATATGTGAAATACAGTACTCTGGTTCCTATTTATGGTGATTTTTTTATTTTTATGTTTTCTATATATTTGATATTGTTTATAGTGTGTACCTTGATATGCTCTCTATTTTCTGCCGTCCCCTTTTTCGCTGCTGGAACGATGTAAATTTCCCCGTTGTGGGACTAATGAAGGTTTATCCCATCTTATCTTATCCTAAAATATCCGACTGGAATCGCTCCCATTCGTCCGGGACGTTTGAATCTCCCAGGACACGTGGACCGGCACAAATTCGTTCTCGCGGAAACTCTGGAGCGTGACGGCAGCCCCGCCGCGCCGCGCGAAAAAACCCCCTCAGCCGCCGGACGGTGTTTGTCGAGCGGTCATCTGCTCCTCGCCCGGCGCGACCCCGCCCCGCTGTGGGGACAGACGGCTCGCCCCGCGCCCCGGCCGCCACGCTGCCGCGCCCTCGAGGATAAACAAAGTGATGGATGAGGGGAGGGCATCGTGCAGGGGGAGCGGGATTGGACGTTCTGCGCTGTCGTCTCGGTGTCGGTCGTGAAACGGAGATCACGCGCCACGTGAACATTTTGGATGGCGCGCCGAACCTTTGAATTATTCATAAGCAGATTGTGTATCATACAGGCTATTGATATTGAGTAGAATTCCCTGTGATTGATTACCTCGCTAATGAATTTTTCCATCCTGCCCCGTCCTAAACGAAAGGCAGATTGGAACGGGGCGAGCGAGGGCGAGGGAGCGGGAGAGAGCGATGAGGTTTAAAACCCTGCTATGTGCTGCCAAACAGCAACGCTTGTGTAGGATTAGAGGGGGGCAAGGTGGCGCCATGATCCATTGTCAGTTCTGTGAGAATTTGCGGCCCGGTTTCCCTCCCGTGGTTTAAACCTCACCCTGAATGGCTCCCGATCTGGTTGTGGAGTATCCACTATGGGAAACTCCCGGAAGAAGTCTGAGGTTCACACGGAAGCGGGCGTGGCTAAACAACCAAAAACCAAACCAGGAGTTTGCATAAACTTTTTATTTTTTAATTTAACCTCTTCAAATGTGACTGAAAAAGGCACACTCATCATATTACAGTACACCATCGAGCAATCACAAGCACAAATAAGTTACTGTTGATTGTTTAACGAGGCCGTTAGCTAGCTAGCTCTAGCCTTATCGTGACCACTACAGCCTGTGTGCACACATATAGTTCTATTAATGTGCATGGAAGTAAAAGTGACGACTACGTTGCTCAAAACGCAGTGTTGGGACATTAAGCCTGGAGCTAACAGTAACTTAGCCTAGAGCTAACAGTAACGAAGCCTGACGCAAATAGATCACCATGAGATAGATGCCCCAGTTCACAGCTTCTGTTCCGTCTATTGGAATGTAGTTTGGACAGGTCGTCTAGCTGCAGTATACAACCCTCCACGTTGACAAAAGGGACCGCTGCACGGACAGGATGTTGTGATTTGCTCGAAGCGCGTTGGGAGGCGGCAGCCGGCCCTTCTCCACGGTACGCTGCGTTGTTCCGTGACGCTGACTAGCCCAGCCTTGGTGTGCGAAACAACCGAAGAGGCCTTGGAAAAACAAGAGCTCCAGAACGACCTAAAAACAATTGTCTATAATAATGAGCTTTGGACGCATCGTCCAAAACATCCACCGTCACAGACGATGGAATCAGGCCGCGTCTCAATTAGCAGATGTTTAGTCTCCTTTGTGGGCATCCCCCAAGACGCCCTTTTGAAATCTAGTCTAGTGAGAGAGAGAGAGAGAGAGAGAGAGAGAGAGAGAGAGAGAAAGGATGGTCCCAGAAGGATGTTCTATTTTCCTCCCCGAGCTCTACACAATCTCCCTCCCTCGGGGGACAACCCTGCTCTGGGGAGGCAGAGATGAGCACCGGATGGCGGACGGGAGGTGCTGCGTGAGCCACGCCCGCTGCGGCATTCTTCCCGGTTCAGCTGCCGCGCCGTTGACGGGGGCGGCAGCTCTCGTTCCAGACTCGCTTCAGCGAACAATTCCTCAGGTGTTGGGGTCGGGATTGGCTTCGCTCGCACCGCGTGACACCGACGGACGTCGCGATGACCCCGTTCCGTTAAAGTAAGGGACGAGCCCCTAGCGCTGTTATTAACCACTAGAGCCTGACCACTATATCGGTTTTGCCGATATATCGGCTGTTATTGGACTTTTTTGACCACATCGGGATCGGCAGTTATGCAGCCGATGCATCCCGATTAAGTATAATAATAAACTGTCTGATAGTATATTATAATAAACGAAAAAAATTCCTTACCAAGGTAAAAAAAAAGATAATAAACAAAATAAAGTTGATTATTTATCCTGTACTTGTCTGTTTTACACTACTTTTAAGTTACTCACCAAAATAAGCGCAGAAGTCCGACTATGCATTGTAAATCCATCCATGTTTTCATGTTTACACTCACGTTTAGACCTGACCCGGCTTTCCAGGCAGGAAGCGATGCTGCGTTCCTGGGAAACTCGGAAAAGAACGTTGTTTCGAGAAGTGATGATGTGTTCGCTGGAACTCCGGGAAAAAAATACAAAACAAAAATTGTATCTTTTACATTATTTTTATCTATCATTTTTTTTTTGTGTGTTCTATTTTTATCTATTTGTTTGCTTATTAAGTTAATGCTCTCAAATATAGAAACTTTTTTTTAAATGTACACTTTTCAAATAGATTTGAAAATTTTGCACTTGTTGACAAAATATCGGGCCAAACGTCAGCAATCAGTCGACTGGGACCCTCCAACATGGGGATCCGCATCGGACCCAAAAATCCGTCAACATAGGAATACCAGTAAAACACCACGTCATGGATTTCATAATTCTCAAAAAAAGATGCGGGTGATTCGATGCCGTTACAAGCGCCATTGCATTCCTTGCCTCCCTCCATCTCCCTCTTTTTCTCCACTCTTCTCCCTCTGTCAGTGTTCCGTTGTTTGTGCCATCGTTACGTTCATTGCGCCGCGTGTGATTCTTCTGGCTCGTGGACAGAATGGCGTCCCCAGGGCAAGATATCCTTCCCCGCCCGTTTTCTCATGTTCTCGATAGGTTATGGACCCTACTTTGTGGCAACGGTGCTCCTGGGGTAAGTCCTCTCTCTCTCTCTATCTCTCCATCTATCTCACACTCCCTCTCTCTTTCCAAATCGCTCCGCTGGCCTGGTGGGCGGGCGGTGGGCGCGATGACTAAGCCAAGGTTGGCCGTGGAACGCAATCCACTGAAAGCCAATATCCTACCGCCCGCCCACCCTGATTTCCTCACTCACACAGCTTTCTAATGTAACTTAATGGGTACAAGCAGAGCGATAGAATAAAGCTCCGTTATCTTCCGTACACGAGCATCCCACATTAAGGAGAGCAACATGACAGAAGTGCTGATGATCAGACTTTTTTCCGTGTACGGTAAACGCCGCCGCCTGCCGCGGGGGGAATTTATTCAAACGGATACGTGCTGATTCCTTGATATTCCTTAAC
>NC_137202.1:22473647-22578647 GCF_960531495.2 Zeus faber
TCTTTTGCAATTATTTTTGTTCTATTTCGGTTCAGGAATAAAAAAACATCCAAATTTAAAAATACATCAAACCCGTGAAGTATTAGTTTTTTCTACATCAGTTGTCCTCAAACTTACCCGCTCCAAGATCTTTTTTCAGCTGAGTACGGCCTTCACATTGCAAAGAAAAAAAAAGAAATTTCACACAAACAATGTACTGAATATGTGTGTAATATGCTTTTCTTTATACATTATATATAACCAATATATATATATATATATATTTTTTTTTTTTTTTTTTTTCAAGTACCCCTAGGGGTACGAGTAACCCCATTTGAGAAACACTGTTCTACATCAACTACGTCTCGAAAGAAACACAAATCTGGTTTATGCGCCTCTGGTGTTCGGCACGACCGTCAACAGCGTGGATTCAGGGACAAAAGCAACAGATACTGTAATGAAACGCAGATAAGAAAAACAACGAGAGAAAGACGGAGATGGAGGGAGAGAGAGAGAGAGAGAGAGCGCACGAGAGGGAGAGAGTTGGCCATTAAGGATGATGCAGGGATATATGGACACTTCGGACGGGCACGTCGGCATCGAAAGGTGCGGCTGCCGGGTAATCCAACTAACCCAATCAGCCTCTCTCGCTCCCTCGTCTTCTCTTTGCTTCTCACATCATCATCATCATCATCTCTTTCTCTCTCTCTCTCTCTCTCTCTCTCTCTCTCTCTCTCTCTGCCCGGACCGCCCCGGCCCTCATTAAGGCAATCACGCTCGGGCCCCCGGCAGGAAAAGGCTGAGGCGCCGCCCAGAGCCGCCCGCGGGCCCCCGGACCGGGGTCCCCTCTCCCGTAATCTACCATTAGATGGAGAGTTGTAATTAAATGACCACACTGAAGGGAGGCCTGAGTCAGCCTCTTACCTAATGCCCCCCTTATGTAACGCTAACAGACAGGACCGTAGACTCCAGCTGGGGTCGGGGGGTTGGGGGTGGGGCGGAGAGCAGATGGACCTAGGTTTCCCGACCGACCCGCCTTCGCCGGAGAAAGCCGGGAAATGCGAACACGCTCTTCCTCCTCCTCGACGGAGTTCGCTGCGGCCGAACGTCCGTCGGCTCCTCGCGCCTTTCGCGCACGCTCCGCGCGTGAATGAGAACCGCGACCCTCGTATCCCGAATGTTAGTCACGGCGGCGCGATGACGCGTCGGGCTGAGGAGATGTTTCGCGATTTCGAAATGCGCTCATTTGTCATCTACGTGCGTTGGCCACCGGGGGGGCGAAGGCGCCGGTCCCACCCGACGCTCCGCTGGCGCTGAGGCTTGACGCCGCAGACGCTGTTGTTGCTGGCACGCGTCATTCTCGGCGGACGGAAGAAGGAATCTCCTACGGCCGTCGTCTCTTTCCGTTCAAAGAGATGGTCTAACCCTATTCCGTGAAGGTTTGCGAAATACATACAACGGAACCCGGAAGCAGAGCTCAGAGCCCATCGGCTCACAGAACTCACAGAGGGAAGCAGAGCAGAACAGAGCCTCGGGAGCAGGATGTGTTAGAGGCATGTCACAATGGCTGGAATGCATATTTTCAGTGGTAATTTCAGCAAAAAAAAAAAATGTTGGAAAACATGTTTTGGGGACCTCAGGGACGTGCCATAGACTTGTTGGAAAGGAGCATGATAGGTACCCTTTAAAATGCCTAATCCTCAAACCAAAATAAATGTATTAGTTCCTCTGAACCTTTCTGGTAATCAGTCTTTTCTGACCGGTTAGCCTTTTTTTTTCTCTTCATCTCAGGGAATATAAAAGTAGATCAAGCGTTTCATTGCAGGCAACCACTTGCTGCCGTGATGAACTGATTTGAGAAAGTGTCTGGGATGTCCAACTCGCAACGTCACTCCCAGGGGCGGGGTGAGGCGGGGGCCTTTTTGCCACAGCAGCATTTTTTTGGTCAATTTTACCGTCGTGAATGAAGCTTTTGCGCTCGCTGCGTTTTTGAGGAGTCGCCTCGAGATGAATCGTGTTCGTCCAGAAAAATCCCCCCCCCCCCCCCTTTATTGATGCTTTCCCGTCGTCCAATCAGATGAGCGGAGAGGCGGGGCTTCTGCTGTGACGACGGCAGGTTTATACTGTGAGCAGTCAGCGATCGGACTCGGCTCCGGTGACTCAGTAAAAATAGTCGCTTGATTGTCCGACTCTTGGTTGATTTGATTCAGTCGAGAGTCGGAAGAGTCGGTCGGGTCTGAGTGGTGAATGGAACTCCCGGTTTCGCGCAAATAACCATTTCATTTTTCGTCACAATTATTTATTTAGGTGCTAGAATGCAAACTGTGGCTCCTGAGATGTATTTGTTCGGGCAGAGAAACGCAAAGTGTGAATCCCAAAAAAATAATTTACTTCCGTCAATATGATTTATTCTCATGGCATGGGAAAGTGTAAATCAGTCACATCCAAGGTTAATCATGACAAATGCTTTGCATTTCTTGGATTTCTTGGCCTTTGATTTTACTACTTAAACTGAACTTCGGTAGCCCTCGGTAGTTATTTTCAGTTTGTGAGTAAAAGATTGACTCATTTGAGTGACTCTCGGCTCCTGAGTCATTTAAGACTCGTTCCCTATGACCGAATCGTTTGCGAGTTTTCCATAACTTGAAACAGTAGTGCATAGCGGTTACACGTAGTAGGTTCTTTGTTTCGTTTAGCCGACCTGGCTAATGAATAGTGCAACATAGTAGTAGTCTGGAGACTATGTCAAAGAAAAACCTTATAACTAACACCCTAAAAGTGATTGACAGGTGATTCCGCGGTTGCCTCACAACAACCGGAGAAAAAGCCACAGCGACGACGCTCGGCTTTGTGCTCGGCCACAAAAAAAAAAAAAGCCGGCGCCTGATGCCGCGCCACCTGTGCAATCCGGGCCCGGGTCTCCACGCGCAGAACCCAGGTGCGGCGCGGCGGCGCGGCGGGGAGCGCCGCTCTCCAGGGAGGCCACGGCGCCGGGACGGCTGTCTGCAGCGCGCGCCGCTCGACCCGCCTTCCTTCTAATTGGGTGTTTGGGTTTTGACGTCAGCACGCGCGCACGGAACAGCGGGACTTTGGGGAAAAAGGAAAACACAAAGACACGACGGAGGCTGCCAAACACCCACGCCCTCACCCCCACCCGTCCTTCG
The DNA here is from genome assembly GCF_960531495.2 of Zeus faber. Taxonomy (NCBI): domain Eukaryota; kingdom Metazoa; phylum Chordata; class Actinopteri; order Zeiformes; family Zeidae; genus Zeus; species Zeus faber. The sequence goes on from NC_137202.1 coordinate 22,476,791, forward strand.
TCTACGTCGTGCCAAAAAAAAACCAACACTTTGCATGTTTTCATGCACGGCGACAGAAATCATCCTCCTGGCAAACTGACGTAGAGAGAAGCCACTTTATACACGGAGACTCTGATCTGCCAATTATACATCACCCCCTCTCTCTCCCACTCTCTCCCCCCTCTCTCCCCTTCTACCTCTCTTGCTCTCTCGCCCCCCTCTCTCCCTCTATCTCTCTCCTCTATCACTCCCCCTCTCCCTCTCTCTCTCTCTCACTCCCCCTCTCCCTCTCTCGCCCCAACCCCCTCTCTCTCTCTCTCTCTCCAACCCCCGTTCTCCCCCTTCTCCCTCCCTCTCTCTCCTCTCTCACGCCCCCTCTACCTCTCTCGCTCTCTCGCCCCAACCCCCTCTCTATCTCTCTCTCTCACCTCTACCCCCTCTCTCTCTCCACCCCCCTCTCTTACCTCTCTCTCTCTCCCCCTCCCTCCTCTCCCTCTCTCCTCTCTCACTCCCCCTCTACCTCTCTCGCTCTCTCGCCCCAACCCCCTCCTCCTCTCTCTCTCTCTCTCTCTTTACCACCCCCCCCCCCTCTCTCCCCCTTCCTCTGGCTCTCTTTCCTCCCCTCCAATCCTTTGATTGGAGATTGCAGATTGAAGTACTGTAGAAAAGCCGTGCGGGGGAAAAAAACAAAAAAAAACAAAGGAAACCCTCGAATCTGCGGCTTTTAACCGAGAAAGGCTGAAAAATGTATTCAGCGCCGCCACTTTATGACTCACAAAGAACTGAAAACGGCTTGGAAATATTTTGATAAGAGGCTGGGTTGATTTAGGCTACGTAGGCGAGTCCCAGGCTCGGAAAAAAATAAAAATAAAATGGAATCAAATGAAATAGCCTCTGTTAAATGTATTGTAATCTCAGATCTGGAACGATGTCACAGAGAACCCGGTGCCAGTGCATCGAAAAATGAACTCGGTGAGACCAAAACAATGTGGTGTAGGGCCGTGGCAGCCACACAGCTGGGAGGGGATTGCCTCCGCCTGTGAAATGACAGCGCGTACACAAACACTTAATCAATCGACGGATCAATACCGTGCACTACAAGGTGGCTATTTCTGTTTTTTTCATTACTGACTCACATAATGGTTGAGGCTGCAGCACCTGAAGTCAAAGAAAAAAATCAAATTATGTAAGAATTTAAATTTTAAATTTTAAATTTAATTAAATTTAATTAAATTTAATTAAATTTAATTCAATTCAATTCAATTCAATTCAATTCAATTCAATTCAATTCAATTCAATTCAATTCAATTCAATTCAATTCAATTCAATTTTAAATGTGAAAGATTTAAATTGTCAAATATAAACAAATAGACAAGAAATACCAGAACAATTCAGATATAAGTCATATATTAAATATATACAGAGTATTATAGTATTCTTTTAGCGTAAGCAGCCTCTAATGCCGCTGTAGGACCAATCAGAACCGGTCCCTTACGACCGTAATAGGTACAGTGCTGTTGTCAGAGTGGATAATCCATTAGTTATTACAGTGCACAGCAGCTTCTGCATTGAGACTTACTTTCCAAGGACAACGGGAGCGACGGAAATCTTTCCTCTTTTGGTCGTCAATTTGTGCCGCCACCACCGTCTCTGTCTATTCAACTGGGGGCCAATTACCCTGGAAATTTAGCCTATTGACACTCTTGTAAACGCCTGAATGTAAAAGCCTTTTCCATTATCGACTCGAAATAACAATACTACCGCAACTCAATATGACATGTGCTCAGCAGAGGGAAAAAAAGCAAAAACATAAAAATAGCCATACATGATGGAGACACGGGCCAAACTGGATGCTGGATGGATAGTAAAATAGCATAGTAAATGATGGATAGTGGACGGATAGATAGTGGATGGATAGATAGTAAAATGGATAGATAGTAAAATGGATAGATAGTGGATGGATAGATAGTAAAATGGATAGATAGTGGATGGATAGATAGTAAAATGGATAGATAGTTGATGGATGGATAGTAAAATGTTAGATAGTGTATGGATAGTGGATGGACAGATTATAAAATGGATAGATTACAAAATGGATGGATAGTGGATGGATAGAATATAAAATGGATGGATGGTGCATAGATGGTAGATGAATATAGTAAAATGGATTGATACTGGAAAGATAGATAGATAGTTAGACAGATCGATAGATCGATGGATAGATAGATAGATAGATAGATAGATAGATAGATAGATAGATAGATAGATAGATAGATAGATAGATAGATAGATAGATAGATAGATAGATAGATAGATAGATAGATAGATAGATAGATAGATAGATAGATAGATAGATAGATAGATGGATGGATGGATGGATGGATGGATTGTTAAATCACATAAATCAACGAGTGACGAGTGGAGGTGCATTGTAATCAAACCAAAAAAAAAAGTTTTTTCTGTGTTCTTTAAAAACCTCCGTCCCCGGGGCCACATACAAAGAAAACCTTAAATAGATGGGGCCATTTAGAGGGCCCCTGCTCTCTCTCTCTCTCTCTCTCTCTCTCTCTCTCTTATCACACACACACACACACACACACACACACACACACATGGCCGTGCGCGCTGGCCGGTGAAGGGAGATGTGCCGTCCTCACGCCGCCGAGTGGCTACGATGCTTCGCCGGAGCCGCTTTTGGCCCCCATGAAAAATTCAATACTCACTCGTTGCAACGCTCGCCCTACATACAGTGCAGGCGCGCGCCTGCACACACACACACACACGCGCGCGCGCGCACACGCACGCGCGCACGCAGACACAAACATGTACTTGAATATTATTCACACCACACACCAGCGAGCTTGAAACACACTTACAGTGCTGTAATATTCAGCGCAGATACAGCGGTAGTTTATGAATGAGTTGAGAGGAGCCGTCGGGGGTTCAGACAGATTTAATCCATCTATGTTTGACCATTTCCCTGTAAATATTCACATATAACCGTGTATCTATATCAATATCTCTGGACAGTATATATTATTATTGCACGCATGCTTCCATTTATATTTGATTGATGCGGCGAGCAGTCACAATTTCAGCCTGACTCGAGCACGTCGTCAATAAACCAGGTTTGCGGAGAACGCGGCGCCCGCTTCGACGAGCGCTCGTTGTGATGCCGTGGCCGTCTCCGCCCGCGCTCAGCCCCCCCCACCCCCCCTCCCCACCTACCCACCCACCCTCCTGCTTCTGTGGGAGCTAAGTGACGGGCAGACATGGAGGCCCGGCGTATAGACGCTGCCGGACGTTCCGCCCTCGCCCCCCCGACCTTTAGAGCCTGTGAGCCGTCGCCGCACCCCAAATGCAAAGGGCGGAAAGGTCAGTCAGGTGGTAACGGTGGAGGTTCTTTATGGGATATATGAGCCCCCCCCCCCCCCGCCATTTGCAAATTGAGCCGGTTTTCTGTGAAGCCGGATCCGTGCAGGCCGGGCACCGCCGCTGCCAAGTCATCTCCACCCGACTTTAAATCCAGAAAAAATAAGTTCCACTCTCTCTGAATCCACCATCTTCTTCCCCTCTGGAGTGGATCTGGGTCAGTTCATGGAGCCAAGCGTGGCCGGGCGTGTGTGTGTGTGTGTGTGTGTGTGCGTGCGTGCGTGCGTGGTCAAGGGGCAGGAAGGAGGCGGAGGAGGAAATGGACGAGGGAGCAAAGAGGATTAACGAGCCATGGCAGAGCGGAGTTTCTAAAACGCCACTGAGCCACTTGATGAAACCCAAACAGCCAAACTGGCTTCGCCTTTTTGGTAACGGTTATTATTTCATAGTCCCCCGCCCCGCCCCCCCCCCCCCCCGGCCTCACCCTGCCATCCCTCCCAATCAAATAATTACCTGCGGCTGCAGGAAAAGGTGGGTCAAACTATCGACATGTGTCCTGCCTATTAGCCAGGCTGGGATCTCATTACCAAACCCTCACCCCGTAAACCGAAAATGGGATATTTTCGGATCAATAGTGGTAGAAAGCTAGAAAACGGCCTCCCTAACTAATAATTTTAGCCCGAAGTAGTGACAGCAGCAGCGAATGGCGGTCACGGTCGCTAATGTTGTTTTTGCCGAACGGCAAATTTATCGTCAACCTTACATGGAGAAGTGTTTTGGGGTTTTTTTTGGAACCCAGGGAGATGAACGAGATGACTCTACCGAGTCCGAACAACGAGCGACGCATGTCCTGTATCGCTAGAATGCATACTTCATTGTGTTGGCCGATTAAGATGAAACTCTGAAATCGCATTTGGACGCACCCCCCGGTCCCCGAAAGTAAAGAAAAACCAAAAAGTGTTGCCTGCCGGGAAGGCAGACTATTCACCCATTTAATCACTCCTTGATTCTCTGAGGAAAATAACACAGGGATGTGTGGGGGTGGGGGGAGTGGGGGGGGGCGCAGCATTTCTCCCTGCCACGCTACCTTGAGACACATACACACACACACACACACACACAACCCCCATCCCTTCTTTCTCCCTCTCTCTCTCTCTCTCTCTCTCTCTCTCTCTCTCTCTGACAGACTGAAAGATCTGAGAAGACTCGGCCCTGGCAGTATAACAAGCGTTCTGGCTCCTCTTCCTCCCATTAATGTCATCTGGTTAGGACTTCATGCAACGCTGTATCAGAGAGGGTAGTTGGTGTGAACTGGCAGATGTGTGTGTGTGTGTGTGTGTGTGTGTGTGTGTGTGTGTGTGTGTGTGTGTGTGTGTGTGTGTGTGTGTATGTGTGTGTGTGTGTGTGTGTATATGTATGTGTGTGTGTGTGTGTGTGTATGTATATGTGTGTTTTTTATGTGTGTGTGTGTGTGTATATATGTGTGTGTGTTTCTGTGTATATATGTGTGTGTATATGTGTGTATATATGTGTGTGTGTTTCTGTGTATATATGTGTGTGTTTATGTGTGTATATATGTGTAAATGAGTGTGTCTATATGTGTAAATGCTTGCGTGTATATGTGTGTGTGTAGGTTGGTGTAAATGTATGTGTGTGTGTATGTGTGCATATGTGTGTGTGTGTGCGCGCGCGTGCGCGCACGTGTGGAAGCACAAACTCTTCCCGTCCGTCAATCAGATTTTGGTCACACGGGCCAACCCAAGTGAGCTTTGGCCACATGCAGGGAGGCGTGCGCGAATTCACAGACGCCCATACACACACAACATTCACCTTGTTGATACAAATCAGGTTTTGACACGCACACACACACACACACACACGCACACACACAGACACGTGCACACAGACAGACAGACACGTGCACACAGACAGACAGACACGTGCACACAGACAGACGCTGGTCAGTTCAGGTCTCTTACCTTTCTGTAGACTATCATGTTGGGCGACTCGTCCGCGACCCCATTGGTCCCCTGCCCAACACTGTTGGTTTGTGCCATGATCCGAAAGGCTAACGGCCGCAGTAAATGTCAGGTGCTCCTATTCGGGACGAGAGGAGACATTTGGAGAAAAGCAAAACAATTACACCCGGAACACGGCCTCCTTTACCTTGCCAAGGAAAAGGAAAAACAAAAAAGAGGAGAAGAGGACTAGGCCTACGCATTTTCGCCTCGCGGCTCTGCCGAACACCTGATGCGGGCAAGTCGGTGAATTCGACAAGGTCTCGACAAGGACACTTTTCGGGGCGAGGGTGTGAAAAGGCGAGGACGGCGAAAATGGTCAGAGGCGAGCGTGTCGAATCCCATCCAATCACCATAAATGAATCAGAACATCGGATGAAATATCGAGCAACTGTTATCCAAATTTATGGGGATATTTTCAGGACGATTTCTTCATTTCTATAAGATATGGTAATCAACCCACGAAACACAAAAACTCCTGTTTTTGTTGACATTGGAGGACCAACAGCCTGGGGGGGGGGGGGCCTGGACCTCAAGGACTACGGGTTCAATCGAGGGGATTGTTATTGGCAAGAGGATCAGGATAAGGTGAGGATCCAGGCTGGCTTCCAGCGGCAATTACAAATAAATTAACGCGCAGCATCCCCTCAAGGAGAGCAACAATCGGTTTACAACCATCGATCCCGCTCTGCGAATGTGTTGCATTTTCAGGACGCGGAAAGCGAGCCGCAGCGCGCGTCGCACACGCGTCGCATCCAGGCGCGGCGCGCACGTTACGGGGGTGAGGAGGGAGGGAGGGAGGAGGGGGGGGGGGGGGGGGGGGGGGAGGTTGCGAGGACGAGTCCCCGCGATCCGCGCCTCGCCACGCGCGGCGTCCTTCCCGGCGATATGCGAGTGCGGCGCCGCCTGCAAACAGCGGAGTCATCTCGTCTCGCCTCGGCTCCGCGGGGGGGCTGCCGCGTCCGCCGCCGCCGCCGCCGCCGAGGCACACGGACCGCCGCGTCAAAGTCGCGCACGCAAGATCCGGCGTACCGCTTCAGCCGCTTTGTGAAGCGGCGCCGGCGGCTGCAGAAGGGGGCGCTGGGAGGGGGGGGGGGGGGCTCTGTTACCTGGAAAGGGCGTGCGGCTCAGCTCGGACGGGCTCCCGGTTCCCTGCGGCACCGTCAGCCGATGCGCTCTCCTTCAAGGTGTCAGCCGGCGGACATAGGAATGCGGGGACGACTCATCGGCAGGCGTTCGGTGGAGAAGACTCGCTCGGTGCATGCGCTCCCAGTCCTCCCCGTCCTCCTCCTCCTCCTCCTCCTCCTCCTCCTCCTCTTCCTCCTCCCTCCTCTTCCTCCTCCTCCTCCCCGTCTCACAAATTATGATGCTGCTGGAACGCGCGGGCGCGACCGTCGGCAACGCGCATCGATCGGCGACCAATCGGATGGGAAGGTTAATCCGCGAACTGTTCTTACGTTTGTTTTGGACGTTGCATTTAAAGTGTGTGATCCGTGACAAGAATGTGATCACAGACTTGCCGCCTTTCTTCAGCTGTTGATTGCTAAGAAAGCCAACTTGAACTCGATGTGTGCGTGTGCTTCTCTGTATGCCGTTGCCGTTGTTGGCGGCGGGGTCCGCCTTCCCCGGCGACAATGCCCTGACCCGCACGTGGAAGGAGTGACGGCCATGGGGAATTCATCACTTTGCTGGTTATGGACAGAAAAAAATACCCTTGGATGAAAAGTGAAAAATAAATAATAATAATAATAATAATAATAATAATAATAATAATAATAATAATAATAATAATAATACTATTGTCATTATATAATAATAATAATAATAATAATAATTATTATTATTATTATTGTTATTATTATTATTCTTCTTCTTCTTATTATTATTATCAACTTGTCATACGCCGTGAAACGTATCTGCATGTTAGAGCGACGGAAAATGACTGAACAGTTCCTGGTTGCACCCCTCCCCATTTCTCCCTCATTTACTGCCATAGCTATGACAGGAAGAGGCCACGTGCCCAATTGCTGTTCCAGTTTTCCTGGACTTAATTCACTCTGTTTTGTCGATACATGTTGTCGTCTGACGTTTCCATGTTTATGTTTTTTTTCCCATGTGCATGTTGTTGTTTGGTTCTATGTTTATTTGTCTCCCCCTCTTGGAGTAGTGATTAGCTGTTTAAAGATCAAAACATGGTGAGATGGCTCTCCAAAGAGGGGGATTGGTGGTGGTTCTGTGCAACAACAAACTGCCCTTGTCACCCTACAGGTCGTCCACAGGACAGAGTTGTTGCAGCAGTTCTTGATGATTTAAGAATGAATGAAGAGTTGCATTGCAGGTTGAGAGGTTGAACTCCACTTGCAGACGAACTCTGTCCTAGATGCAATGGAACAAATACTCTGTGTTGTATACCCAGCATGCTGACTGTACAACAAAAAATGGAAAATGACTGAAAGGAAGACATTTGGATGAGCTGTGTGCCTGTCTGTCTGGGGTGCAGGTCAACAAGTGCTTATCTCAGATTAACACAGTGTGCTCACAGCCGAGTAAAAAGGGGAAGCTCGTAACATCAAAAGAAGAGACTTCGTCGTACAGATCCTCTGCTGATGAGAACGGTTGTCTTGCAACACCCGCACGGGCCCACGGACTTGTTTGCCAAGCTTTCCCCGATAAGGGTCGCTGATCACCTCTTTGGCCCTTCTTCTTGACCTTGATGTATAGGGGTCCTGACGGGTGGACAGGTCGCAGCCGATGATCCTCTCTGCCCTGATGACCTGTCTGTCCGTCCTGTCCGTCTGGCCTTTGGACGTTGGCGGGCCCATACCAGACATGCCGTTTTATTGAGGTTTATTTACCTACTTTTGATTTGTGTTTCTTCCATTATTGTCCAACTGTTATGTGTTCCTTGCTGATGTTCTGAAGTGTACAATTGGGAAACACTTTGAATTACAGTCATTTTATTGTAGGTTTAAATTGCTGGAGTCAATTTAACCCTAACCGTAAAATATGTCTGTTTACTTGAACATAATGGCTGGGATAATATTGATTTTCACAACAGAGGTTGCAATAAAAGTCAATGTCTTTAATCAGTAAGTCACAGGGTCTTCCATTGCCTATTGACATCGTTTTATAAATTGTTTATAAGAAATTGTTTCGTAAGTACATTTGATTTGTACATTTCATAAAACATTTAAAAGAATTGGCGAATAAAAAAAAAATTATATTGGTCCAATATTTAGTCATTTGAGATTTAAAATATATTTACAATGAATAAACTTTGTATATATATGTTATTATTATTATTATTATTTTGTATATATTTTTTTTAATCTGTGTGCTAAACGAAAATGAAGAAGACCAATTTTCCGATCTCCTGTCAACTGGGGAGGTGCCTCTCGCGGAGGTCCTCCATTTTGTCGGCAGCACACGCTTTGAGGCATCTATGAAATCGAATCTGTGACATCGCACACGCTAAATGGAACGCTGACTGTGTGGCACACAACACCCATGACACACACACACACACACACACACACACACACACACACACACACACACTGTGACCGAGTGGAAGCACTCAGTCTTCAGTCTCAGAGATGATGCTCTTTGTGCAGTTTTATTAGCAGGCCAAGTTAAAGGAGAATGATAAGCAACGCTCCCACACATTCTGCCGTTCTCACTTCAGGAAGCCGTTTTTGCGCAACGTGATCCCGTGGAAGATGTTTGTTGTTGATATTTTCCTCTTATTTCATTGGTGGGCTTATGAACTAAGCCTCTCCCACGGTTTAATCGATACAACAATAAACATCTTATAGGTTCCTGTTCGATTTTGATGCAAAACTTTATGCAGGAAATGCAGTTCCTCGTACAGACGGCTTCGACCCAATTCTTTAAGAAGGAGTCGACCAATAAGTCAGCGTGATTTTTATCAGACAAACCCGATATTTGGATTGGCGGCTCAGACAGAGGGGCTCTCCGTGGCTGGATGGATGCACGGCGAGCCCGGCGCCAGGATGAAACGACTGAGGGGGCAGTTAAAATTGGAGAGGGGTCAAATCTATTTTATATAGTAAAACAGTACATTTTCATCCTGCTATGCCTGTTTCTGCATTTTATTCTTTTTCATCCTTTTGACCAGATGCAAATAATCCCCTAACTTACCTTTTTTTCGTGTGTTTGTGTGTCATGGCCATAATATGAAATAGGAATATTTGGCAGAGATTGCCAGGTCACCGCCTAAAATTGGCCTGGTGGTAGATTTAATGAAATTCATTGATTTAACCATGCAATAGCCTCTGGAAGGCTGTATAACAACAACACTTGACTGTGACTTGAGTACTGCTTCAAAGTCAAATAATACATTTGTTTTGCAGCTGTGGCGGAGCCAGCATTAAACCTGAGTGTCCTCGGACGACTTGGGGAATCGGAGCAGTCGGAACGTGGGTCCAGAAGATGCAACATAATAGATTTTTTGAAGGATTCTCACCACTGACAGACGACTGCTATAATCAACAAAATAATAGCCAACAGTGTCAGAGTCATTAAGTAAAATAAAAGATGATCAGATAATTTTGTCTGTCTTTCTGCTCATGCCAAGCAACTCTTCCCCCCCCTCTCTCTCTCTCTCCCTCTCCCTCCCTCTCTCTCCCTCTCTCTCTCTCTGTATCCCAAAGTCACATTAACCCTTCAGTGACAAGACGACGGTCTTCTTATCTTTCCTGTAGTGTTTCATTTTTGGATCCTCTCTGCATGTTTTGCAGTTATTGGAGGACCGCAGCAAAAGAAAGTGTGAAGCATTATGTTTTTTTTATGGACTTCACCGTCCTACTCTCCGTCCCTGTTGCTCTCTCCTTTTTCTGTACCGTCGTCTAGACTTCATACGTTCTGCGGGACGCGCTCTCTTTCGGCCCAGATACCAGCCTCCCTATCCCCCTGGCATTAACAACTCCCCCACTCTGTCTCTCTGTCTCTCTCTCTCTCCCTCATTGACCGAAATGTTGTCTGTTTTGTTTCCATTCTGTGGATTACTACAGTGGAAAAAATTGAATCAGGGCCGAAAGATCTACTTACATCCATGAGAAGAAAGCGAGGCTGAACCGAAGTGCATGCGTTCTGCCCGTTCTCTCCTCGACGCCCCGCGGCCCTATGCCAAAAAAGGTAAAGGTATCCGCCTCCGACATGCCAAACCCGCAGCGAAATAAACCAGTTTCAATCTGTCTCACCTTTCCTTACTAGTGTTTCCTTACTGCCTTCTCTATGACACTTGTATATCGGCCAATATTTTTGATGTTTTTGCTATTTTTCTATAGGGAACATAAAACTTGTGCCGGTATCGGGGAGCAGCGGCACTCCGAGCGCTGGTGTGGTCACTAATGGTGTTCAGCTATTCATGGAATTTATTTTGATTGTATTCATCGAAAGTGTAGAATTCATTAAAACAGCGGCGAATTACTCTAAGTGACACTCAGCTGAAGTCACATGTATTTCATATGAAAGTGTTTGCCCATAGGAAGAATTTGCCCATATTATGGTATGCCTCCTACATTGTTGCTCATGCTTATGTGGGTGTGGAAATGCTATGGATTCATTTGACCTGACAACGCGCCACACAGGATCAACAACATTTCGGAAATGCAAATCGAATGTGCAGGCAACCCCAACACCTACAAGCAATGGCAGATGCTGTGTATTCCTCCAAGGTCAGACGACAATATGCACCGCCGTTCTGGGGAACAGCATAGAAAAGAATATACCATCAACCAGGCTGGGTGCAGTGAAATAAAGACGATGAAGTGAATGCATCCTGCAAGCTTTGACCAGGAGTGGACAGACCATGTGAACATCAGATATAATGCTCAGAATTAAATATAATTTCATATTTACAATGAAGTCTGCTTATGGTGGGCACAAGGACAATGCAGTCATGACATAATAGAGTTGGGGTTTTTTTACCTTTTCATACCCTCGGTTAATTATAGGAATAATCTTTGGACTTCCAATATTAGTACTAAAATATATTTTTGGAGAGTAAGAGCGGTACAGCCACCTGGTGGTTGTCGACTTTATCACTTGATTATGCTGCCACCCATTGGGATTGGAACTCGGAAACATTTTGACTCCTACCCGTAAGTGTGCGTGACCGCTCATTTGGGAACGCGTTTAACTTTTAAACAGCCACAATTTACCGCGGGTGTCCACATTTCCCCCAAAATTTAGACATTATGGAAAACATTTCGATCTGAAGTGAGGACTACCGAATTCGGAATTACCGGTTTTCTAGGTCGCAGGGAACGCAGCACTATACGTGTATGGCCCATGGGGCCAAATGTGGCCCGCATAGTGATGTAGACAGGTCCTTTAAAAATAGCAATAAACTAAAAAATAAAATAAAAATAAACCCTCCACTGTTACATACCCTACACAAGCTACGGTAAAAAAAAGAGGCAGCTTCCCCTGCCTCACAATCACAATTTATTCACACACCGACTTAAAGTGATAACAAACAAATGGCAGCATAACACACTATGACAGAATAATATTTAATATTTTGCCGTCGGTTCATTTTCTCCTCCCTTGTTTTTGTGTGGAACCTGAGTTTAGACGGTTATTCGCGGCCATTCCACTGTGACGGTGAACGGGGTCGTTTTTTGCGGACTGTCCCTTTAAACGGCGCGCGTCGCGAACCCTCCCCCCTCTCCCCTCCCCTCCCCTCCCCTCCCCCGGAAAACACCATTTCCCACAATGCACCCGGAGCCGCATCAGCGCGGAACAAAAAGCGGAAACAAAAGAAGTCGATTCGTCCCCCCCCGAAAAAAAACAAAATATCACCGACTTCGAGGTGATCGGTGCCGCGCTGACAGCTCCGAGAGGGACCCGCCATGGCTCTGAAGAGAATACAGAAGGTACGCGGCCGCCCTTCGGGTTTTAGTTGCGTATGCTAGCGGCGGCGGCGGCGGCGGACGCGGCTCCCGCTGGAGCATTGTTAGCCGGGCGGCGCTCTGACGTTGGCCGCGAGTTGGCCGCCGACTCGCCCTCTCCGACCCACGCCGGCAGGAGGGAAGGGAAGGGGAGGTGGGGGGGGGGGTCGATTTGCCGCAGACGTGTGAGTTTGTGTGTTTTTCTCCGGGAAGACCGATCGACCGACGTCGCCGCGAAACACGCCCGCTCCGTGAGAGGCAGCGAACTTTAGTTTAGCTAGCGCTACCTTGAATGACGCTCCATATTTACTGGTAGTTCGGTGTTTGAACTGGCAACCAGCTCACACCGGCGCATACATACTCGCGAAGGGGACGTACTACACACAAGACATAATGTATAAACTATGTACGTTGTAGGTGTTTATTTATTTGTGTGTGTGTGTATGTATATGCATGCGTGCATGTTGTGTGTGTGTGTGTGTGTGTGTGTGTGTGTGTGTGTGTGTGTGTGTGTGTGTGTGTGTATGTGTGTGTGTGTGTGTGTGTGTGTGTGTGTATGTATATGCATGCGTGCATGTTGTATGTGTGTGTATGTACGTGTATATGATGTATGCAACTTGGGACAGTTTCCTATTTTCGACAGTGCGTTGTTGATAAAGGTTTGTTGTTAATTCTCTAGGTTTATTGTCTATTGTTATATCTATTATATATAAATCTATATCTGTTGTTATGTCTTATTATTATATATCACAAATTTTGGTTGTTTTATTATTACTATTATTACTGCCTGTGAGTTGACGTGAGCTGCTGTAACACTGCACTTTCCCACAGGGGATGAATAAAGTATCTGTCTATCTAACTGTGTGTGTGTGTGTGTGTGTGTATTTTTTCATATACAACAGGAGTTAAATGACCTGCAAAAGGACCCCCCAGCACAGTGTTCAGCTGGACCGGTAGGAGAGGACCGTAAGTGATGGTTGTATTGGGTGGAGACCATGGAAATGTTACATCCACACGTTTGAAATAAAAACGTTTCACCTTGACACAAAAAGGAAAGCTCTACAACGGCCGCTCTATTGACCTCTCATTTAGCCACCAGTACACCCCCCCCCTACACCCACCCCCCCCTCCCACCAAACTGTGCAATTTGTTCAATTTTTGTAAAGGAAAAAAAAAATCTTTTGTCCAGCGCCATCATTTCCAGTGAATGTTCCTTTTCTTTTTCCTTTTGCAGTTTTTCACTGGCAAGCCACTATCATGGGACCGGTGAGCTGTGTGTGTGTGTGCGTGGGCGTGTGCGCGTGCGTGTGTGTGCGTGCGTGCGTGTGTGCAGGGCTGTTGCTTCTGGACCGTTGGACAATAGTGTGTTTACGTCAACCGACAGCTCTTACACAGGTGCTTTCTAAGGATTTTCACGATCGAATCCGTAACTTCAGGAAAAAGTCAACGGTGACACCGACTGTTTCAGGGGAAAACCCTTAACATATAAAGATTGTCACTTATTTTTCCTTTGATTTGAAAATTTTTTGGAGCTCCTAAGTTCCTTTGTGTCCTGGATCCACCTGGTTTCATATGAAAAGGAAATACATTTTAGTTTGTGGCTTTTACATAAAGGCTTTAACCAGGTCCTTGAAGTGCTGAAGTTCTGGAATATCTTGAAAATGGCCTCTTTTGTACTTAAGTGGTTGAGAAGTCATTAAAAAAACAAAGAAACCACACTTTTACGACATGATACGGCAGATTATGGAAATAGACACTTATAATAGTAGATGACAATGAGAATATATACAGTACATATTTTTTTATTTCATTTTTTTAATTCATAAGGATCACATTGAAAATGTATTGTGTGTTTTTGAAGTCCTTGAAAATGGAAAAAATACTGCTTATGAAAGTACTTGAACAGCCTTGTATTTCATTTTGTAATGTCAGAATGAACCGTATTAAACAGGCATAAAATGTAATATATTGTTTGGATATCATAGGTTTGGTTCAACCATGCTTTTTTTGTTTGTTTTTTTTTTTAGTCGGATAGTCCATATCAAGGAGGAGTGTTCTTCCTCGCTATCCATTTCCCCACCGATTATCCCTTTAAACCACCAAAGGTAAGACAGTCACTGCCAAACGGCGCTCTGGATAACACATGTCTCTCATGCCTCTCCTTATTTTTTTAGTTTTTTTTTTTAAACATTATCATCATTTGTCTTTATTTAGGTAGCCTTCACGACGAAAATCTATCACCCAAACATCAACAGCAACGGTAGCATCTGTCTCGACATCCTGAGGTCACAGTGGTCGCCTGCGCTCACGGTATCGAAAGGTACCGAGAAACGCTCGCACTGCGGCGGAACGCGTGTCACTCCGTCGTTATTATTGGAGTGTTTCTAGTGTATTGTGCTGACTGTTACCCTTCCCCTCCCCCAGTTTTATTGTCCATATGCTCTTTGCTATGCGATCCTAATCCGGACGACCCTCTGGTCCCAGACATTGCACACATTTACAAATCAGACAAACAAAGGTGAGTACGACCCCGTCTGAGAAAATAAGAGGTCTGTAAACAGCTGTTTTTTTCTGACATTTTCCGATTATTATTATTATTATTATTATTATTATTATTATTATTATTATTATTATTATTATTATTGGGTCGATTACGCACATTCGAGTATTTGTCGAGCTTATAGAGCTTGTGCGTAATCACCGGGTGTCATGACATTTCACTGCATATATGTACGACCGTATGTGTGTGTATGTGACAAATAATCTCTTGAACTTGAACTTGAACTTTATTCCCCCCGCCCCCTACAGGTACAACAAAGTAGCCAGAGATTGGACTCAAAAGTACGCAATGTGAAACAACTGAAGTTTTACCAACTGGAAAAGGTCTCGACACATATCTTGGCGGAACCTCTCCAAAAAAGACTGAGGTCCAGCGTATCCACACTGGTTCTTAAAAGGGTGTTTTCACATTAGAAACACTTTCTCTTCCCAGAAATAACTGGTTTTATTCTTGAATTAATTTTGTATTATTATTATTATTATTATTATTATTATTATTAGAGAGACTGAAAAAAATAAGTTCTTAGATAAAGCATTTTTACTTTCAGAGATGTATTACAGTGTCAAACTATACAAAATCTATTTTATTATTTTGCATTAAAAACTGAAGTAAATTTCCGCATTGTTTTTTTTTTTATTTTTATTTTTATTTTTTCCTGTTTTGAAATCAGTCAGAGCGGCGAGTTCTCTCTCTCTCTCTCTCTCTCTCTCTCTCTCTCTCTCTGTCTCTCTCTCTGTTGAGCAGATATGATTTTCCACGCATCTTAAACGTCGGCGCAAATGAACTTACGTACGTTTTTAAAATGTATTCCTGTGTATCCAATATAACGGCATGATCCGGGGAGCACGTTGCTGTCAGATGAAGGCTCGTTGGTTTGTATTTTTTTTTTCTTTCCCTTCTCATCCTTTGCTTCCTTCTTCCAAATGAGATGTCCCACGAGCTCCCTGGATTTTCTTATCTATGTCAATAAACGACTGGCTGCCTTTACTGCGTTATTCAAGTCACCACTAGATGGGAGCGTTTACCTTTTCTTTTTCTTTTTCTTTTTCTTTTTTAATTCACGTATAGTTACAGCGGCTTCACCGCTGATGACTTCGTGTTGATTCGGGGCACAACCTCCATGTTTGTTTTTTGGGGGCATTCGCTCCCATTGCATTCGTCTTCCAAGCGACGCTGAGGGAACACTTGGGTGCCGGGCCAACGTTTTGTCCGCTCGACGGGGAAGTGTTCTCGTGTAACGGGGGAAGGGGAGGGTCGTGGGTTTCTGAACCGTGTTAGAGCAGGGGAGTCGACCGTTGAACGCCCGTGTCCAGCGGGGAGCCGGGCACGGACCACCACACCGGGCGAAGGCTTCTTCGCAGTGCTCTGTCACGGGCTTTCATGGTTTCATTTCCCTTTCGCCAAAGTGCTTCCTGTTGCATGCGGCCGGGATGCATTAGATGGATACACCTAGAGATAGGCGCTTTATTCATAACCGCGGGGGGGAAATTGCGCTGTTCATAAAACTGCAGTAAAAAAAAAAAAATGAAGTGATGAGAATTTAAAAAATAATAATAATAATGATGATGGGAGTATGCAAACTGCGGAACTGAACTGGATTATTGGCCATATTCAACAAAAGACATAAAAATAAACTATAAACCCCTGCAGCCGCAACTCACGTAGTGTCAGAAATAGGACTTTTCATACGCATGCGAAGTTATTACACAGCGCAACTTCTCCCAGAACCATTTGGATGGAGTAGACCGAGGGGGAGGTCGATGCTCAGAAACAAAACTTTGAATTTGGGAGGAGTCGTGAGTGCGTGTGTGCGTGTTTTAAGTGCCCCCCCCCCCCCCCCCCCCCAAGATGACACGTGAAACCCTGCGGAGGAGTCGCGCTGGGAGCCTCACTTCACTTTGGACTTGGAGCGAAGAAAAGTTGAGCCGAGGCTGAGCGCTCCGACCCTGCCCCGGCGCCTCCTTTCTTCTCCGGACGCCTATGGCTTAGAACGAAGCGGGGGGGACCGGGATATCCAGCGTCCAGAGTCCGACACGTTTTAACGCTTCGGCCGAGCTCGACTTGAGGTTTAAAAACAAAACCCCAAAACAAAACAAAAAAAAAGAAAAAACACGAAGTGGCCCGCGGGACCGGGGCTGCGCTGCGCCATGGCTGCCCAGTGCGACTCTCTGAGCGGATACCTGCAGCAGCAGCAGTCGGACCAGGGCTCCAACAGCGAACGGAGCACCGACTCCCCGCTGCCCGGGTCCGAGGACGACCTGAGCGGACCTCACCCGCTGCCCGACCCGGAGTGGACCGAGGAGCGGTTCAGAGTGGACCGCAAGAAACTGGAAATTATGCTGTTAGGTAAAACAAAACACTCCAAAACCAAACACTCAGAAAAGTCACAGTTGCCTTTTTCTGTTGAAAGTTTTTTTTCCTTCCCCCAACCAAGTTTATATAGTGGAAAGGGGACCACGTTAAGGCCCTTTTCTGTTTTTATATATATATATATATATATAGTTTATTACATTTTTTGATCGAATGAATATTCTTTTTATATAGTGGAAATAAGACCATATAATGAACTATCATGTTGCTCCTATATGTAAAAATACAATTCTCTTCTCTGTCCAATGTAATCTTAGGAGAAACTCACTGATTCGGTTTAAAAATAAATAAATAAATAAAAATAAATACTTTTTTTTTTTTTTTTTTTCAACTAGTTGTTAACTGGTGGCCTAAACATAATTTTGAATATCTACTTACTGGTTGAGGTCAAAGACACGGGAAGTGTTCTGACCAACATGCCCTACAGCACTCCACCCAAACAAATCTTCCCTGAGGCTTGTTTCAGCACCGTGCTACCTTCTCAGACTGCAGGTATAAGTGGCCGGAATCTGCGCTGTGGTCCCCCGACATCTGCTTTGATTTTATAGATCAGCGGCAGCAGCAGCAACATGGCTCTTTATGTCCGCCTACCACTAATACCCTGGCCTTGGATGCACTGCACCAGGCCTGACAAGCATGACTTGACCAGCGTGGGCACACTCAACTCGGCACTGTTACTAGTGTCCACGTTAATGCACACAGCAGTAATGCATACGCAGGAGGTGCTCAAGATATTCCAAAAGTGTAAGGAAGTTTTCTGATGTACACATAAGTTGATCACCTGGGTTCGTCTTGAAGGCTTACAGCGCTGGCAAGATACTCCAAACCCCCGTTTCAAAGGGCTCAAGTTGTACTGCTACCTGAGAACAAATTAACCATCACATTGGGCGCAGTCCAGTTTTGTCGATGGCCAAAAAGAGAGCGGCCAAACAGCGCCGTGCGTTGTACCCTCATGGTGTCCTTCTCCGCGTCTACAATGTCCGGAGAGGGACGATGTAGGTTTCCAAAATGTATCCAGCGCTGGTGGGAAAATCTGGTCCTGAACGCATGGGATAACCTTTGTTTGTATTTTTCAGCAGCTTGACTCCCTTTTGTGTCTGTGAGTATTCTATGAGTTGAATCCGGGTTTGGTGATGTATCTGGATTGTGTGACCTATCATGGAAAGACTTCTACAAGATTCTACAGTTTCCATGATGGTGGTGGTTGATGATGATGATGATGATGATGATGATGATGATCAAAACAATACTAGGAACCCTGATCAGAATCCAAGAGTACTTTGCATCATTGCAGTGCTCACAGAATGATTTCATAAAAGCTGGTTCAAGAATAGATTCGAGTTTAAGCTCGTCCTTTGACTGGCGTTCTTTTTGCAAAGAACGGCGCTTTCTTTGTTCCGCATACTCTGGGGCTCATCGAGTTTCTCAATGGAGTCCCCCAGAAAAAACACAGATCAGCCACTACATTAAAACCACCACTAATAACCACTAATATTGTTTAGCTCCTCCACGTGTCGCTACAACAGCTCTGGCCCATGGAGGCTTGGACTCCACAAGACCTCTGAAGGTGTCCTGTGGTATCTGGCACCAAGACGTTAGCAGCAGATCCTTTAAGTCCTGGAAGTTGTGATTTGGGGCCCCCATGGATCAGGCTTGTTGTTCCAGCACATCCCAAAGATGCTTGATCGGATCGGACCTCAACCCCGACCATCCACATGATGGAGAAGAAAACGTGATTCATCAGACCAGGCCACCTTCTTCCATTGCTCCATGGTCCAGTTCTGACGCTCACGTGTCCATTGTAGGTGCTTTCAGTGGTGGACAGGGTTCAGCACAGACAATCAGCACGCTCCCATACGCAGCAAGCTGTGATGCACTGTGTGTTCTGACACCTTTCTATCACAGCAGCATTAACCTTTTTCACCAGTTTGTGCTACAGTAGCTCTTCTGTGGGATCGAACCAGACGGACTAGACTTTGCTCCCCATGTGCATCAATGAGACTTGGGCCCCATGACCCCGTCGCCGGTTCATTGTTTGTCCTTCCTTGGACCACTGTTGGTAGGTACTAACCACTGCATACCGGGAACACCCCACAAGACCTGGCGTTTTGGAGATGCTCTGACCCAGTCGTCTAGACATCACAGTTTGGTCCTTGTCAACGTGGCTCAGATCCTTATGCTTGCCCATTTTTCTTGCTTCCAACACATCAACGTCAACAACTGACTGTTCACTTGCTGCCTCATACATCCCACCCCCTGATAGGAGCCATTGGAACCAGATGATCAGTGTTATCCACTTCACCTGTCACTGGTTTTAATGTTGTAGCTGATGGGTGTATAGAGGTAGATGGAGCCAGTAGACAGAGCAGGCAGTTGCATGTAGTGTCCCACAGCCAGTCCTAGTCTCGAGTCTTTTCCTCTTCATCTTAAGAACACATTGCTGTTTCCTATTTTTGCACAGCCATTTGTATTCCACCCAAAAGCTGTCACTGGATGTCTCGCCTCTGGTGGAAATTACAGTGTTCCATCCACTTATATCTCCTCGCATGCGCTGTCTACGACAGGGAACCCTTTAACTGATGTGACGTACACTCGTCGTGCCTCGCAGAAGCCAGTGTCCAAACGAGAGGTCCCTCGAGACTCCGAAGTTGAGGTCATCGGGGTAGATATTACAAAACACAAGCGTAAGCTACTCTGCTGGTAACGTACTTACATAGGCTGTGAAGTGTTTATCAATTCCGCAAAAGGCCGGGCCATCAGCTGGGGGAACGGTAACAATCAGCCGTGATGATGGAATAAGGAAAACACAGATGATAACAATCCCTCAAACGCGTGTATCACAAAACAAGACCCGATGCTGCCGTTGACGCATGGACTCTCCAACGGTTATTCCTCCCACGTTACTATCTTTGTAAATAATTATTATTTATTTTTAATCTGACCTAAACTGACCCACTATGTTCCACTCTTGTCTTTCCCTCTAGGGCTTTTGAGCCTCATGCACCCAATGGTCTTTTCATTTAACGTATGTGCCAATCTAAAATAACCCGCTGGTGGTGCGTGGCCGCTTAGTCATCCACCGCTAGTTAACCGATTTGGTCTTGGCGATCAAAGAAGTTGACAACTTTTTTTTTTTTTTTTTTTACTTTTTATTTTTGTTTGTTTCCCCCTCCTTTTTCCAAAGGGATCTTTAGCAAAGGGCCAGTTTTCACACATTCGCACCGAGGCAATTCCCTCTGAGCGTATCCTGGTGGCGGGCCCAGCGCTTGCCTGTCTGCTCGGTGCATTCCTTAAAGCTCCATGTCATCTCTGCCTCTTCCAGGAAAACAACTTAACCAGGGGCTGGCCCCTAAAACCAAACCTCCAGGACATACAAAGCGCCACGTCACTCACAGTGCACGACTGTATTTACTTATCGAAATCACTGCAGCTTGGCTCTCCGCTTAAGTGCGCTCCGCAGTTTGGTAATTTGGTCTTTCAACTCTCGCCGCTCGTGTTTACGTTGTGGGGGGGGGGGGGTAGAAGCCGTCGCCGTGCCCCGCCGGGTCACAGCCTTTTCGTTCCGTTAATAATAGCTTTTGGGTGAGAGAACGTCTAATCTCAACCGTGAAACCAACCCCCCCCCGCCCTCTGACCTCCCAACATTCAAAACATTTTTTTATTTTTTATTTTTTTCGGAAACTCCCAGGATGTGTCCCATCGGCGTCTGCGCGGCTTGTGCCCGCTCGGCGTAGGTCCGGAGCCGGTGAGCTAATGCCGAGCGATGTTGTCTCCCCGTGGTGCCGGGTGAACTTCTAAAAGGCGTCGCTGACCTATGTCCGTGTCTGCTGTGAAGTCTGCAAAAGGTGTTCTCTGAAAAACATGGCGTCATGGCCCGCGTCGCATCTGGCCTTGTTTTGATTGGGGAAAACGTTAGGAGCTGACACGGCATCTCCGCTCAGGCCTGGAGTCTGGCTCAAAATGAAATAATTTTTTTATGGGAAGTATATATTTGCTCCGAGTTTTATTGACTATGGCATTATCTCTGGCTTCCTCACCTTCGGAAAATGGAGTGTTCCCGCTCTCGGCGAGGAGTCGCGGGTGATCGACGCTGGAAATCACCTCCAACGAATGTATCGTCCATCTGTTTTCAACCAAATTCCACGGGGGATGTAGAAACAGCCTTTTTTTTTTTTTTTTTTTTTTTTAAAACAGGTTAAGAAACAATCGGCCCTTTAAACGCCAACACGCCGCGGCCACAGTTTGACTTCGTTAAGACTGCCATAGATAGTAATTGGTAAATCGTGGAAATTTTGGCTTTTGAAAAATCTTTTTATGCCAGCCTGTTATTTAAGTAATTGAGTTCTGCCGTTGAGACCGATGAGGGATAAATGCTGGTGTGTGTGTGTGTGTGTGTGTGTGTGTGTGTGTGTGTGTGTGTGTGTGTGTGTGTGTGTGTGTGTGTGTGTGTGTGTGTGTGTGTGTGTGTGTGTGTGTGTGTGTGTGTGTGTACTTTCAGTTGCTGCCGTACACATGGAAACAACAACCCCACCTCTGACAGGACGGAGTCTTCTTTTTACATCCGATCAGGAGACAAATCTCTCTTAGCCGAGGCTATTTACCCTGATGTTAACCCTGAACCTTACCCCCCCTTTTTTTTTTTATGTTGACCAAATGATGTAGCGTGTGCTGTGGCACACTAGTGTGAGTGAAAGTGTTTATAAACGGAAACTGGCTCTTGTGTCGCAATATCAAAACTGCACACAGTATCAACCCAACAAATCCGTCAGTTCCATCGGAGCTTGTCAGTTAGAACACGCTCAAGTTTCACGCTGAACGTGAGAACCGTCGGCCGGAATTTCGCGTTCGACGTCTTTGAGAGTCGGTAGTTGACGAGGCGCTCTGTGAGGAGTCGTTCAATTTCCCGGCCCGTTCACTTGATTCGGCGTTGTGCGCGGCGAGCGAGGGAGTTCATTCGGTTCTCTGTAATTATTTTCCAGTTTGTGGGGCCGAACGGCTCGCTCGCCCACCCTTTTGCCGGAGTGACTCCAGACTCCCGGGTCGTTTAAGAGATTTGTTCACCGAGAACGGATCGTTTGCGAGTCGCACATCGCCTCCTGTGGGTTGGAGATATATATATATATATATATATATATATATATATATATATATATATATATATATAGTTATTTATTTATTTATTATTATTATTTTTATTATTATTTTTATTTTTTATGTTTTTGGTAGTTTACAGGACAGTGGTGTGCCGTGAGATAATTTCATTTTCAAAAGCGTGCCGCGGCAGAAGAAAGGGTTGGGGAAACACTGCTGTATGAAGAGAAGGAGAGTAAATGGGTAAAAAAAAAAGAAAACGGTGGAATGGCTGGGAACTGGAACATCGAGGAACAGGCGTGGGCGGTAGTCCAGTTTACCCATGAAGAAACTCACCCGGCATTCCTCTGCCACCGCAGGTGATGGAGTCATGAGTGACTTCTCATGACATCACCCGCCGGCGCGTCCGTTCCAGCGACGACACCCCGCCGTGGCTCTGGTTTGGGCTCGGCCGTTGTTCTCCCCGGCCCTCTGGGAACACTTTTGGGGTCGTCGCCCTAACGAGAGCCGCGCGCCCGGGGGCCTTTCGGCGCTCGTAAAGCGGGTCGAGGAACGGCCCTTCGTGTTCGGTGAATTACCGCTGGCGCTCCCCGATAGACTCTGTGATTCTGTGGCTCGGAGATGTTGGCGCAGCCTGGAGGAAATAAAGGAAGCTGGGAGCCGCGTCAGATGTGAGCGGAGGGCAATAAAAGAGCTCATACCGTTCGCGAGGAAGCAAAGGAGCCGGGGCCACGGTGGGAAAACGGGAACCACTCCCCCCCCACTCGCGTCGGGACGCCTTGTAACGGGGGCCCCGCGTCCCTCAGCGTTGGCTCTTTCCGTTTGCCCGCGAGGCCGCCCCGGGGGCTTTCCCCGCTCACGCTATTAATCGCACAGGTTGTGTGGAGTTTCTGTCAGCGTGCGTGCGGCGCGTATCCTGTCGGCCGACCACCGTCCTAACAACACGTTATGCCAAGCAACGGCTCGAGGAACCGGCAATTAGCCGGAGTCATTCATTTCCCTCATTTTACTAATTTGTTTTCCTGCTTCTAAACCATGGGCTATTATTGGGTGCTTTGAAGAAAAAGAAATGGTATATTATATACCTCTATTTCTCAGAGCTATACTTAAAATATTTTAAGTATGTCATATCAGTACTTACAGTAAAAGTTATACTATTCTGGGGGGTATGGCTCAATCTCTATAAACTGTATATAGTGTGTGTGTGTGTGTGTGTGTGTGTGTGTGTGTGTGTGTGTGTGTGTATGTATATATATGTATATATATGTGTGTGTGTGTGTGTGTGTGTGTGTGTGTGTGTGTGTGTGTGTGTGTGTGTGTGTGTGTGAGTGTGTGTGGGGGTCCTGTCCTCTTCCTCTCGGCTGCTGAGTAAGACCCTCAGACAGGAAGTGAGTGTCATGAGGGGAATGTGCTGCAGGCCCCCTCTCTCTCTCTCGCCCCTCGTTCCCGCCTTCTTTTGCACTAAAACAGTGTTCTGTTGTTTCAGTGTTTGGGCTTTTCCCTCTCTCGCTCGCTCGCTCGCTCGCTCTCGCCCTCCCCGGTCCTCATCACCAATACAGCCTCATTTCCAGGGCCGAGCGGTGAGAAGGCGCGGTTCCTGGACTCGCCGTGTCCTTTTGAATCCGCTGGAGTCAAGTGTTTGCTCAGTTTGACAAAAAGCTCTGAAGTGGTAAAACTACCACAGCTGTAATTATAATTTTGGCCCCGTTCGAACCTATTCATACGATGTCGACATCTGGTGGCCTGGCCGCTCTCCCCCAAAACATTCTCGTTCGGTTAGATGTTGAAGCGGCCGATGCTGCCAAATTTTGGGGAAATTAGCTTTATATCTATCTTAACCAGATTCAGACGAGAAGGGCGATACCAATTGCGCCCCCGTGTGTGCAGAACCAAGTTGGCGACGGGCTTGCGTGCTAACTGTGTTAGGGGTTCAGCTAGCCTAGCTCCTGCGAAATGAGGGAAATGCGCCTTCCAGCGCCTCAAAAGCGGAGTTATTTAGGCGATACATCTTCCGTCTTTATGACCAGTAAAACCAGTTAAAAAAATTAAAAAAAACAAAAAACAAAAAAAACCCACGACAAAAGCCCAGATCTCAGTTGTTTTGAATGCTGCTACCTTCAGAACCATTTCCGACCGTCGCGCGATCGGGTTGCTAGTTCGGCTGATCGATGCGAAAGGCGTCGCGGCGATACCCGACGTCGCCCGACGAAGGACGAAAGCGGCGGGAAGGTATTTGGCTCCCGTCCACTCTATCTGCACCAACCGGGGATGAAAACCGCCTGGAGGCCTCCGTGGCAGAGTCTCAGCCGGTCGACTTCATCTTCCAAAACGTGCCACTTCCATCGGGCCCCGGTCGGGTGGGATCAGCCCCGCCCCCACTTCTCCCCTCCCTGGCGTACTTCACGGGGAACATGCTGATACAATTAAACAATTCTATTCGACTTTGCTTATGCGTTGAATTCCTTCTTCTCGGGCACGATGGAGCTTTCAGGAGCTCTAATATAATTGAGCTCCGGTCTGTGGAAAAACCTGTGATCCATTACTTAAGAAAATAAAACCGGGAGTCCTATTTCAACGGGCCCACTCGAACCGGAGCGCCCTGACCCATTTCTCTGCTCCTGGAACTGTAAATGGTCTGAAATGAATACCTGGTTTCTCTTTTTTTTTTTTTTTTTTTTCTTCTCTTTTCCCCCTCAAAGCTCGTTCAGTTCAGCCCCTTTTTCAAAGTGCAGATTTACATTCTGTCTGGTTTGCGGTTGCTATTCTAGAAACGTTTCTTTTTTACATGGCGGGGCGGAGGAGGGCGGCGGGGGTTATACCACTTATCTTGCACGTGTGTACACAGTCGCCACACAGACAGGCGTGCACGTATTTACACCACCCCATGGTTGAGGTGGGGCTGGAAAAAAAAAAATATATATATATATATATATATATATATATTTAAAAAAACCTTTTTTTTTTTTTTTTTTTTTTTTTTAAAAGGCTCCCAAATTGAATTACATTCATTTCTCTCAAGCAGTCATGCGTAACTGCTGTTGATTGCATGTGTCAAGGGAGACCTTTTCAAGTAATAGAGGAAAGAATTCCTGTCGTCGGAATCCCGCAGGCCTCGCTCACATTTTGACGGCGGGAGGACGGCGCGGCGGCGTAGTTCGGATCCTGACGGATGTCGGGAGTGAGCGCTCCGCCGGCAGAGTTGGCAGCGGGCTTCTGCGCTTCCAGCTCCCCCCCACCCCCCCCCCCCCCCGCCAGCGGCGCTGACTCCCCCGCGCTCCGTAGTAGATAGACACCAGGGCAACGTGGAATGTACGGTTCTCTCAGACTTCAACCTATTAAACACGCGGGACACAAGGAATGTTAATAAATGACCCAAAAACGTTACTAACGAGAGCTTTTCATATTTCTCAAGGGTTACCTATTTCCCTGGTTGCAACTCCCCCATGCGCTAATGCCTCCTTTATTATTGGCAAAAAAAAAAAAAAAGGTGATCTGAATGGTCACATTTTTACAGCCATGGTATTGGCCATACAAGGAAATCATATACTGTATATGAAGCATACTTCATCCCGTTGTCCGTATTGCATAAGCTTTGTTTAATCATCCAGAGGAATGAGCGACTCTAATTTCAATTGATTTTCCATTCTTGTAGTAAAACGCTTAATGCCAAAAAAACAGTTGTTGTCTAACTCACCCTCGTGGCCTAAGGTCGAGGGAGTCTGGCATCGCTGCTGTGTTTGTCTGCCTGACTGCAACATCTGGGACTTGAGTTTATTTATCTGACATCAGAGTTGCCTGGCAACCCCACAGGCATTGGGCAGCTGTTTTCTGGGGGAGAACGGAGCCTCAGTTCTGGTCTGGACAGACCACAAAGACGGGCCTCAAGAGCTTTGTTTGTCCTGACCTGTCAAGTGATACTGCTTTAAAGAGACGGTACTTAACAACAAAAAGTATATAATGTATGTTATTGTATAATTCAATGAAGCCATAGAAAATGGCACCAGTGGAGGATTCATCCGACCTTGGATGAGTGGGTAGAAAGGGCATGTATTTGTGGTCAATCTCTCTAAAAATCTCTTAAAACATTCTTTTGCATTTGGTGTGTGTATGCTGAACACCTTCTCTCGGTTAAAGAACATAATCTATGTGTGGATTCAAAGCTCAGGGACCCTGGCCGACATTACATCTAGTTCTGGACAGCTCAGCTGGCCGTAGATACCACTTTCTTAACTTGATGATTAGAGGGACTATCGTTGCAGTCTTGAGAAAAACTGCTCAAATGTGCTGAACACACCCAGGCCTTTTTTTTTTTTTCCTTTTTTGTTTTTTGTTTTGTAAGAAGCAATCCTTCAGTACTATCGGATATCTTGGATTTCCGCATTCTTATCTGATGTCCAAATCAAGAACAGGATTTCTTGATTGTTTACTCAATTTGTCATTTTCTGGAGTTTGTGGGTTTGTGCAGATTATAATGAAAGCGTGGATACTTTTGCCGTTTGGGGGGAAAAACAAACAAACAAAAAAAAACAACCCCACAAACTGCATTTATTTATTTATTTTCTCGTTTCTTCGAAGAACAAATTTACATGAGTAAGAGTGTTTGTATGTGAGAGGGCGAGCTGCAAACTGCTGAGGCCTGCTCTATGCTTTCCAACCCTGTAGTCACTGGTGGCAGGGGGTGCAGGCTGGCTCCTCTTCAGTAAAGTGGGTCCTGTAGTTTTCCTACACGGTCTCTAGTCCTATCAGACCGGGCCAGAGGGACCTCGTGAATTTGGCCCCGGCGTTCAGTCGGTTCGCTTTTTCGTAATTATATGCATGCAAAGGTTGGCGTAAGATTTCAAAAACTTGGAAGTTTATACAAGAGGCTTAGTTTAAAAAAAAAAAAAAAAAAAAAAAAAAGCTCCTGCAGCCATACAGTGCGGCAGCCCAAGGTCAGGCTAAATATGCTGACAGTTATTTCCTTGTCAGGGTGATTTACTGCCTCTTGGCAATTTAACTGTCACAAGCACTCATTTGTCATTGTATTAATTTACAATGGTTCCTTTATTTACTTTATTCGGAACACCCATCATTTTTTATGAAATTCTATACTGATCATGTCATCTAGAAAAAAGGTTTTTCCTTCAGGAGCTTTTACTGTGGATGGGGCGGATTTAAAGTTCACTCCTCACTTTCACTCTGAATTTCCTGTTCTTAGTCCTCTGGATGTTCAGGGGGTGCTCGTCGGCTCAGAGGGGTTGGTCTAAGCTGCCTTGGAGGGTTTTGAAGTTCACCTGGTTCCTTCGGGGTCACCTTGCTTCTTCACGCCTCGATACTCCTGTCCTCCATGTGGTTTTATGTGAGAGGCTGTAGGGATGGTCTGTCAGTTGTAGTGGTACCGGCTGTGCGTAGTAACCCGTCCCGGGCCTTGTTACACTTCCCGGCCAAAAGAATGTGGACACCTGCTCGTCGGACGTCTCATTCGACCAGATTAGTTGAAAAGGTGGGTTGGGGTCAGGGCAAGCCGCTCAAGTTCGGGGAGGGCCCTTTCAATTTCGACAAAGCGCCTCTACCTGGACCTCACTTTGTGCACATTGTCGTGCAGAAACAGGAAAGGGCTTCTTCAAGCTGGACGCACAGAATCTTCTCTTTAGCGGTACTAATTTCCTTTCACCAGAGCTGGGCTTAGCCAAGCCTGAGACCACTCTTTCTCCTCCACCAAAGTTTTACAGTTGGCACGATGAGCCCGAGCCTTAATGTTCTCCTGGCATACACCTACCACTTCCAAACGGTAGAGCGCGACTCATTCCTTGAGCGATCTCGTTTCCACTGCTCCAGCTCCGGAGTCCAACGGCACGGAGCTCGACACCGCTCCGGCCAAGGCTTGGCATGGCGCATGGTGATCTTAGGCTCGCCTGCTGCTCCCACAAACGGCTGGCAGTTCCAGGGGCAGTTTGGAACCCTTTGAGCGGGTGTCGCAAGCGAGGACGGATGATTTGTACGTGATTCACGCATCAGCACCCGGCGATCCTGATCCGTGAGCGTGTGTGGTCGACCACCACGACCAACGACAAACATCTAGAAGTCGCTGTTTTTGCTTCTAGATGTTTCCACTTCACAAGAACCGCAACTGCGGGAGGCGGGATGGTGGAAGGGTGGCGTCCTACAGTATGGGCCGTTCAGTGTCACTGAGCTCTTTGTTGTAATGCAAATGCGGGTGATGGCATGGCCAGGCGCACGGCAAAAAAACAGTTGACGAAGAAAAAAGGGAAAATCAAGCAAAATGATCTGCCAGCGTGATCTGCCGGATCATTTTACCCGACAAGTTTCTTATAAACTAGAAACCAAGTCTTTTGATATAAATTATCTCATAGTCCTAAATCATCAGCAAGACAGTACTGATGTATGAATTTATTTGTGTCAGTCTGGAGAGTGTCAACATTCGCATCTCTTTACGTAAAAAGTCACTTATGACTTACTCACGAGGTTTTTTTTTTTTAAGCTTTGTTGGTAATTCAGATGAGCTGTGTTTTGTGTATTGCAGCTTGTTGATGTTGTATTTGTCTGTGTTCAAGACAGACTAATGCAATTGTTGGATGCACCGTCCCAAGATAATGCCGTTTACGGTGCCAAACCCCTTCTCTTAGTTTGAGCAAAGAAACACCAAAAACGTGTTTTGTTCCTGATCAATAGCAATTGCACCCTGATTCGGTCCCCATCAGGAGAATTGATTCCGAAATTGAGTGAGTGCTGCCCTTTGTTCTTGCTTAACAGATATCAGTCAACTTCCAACCCATAAGATGCTCGCTCCACCCTGTTATCCCTCGTTTGGCTTTAGTTTAGCTGGATTCCCAGCTTGGTTAGTTAGTTCAAATTGCATCTATTGCAGAGCAACAGAACTCTTGAATTTTCTTTTAGTGTTCTCACACACACACACACACACACACACACACACACACACAGTATGGTCCCCTGTCACTGGATGTGATGTAAGAATGTGCATCTGTTTGTTGTGGACTGCAGAATGAAGCCATAATTGTAAACCCGTGTGTTATTTACATTCCCCTCAGTTATCTTCCTCCAAAACAACGGAATCTCTCAAAAATGTTCTCTGTCCACAAGATAATGGATACCAGATAGTCCCCAATACATCCATCTTGCTCATGAAAGTGCAGTGAAGCTACTTAGAGACATTGCCAAGAAGGGATTAGAGGGCGACGCTAATAATGGAATAATGCGTAATTATCTTTGACACTGGTGTTTGCTTTGCGTCATTACCAGAGACACTTGATATCACGACTCGTGCATTGGCGTCTGGGTATTTTTCGGTTCCTTCTCATGGAAGAAAACGGCAAGTCGACCGTGTCGACTTTGACGCGTGCTTTCGTGTTGGAACAGGGCGGTGATCCTTTTACAATCTGCGACGCTGGAAGGACGAGGCCCCGCGCTGTCCTTGTTTGACCCGGGCCTCCTTCCACCCAGACGCACGCTAATATGGTTGACTCTACTCAGACCCCAAGGCTTGAATTTCACTTAAATCCCCCTCGAGCGATTGATCAAAGATTTGATCAACTGAGCTTTTCAGCCGCCATGCATGGGTAGGAACCTGAACGCCGGCGCGAAGCCGTAAACCCAACTTGGGCTTTTGCAAGCCGCCTTGGGCGGTTTTACTGACGGTGACTAACTCAGGATTCCAATGTGTTTCCTTCATCCGCTTCTGTGTCTTGAGAAAGCCCCCAAAAAACACGTTGGCTGGAAAAAGGGTCCTGCAGAGTGCTGGTGCGTAGGAGGTAGAAGTATTGGTCCGCCCGCCCTTCCCCCCACGTCTTAAATGTACCCCAGGGCTCGCGGGGCGCCCCGTCCGAGCCTCCCCCGTCCCTGCTCCCGGGTTCTCCCACGGCCAGTCTGCACGCCACGCATCTGCCAGCAGGATGTTTTCTTGTCGGCACATTGCCCTTGTGCTTTCACTCGCGCTCCACAAGAGATTCCTGCTATTTCAAAACATTACTATCTACGTTAATCCTTGGTCTATGCGTGAGATGGTCAACTTAGTTAATGCGAACAAAGTGTCCACAGCCTGCTGTGCTCGTCCCTGCCTTCCCTGACCATGTTTCTGTACGATCTTTAGCCCTGACTTTCTTAAATTCGCTGGCGTGACCGCTCCCAAAATCAGTAGCTACTATGTCAGCCAAGTTGTTTCTTTTGTTTCAAGAATTGCACTATGGCATGCTCGCTCTGGAGGCGCGAAAACATTTTTTTTCCAAAGTATGTGTGATAAGAGGGCCTTGTTATATGGCCAGTAATTTTGCATTCCGATGACTGTACAAATGATGAACCGCTGAGGATGTTTGGTGAGCGCAATCCAAAGTAAAAGGCAGGAAATTAGCCGTAGTAGTAAAGAGTATTTTTGGTTCACGTTTGCAGTATCGTCCTCATGCAATTTGGGGATTTTTGTAATTAGCAATTTAATCGCCATAACTCGTACTCTATGTTATGACGTTCTGTTTCTCATTTCCCCTGGTGTAGCGGGGACATTCACAGTGTAATGCAGCTCTTTTCTAGACAGCTGTTGAGAGCTTAAAGATAGTCGGAGAGTAACATTACAGTCATTGCTTTTCCTACATCTGTTATTTTTTTATTTTGGTTAATTTTATATAACATCATAGTCTCTTTTACATTCATTCTGCATTTTCCATGTAGCTCAAACTTTAGACCTCTGTCACTAAGTCGGCATCGCTTTGATTGGTGAGTGTTTTGGTCATAACAGGAAGCAAAGCAGTGAGAAAGCCTTTTTAATAATCTCCCGGTTGGAAGATAGCTTTAATCTAAACAGAGATTGGGAACGCTGCCGCTTACTGCCTCACACCGTTATAAGTGTGTCTTGTGCTCATCCGTCACTCTTCATCAATATTCTTCTTCAATCCTCTATGCTCATTCAACCCTTAAATACTTTAGTAGTTGTGTGACTGCTTACGAGGAATAAACAGTGGCCGCTCCAGTGTCCGAACCTAAAAGCTTTTAGAGAAACAAATTGCGGCGGGTGGTTGAAAACACTGCAGTAGGCGACAAACCTCGGCGGACTCCGGTTGACTGAAAATCTAATTCTGCAGCCTTTTTTTATTTTTTTTTCTCCGTGTTGACCAACAGGAAGGCGGGCTGACCCTTACCCCGCTATTTCAACTGCCGTGCAACCCTTCCCTGTGATGTCTTCTGATTACTTACGCTGTCGTGCTTGGGCCTGTTTCAACCGTTTGGTCAGAAGCGTTGCGTGAATAGTTTAATCCCACGAGGTTTGATCCAAGTTCTCATCAATTCATGTGACGCTTGGAGATCTCGAAGTTCAGTTAGCGGTACTACAGTAGAGAGGTAGGAATTCGGCAAACCTGTCCTAGTCCTCCAGAATAGGCTCCCTAAGCCCCGTTTCCACCGCAGAGTCTTTCCCCAGGAACGAGGAACCTTTGGAGGAACGCGGTGCGTTTCCACCTCAAGGACCAGGGTCTAAATTGGGTCCACGGAGCCAAAAGGCCTTGGCTCGGGCAGTGATAATAAAATCTGGATTGTGATAGTGCATATTGCTTTCTGACAGTAAATTCAAGAGCAGAAGAATAAAATGGATAAAGGAAGACAACCAAAGTTATATTCCACTATCACTTTGCTTGTATCGTTTTTCAAACGTGAGTGGACTAATTTGCATAGCCTTCACGGGCCTTTAGACCGCAGTGGAAACGCAGACAACAATGGGCTGAAGGAACCTTTTTGGTT
This sequence comes from Zeus faber, assembly GCF_960531495.2. NCBI lineage: Eukaryota > Metazoa > Chordata > Actinopteri > Zeiformes > Zeidae > Zeus > Zeus faber. The sequence goes on from NC_137202.1 coordinate 22,508,839, forward strand.
CCTGGGGAAAAAAAACATTCCTGGGACTAAAAGTTCTGGGTACTTTGGGTGGAAACGCGGCTTTAGTTAAAAGCATCATCACTTATGGCGATCTTCATCTGTCTTCGAAGTATTCAGGGGATTCATTGATATTGATAGTCTGTCCACGATGCTCCTTTTTACCCAAGTTATAGGTCTGAGGTCCCCAAAATATATTGACCTATTTTTTTTTTTTTTTTTTTTTTTCTTGCTGAAAATACCAATCAGTTATGCGTCTATACCATATTGTTTCAAAATGGACCGTTTTCTTTGTGTAGCTTTAATTGTAAATGAGAGGTCAAGCCCCTAATTCGGAGCCAATAGGATTTGAGCTTTACTCCGGGCTCCATTTTATTTACTCTGTAAACTTTCATTGATTTCATCTTATCAGTCCACCAAAATCCACCAAAAAGTTTTTGGACAAATTTCAGGTGAGAAATAAGCAATCCGGTTGCTGAATCTTCACTCATATTAGATCTACAAGGCTTCATTAAAAAGTTTGTTCTTTCACAGCGGCGTCTGGACCAGGGGGATATGGCGGGGCTTTTTTGTTTCGGAAAATAAAATGAAAATAAATACATCTATAGTGTTGTTTGGAGAAACGCGGAGGGGATTGTGCCCCGCGTCCTAAAGAACAGTCAACCTAACGTGGACACACACTGAAAGAAACACACACCAGATACTTACATTTCCATCGTCTGCAGTCTGGTCACGGACAGTTGTTATCAATTCAGCTTTATTTTAAAAGATTTGTGCTGGTCTCTGCAGCCAACAGAGCACTTCCCCTGCTCGGCTCTTCGATGCTCGCGGGTCCGGTCGCGCTCTAGCCGTGGGTGGAGTTACTCAGATGGAGGGCGGTTCTAATTCTACTGAAGTGACGTATATTGCCGCGACGACGTGTATTAGGGCGTCAAAGCTGAGCGGCTAGTTTTAGGACGTGTTTTTCTGAAGTGACATCTCACAAGAACCTGAGCGGGTCTTATTCCACAGGTTGTGTGTTCGAAGGCCCGTCAGAGCATCACCACACGTATGTGCACAAGCACTGAAAAAGTGAGTTTTTCATAATACGTGACCTTTTAAAGACATTCCTTGTGGTAAAAGGTTGGCAGTTAGAATGTGCCTATGATCTGGTTGTCATAGTCACAAACTAAGAATAAACGTAATAGTTAACCGGCAAGGATCCAGGACGCGCGAGGCTAAGGTTACCAAATCGCAAAATGCGATCCAAATGAATTTTCAAGCACTTGTGGCCACCTTTTAAAGTTCACCTCCAGTAGTTCTTATTTTTGGAGTTAGAACCTGGTTCATTTATCCCTGGTTGTCATGGTACATGGTGATCATACATCTAGTTAATAAACGACCTCATTTCTGTTTTGCACTTGTGCAACTTGAGAGGGAAAGCAGCTTGTCAAATGAGCAGTGGATGAGAAAGGCGGATACATCATGATGTCATCCAAAGGGAGATGGAGAGATAAAGTTGGACAGGCACATTGACTGGCAAAGAAGAGACTCTTTCCTCCTCTTTACCTCCCATTGATTGTAGTTATTATCTTTCTTTTATATAGATGAAGAATGGTCATGGTTGGAATACCTTAACCCATTTAGTTAAATTCTTCCACAAACTCATTTTCAGATAACTAGTCACAGGCCATATTCTGGGCGCAATGTTTTGTAACCTCCTGATCCTGACCACCTTAATCACACCGAACCCTAACCTTAACCATCTATAACATTATACCTAAACTTAACCATCTATAACATTATACCTAACCTTAACCATCTATAACATTATACCTAAACTTAACCATCTATAACATTAAACCTAAACTTAACCATCTATAACATTATACCTAAACTTAACCATCTATAACATTAAACCTAAACTTAACCATCTATAACATTAAACCTAAACTTAACCATCTATAACTTTATACCTAAACTTAACCATCTATAACATTAAACCTAAACTTAACCATCTATAACATTAAACCTAAACTTAACCATCTATAACATTAAACCTAAACTTAACCATCTATAACATTAAACCTAAACTTAACCATCTATAACTTTATACCTAAACTTAACCATCTATAACATTATTCCTAAACTTAACTTAACCATCTATAACATTATACCTAAACTTAACCATCTATAACATTATTCTTAAACTTAACTTAACCATCTATAACATTATACCTAAACTTAACCATCTATAACATTATTCCTAAACTTAACTTAACCGTCTATAACATTATTCCTAAACTTAACCATCTATAACATTATTCCTAAACTTAACCATCTAACATTATACCTAAACTTAACCATCTATAACATTTTACCTAAACTTAACCATCTAACATTACACCTAAACTTAACCATCTATAACATTTTACCTAAACTTAACCATCTATAACATTAAACCAAACTTAACCGTCTATAACATTATTCCTAAACTTAACCATCTAACATTTTACCTAAACTTAACCATCTATAACATTTTACCTAAACTTAACCATCTATAACATTTTACCTAAACTTAACCATCTATAACATTTTACCTAAACTTAACCATCTATAACATTAAACCTAAACTTAACTTAACCATCTATAACATTATTCCTAAACTTAACTTAACCATCTATAACATTATACCTAAACTTAACCATCTATAACATTATTCCTAAACTTAACTTAACCGTCTATAACATTATTCCTAAACTTAACCATCTAACATTATACCTAAACTTAACCATCTATAACATTTTACCTAAACTTAACCATCTATAACATTAAACCAAACTTAACCGTCTATAACATTATTCCTAAACTTAACCATCTATAACATTTTACCTAAACTTAACCATCTATAACATTTTACCTAAACTTAACCATCTATAACATTTTACCTAAACTTAACCATCTATAACATTTTACCTAAACTTAACCATCTATAACATTTTACCTAAACTTAACCATCTATAACATTTTACCTAAACTTAACCATCTATAACATTTTACCTAAACTTAACCATTCCTTTGTAACTGGTCTCACTGCTGCTGTATAACATGACTGTTCCACCTCACGCCTCCAATGATGTCTGATGTCCAACATTGTCAGACATTCTAACCTTTGGCGCCTCACGATGCTCGGGGCAGAATGGACTTCATTTCTATGGCAACCTGGGTTTCAGTCAACATACCGTCCATAAATGTCATGAGAGATTCAACAAAATACCTTTAAAGTATCTAAATACTGCATTTCATCCACCCTTCATAACACCTATTAATCCCAGTCGCAGACGCTTGTATAATACAGCTGTGGATTGCAGTCGTTTCCCCGAGAGCTTGTTTAAGGAGAAGCGTGAGTAAGAGGCTTATGACGACGGCACTAATGTGCCGCCGAAGGCCACGGCGTCCGCTTGAGAAACACAGAAACACTGTTTCGCGGCGTCATTCACGTGCCGCTGGCGGCTTTTAAATTTGCCATGGAAACTTAAAGTCGTATTGTCGTCCACACGACGGTCGTCACGCGGCGAAGCTCCGATTTCACGGAACAAACGTTCCGAATTCTGCCTGACAACACATGGAATATCGCCGGGCGTCGATTGGATTTTTTGATCCGCTCTTACAGTTCACGGGTTCCGAGTCAATTTCCGTCCGTGTCGATTTCAGGAAATAAAAAAGCGAGCACATTTCGGAAGGTCCCGGAGACCGCAGGCCCCTTCCTGTTCTCCTGAAATCCTGAGCGTCTTGTTGATATAGGGAATGTTTTATAATTTCCCCCTGTGCTGCGGTCACACAAAATATCATACGGTGTTGTGTTTCTTCTCAGAAATTTATTGCACATCGATCTAAATAAGGTTTCTTTTGGGGGCGGGGGAGGGCGGTGTTTGGTCCATTTAATCACAATATTCTTATCCTTTCTGTCGAGGCCGGAATTTATCACTGCATAAGCAGCGCCGCCTCCGCTGACCCAGAATGTCCCCCGAAAGCAGATTATGAGGGAACTCTATCTGAAATGCATCATCGACCCGACGCTCACAGCCACGTATAACAGATGAGCGCCATTATGTGTCTCTTGGAGGGCAAATATGTGTGAAGGAATGTTGGAGGGACTTTGGGACTCGACTCCCCTTGATGGCCGCAGAGGATCCTTCGCGTAGTCCTTTTACGACTGGAAAATTGGATTTCCCGCTCGTCAGGGCTTCTGAACGCCGTTGTTTATAGTGTTGTACAATGCATCGGTTCCACACTTTTCAATAAAGCCTCACGGCAATTATTCGAAGGCCTTATTGAGAAGTTCCAAAGAGGCACCGGGTCGTACGCGGTTTGACCACTAACAGCTACCGACTTACTGACTAAATCCATCAATTTGTTGATGGCAAGCGTCGTCCAATCACGGGGATTGCAGAAAATTGCTCTGAATCTTTCGTTCCAAATCTGAAAAACGAGCGACGGCGACTGGAATGCCAAGCAAAACACCCTAAGAAATTGAGACCCGTAGAAAACACCCCGCCGAGTGGAGATGCCCTAATATTTCCAAGGCATTGTATAACCCAAGCACGGTTTGGCGATGCAATGGTTATAATGTGTATTTAACATTGAGTGGCTCCATGTGGTTTTATGAATTGTTTCTCTCTCTCTCTCTCTCTCTCTCTCTCTCTCTATCTCTCTCTTTCCTTCTAGCTGCCTCCGAGGGGAGAGTGAACGGCGGGGAGGATTTCTTTCAGAAGGTGAGTGCGTACGTTGTACTTGGATTGCGTTTTGCACTTTTCTTTGGTTTGCCTTCAAGCCCTTTTCGGGCGTCCGTCCGTCTCAGTGACGGCAAACAGGCAGATGTCAGGTGCTGCTCGGATTGGTCCCAGTTGCAGATTGGAACAGAGAAAAACAGAGAGTGATGTGAATTCTCCCCAGGGATGCGGTCCTATTATCCAGCTGACACAACACTTTGGGCCCCTCTGTGTCGCTGAGTGCATGTAGTTGACAAGTGTGAATCTTCTGAATAGTTGAAAGGGATGGGAATGGTATGATACGAGGCTACAACGGGATATTGTTTTGCAGAATCACCCCAATAATACCAAAAGTCATCCAACATGATTGCTATTAAATTAAAGGTAACAGCTGTGACCCGTCAAGGCTTGGACTCCACAAGACCTCTGAAGGTGTCCTGTGGTATCTGGCACCAAGACGTTAGCAGCAGATCCTTTAAGTCCTGGAAGTTGTGATTTGGGGCCCCCATGGATCAGGCTTGTTGTTCCAGCACATCCCAAAGATGCTTGATCGGATCACCCTAACCCCCGACCATCCACATGATGTAGAAGAAAACATGATTCATCAGACCAGGCCACCTTCTTCCATTGCTCCATGGTCCAGTTCTGACGCTCACTTGTCCATTGTAGGTGCTTTCAGTGGTGGACAGGGTTCAGCACAGACACTCAGCACGCTCCCATACGCAGCAAGCTGTGATGCACTATGTGTTCTGACACCTTTCTATCACAGCAGCATTCACTCTTTCACCAGTTTGTGCTACAGTAGCTCTTCTGTGGGATCGAACCAGACGGGCTAGACTTTGCTCCCCATGTGCATCAATGAGACTTGGGTCCCATGAACCGGTTCACCGGTTATCTTTCCTTGGACAACTTTTGGTAGGTACTAACCACTGCATACAGGGAACACCCCACAAGACCTGGCGTTTTGGAGATGCTCTGACCCAGTCGTCTAGACATCACAGTTTGGTCCTTGTCAACGTGGCTCAGATCCTTACGCTTGACCATTTTTCCTGCTTCCAACACATCAACTTCCAACAACTGACTGTTCACTTGTTGCCTCATACATCCCACCCCTTGACAGGAGCCATTGGAACCAGATGATCATGTGTTATTTACTTCACCTGTCACTGGTTTTAATGTTGTGGCTGATTTGTGTGTGTGTGTGTGTGTGTGTGTGTGTGTGTGTGTGTGTGTGTGTGTGTGTGTGTGTGTGTGTGTGTGTGTGTGTGTGTGTGTGTGTGTGTGTGTGTGTGTGTGTGTTTGCACACTTGACGATTTCTTTCCTTCCAAAAAAAAGAGCTGCAGCGGAGGAATCCAAGATGGGGCGGTTAAAAAAAAGTGCATGTGTTAAAAAAAAAAAAAAGAACGGGAGGGAGGAAAAAAAAAAAAGAAGTAATTTTTTACACAACACAAATCATTTATCTTCCTCCACACTCGTAATGTGTAAAATTGTCAAATATATCTCCTCGTCTGGATACAAGGAATGATAAGTTGAATTATATTGCTGTCAATTTGTGAATCATTAAAAAAAGAATACATCCCCAAATCAAACATTCCTGGGGCTTTTGGTGATAACGACTTGCCACCGTTAAATATTCCATTTCATCATTGGTTTGCACTTTTTTTTTTTTATGGTATGTTAATAAGCTGTAATGAGCAAGATGACGAGCGGTAGCTTGTTTCAGAATTCCTATTTTCCTATTTCACACGTTTGGCACAATGGTCACGAAAGCTGCATTTTGAAAGCCAGCGGAGCCAATTTAACCGTCCCCGAAACAGTTTTCAAAATCACCAAGAAATGCAAACCCAGAGGGAATAGACTCCCTGGAATCCAACCCCAAGCTGTACAGCATATGCGGCTCCTTCCCCACCTACGGCGCCGTGAGTTGTAGGAACGGCTGGGTTGAATGTTGAGGATATCCAGGTTCCGAGCTCACTCTACGTGGTGATCTGACGCGGTGAAGCTACGGCTTTTTAAAACTCCCCGCCTCGGATCCCCTCGCCGCTCTTCTACTAGAAGGACGGCGGTCGCCACAGCTTAAATTCGCCGACAAGTCCACAATACATTAGCGTGCGGCCGTTGATGTTGGCCGCCTCGGAGGGGGGCGGTGCGGGAGCAGCGCTGGAGCCGCGTTGTTCTAGTGGAATTTCCGTGAGGATGGCTAGTGTCCAGTTTCCCTTTGATCGCGCGCTTGCCCGTGGCATTGCCGATTAGTGTCACAAAAATGAGCGCCGGGGATCGGGATCTGGAAAAGGGCATTGTTGTCGGAAAAAAGGATGAGGTGTGTGTGTGTGTGTGTGTGTGTGTGTGTGTGTGTGTGTGTGTGTGTGTGTGTGTGTGTGTGTGTGTGTGTGTGTGTGTGTGTGTGTGTGTGTGTGTGTGTGTGTGTGTGTGTGTGTGGAGCACCGTGAAGTGGAGGGAAATGGAAACTCGCCTTCCAACACAACATACTCGTAAACCACGCACGCCTACTTTATTAGTAAGCCTAATACGTTAAATCCACTGCACCTGGGGTTGCCTGGTATAATTAGGCCCATGTGCATTCAAAGACACAGGCACACACACACACACAGACACACACACACACACACACTAGACTTTTTTTGAAACTGAATTTTCATAGTAAACAGGCAAGCGAGGGATAGAAGTGACACCATCGCCGCGGTGTGACCGGACGAATGGAGCCGGAAAAGGTGACGGTGAGTCACTTGTTTTTTATTTTTTTTGACAAGAACTTCGTATCGCGTCGTCGGCTTGTGGGACCCCGGGGACCGGGAAACTCGCATTACGATTTATTTTGTCCTCCCCTGTGCTCGTCTTACCGTAGCGGCGGATGGGTTTGATGTGAACTTTGCAACGCGGCCAGCCCCGGGGCGTGTGTAGGCGGCAGTCGGGACCAAGTCAAAATAGTCATTTAGGGAATTCTCTCTCACGCGCCCGGTGGTCGATCAAGCCCTCTTACTCACCGTCTGCTGGACTTCCTTTGACTTGGGAGGAACGTTATCTTTGTCTTTTTCCTTTATTTGATGGAGAGCCAAGACTTGTTTGGGTTTTTATTTTTTTTATTTTTTTTTCCCCCTTTTTAGTTTTCGTGAAGAAGGGCGGACGACGACGATCACAGGGTCACAGCTGGGAAACGAATCCGGTGGTTCTCAACGGTTCTCTCTCTCTCTCTCTCTCTCTCTCTCTCTCTCTCTCTCTCTTTGCTCATGACCTCTTATACATCCTTAATTTTTAACTTTTTTTTTTTATTCCCCTCTGCTCTGTGTAGGCTCTGCGCTGCACTCTTCTCACTGCTGCCCCCACCCGTCGTCCCACCCACTGTGTTTTTAAGTTTCCCCCTTTTATTTATTTTTTTGCAGTCTATTAAACCTTTGATGTACAGTCGCTGTCGCACCGCTAGAACAAGCGGTTGGCCCCGCGCCGAGTGCTCGGCGGCTCAAACTACAGGGACCCCGCCCCCCCCCCCGCGGGGGCCGGCTCTCACACACAACTTTGGCACCGTCTCACTTGTTGCTCCGGCCACTCTTGGAGCGGTGACGCCTGGCGCGTACGGTTAAACCGTTTCTTCGGTGCGCTTCAGAGAAAACCCAGCCGCTGGACTGCGACGGTTTTGGGACGCGGCGCTGGCACGACAGACGATCCTCTGGACAGCAGACGAGCTTCGAAGAAGACTTGAGTTGAAAGACGCCTTTGAGCCAAAAGCCTGTTTCTCCCTCATCCTTCTTCCATTGCTGCTTCCCGGAGGCTTGCGGTTCTATAAATAATACCAGGCATACTATAAAAAGTGCTGTGGCACTCCGATACCCAGCCAGACATTATCTATTCATTAGTTTAAAGACTTGAAACAACCCTGTATCGCTGCTCTGGAGAAGAAGAAGAAAAAAGGTAATGCCTGTCATTAGTCATGTCTGGCGGTGGCCAGGGATTGTGAAAGGGTAAAATAGGTAGTAAATAACCTTATTGGAGAGAGAAATATGATCCAATATCATATATCAATCTTTTTATTTGGTCACCAGTATGTTAAAACATCAGCATTCACTTCCCGGAATTATTTTCTCTTGATATATTTGAGTAGTAGGATGTTGGATTGATGCTTCCAAACATTGTCCATGTCTAACTTGGTCTGAAACGGAAGGTTCTAGCCTGGAGGTGGAGGTTCTGGCCTCAAGGTGGAGGTTCTGGCCTCAAGGTGGAATTTTGGGCCTCAACGTGGAGGTTCGAGCCTCGGGGTGGAGGTTCGAGCCTCGGGGTGGAGGTTCTAGTCCCAAGGTGGAGGTTCTAGTCTCAAGGTGGAGGTTCTAGCATCAAGTTCAAGGTTATAGCATCAAGCTGTTGGTTCTAGTCTCAAGGTGGAGGTTTTGGCCTCAAGGTGGAGGTTTTAGCATCAATGTGGAGGTTTTAGCCTCAGGGTGGAGGTTTTAGCATCAAGTTCAAGGTTCTAGCCTCAAGGTGCTGGTTCTAGTCTCAAGGTGGAGGTTTTGGCCTCAAGGTGGAGGTTTTGGCCTCAAGGTGGAGGTTTTAGCATCAAGGTGCTGGTTCTAGCCTCAAGGTGCTGGTTCTAGCCTCAAGGTGCTGGTTCTAGTCTCAAGGTGGAGGTTTTGGCCTCAAGGTGCTGGTTCTAGCCTCAAGGTGCTGGTTCTAGCCTCAAGGTGGAGGTTTTGGCCTCAAGGTGGAGGTTTTAGCATCAAGGTGGAGGTTCTAGTCTCAAGGTGGAGGTTCTAGCCTCGAGGTGGAGGTTTTAGCATCAAGTTCAAGGTTATAGCATCAAGCTGTTGGTTCTAGTCTCAAGGTGGAGGTTTTGGCCTCAAGGTGGAGGTTTTAGCATCAATGTGGAGGTTTTAGCCTCGGGTGGAGGTTCTAGCATCGGGGTGGAGGTTCTAGCCTCAGGGTGGAGGTTTTAGCATCAAGTTCAAGGTTCTAGCCTCAAGGTGCTGGTTCTAGTCTCAAGGTGGAGGTTATAGCATCAAGTTCAAGGTTATAGCATCAAGGTGCTGGTTCTAGCCTCAAGGTGCTGGTTCTAGTCTCAAGGTGGAGGTTTTGGCCTCAAGGTGGAGGTTTTGGCCTCAAGGTGGAGGTTTTAGCATCAAGGTGCTGGTTCTAGCCTCAAGGTGCTGGTTCTAGTCTCAAGGTGGAGGTTTTAGCATCAAGGTGCTGGACCTAGCCTCAAGGTGCTGGTTCTAGTCTCAAGGTGGAGGTTTTGGCCTCAAGGTGGAGGTTATAGCATCAAGTTCAAGGTTATAGCATCAAGGTGCTGGTTCTAGCCTCAAGGTGCTGGTTCTAGTCTCAAGGTGGAGGTTTTGGCCTCAAGGTGGAGGTTTTAGCATCAACGTGCTGGTTCTAGCCTCAAGGTGCTGGTTCTAGTCTCAAGGTGGAGGTTTTGGCCTCAAGGTGGAGGTTTTGGCCTCAAGGTGGAGGTTTTAGCATCAAGGTGCTGGTTTTAGCCTCAAGGTGCTGGTTCTAGTCTCAAGGTGGAGGTTTTGGCCTCAAGGTGGAGGTTTTAGCATCAAGTTCAAGGTTATAGCATCAAGGTGCTGGTTTTAGCCTCAAGGTGCTGGTTCTAGTCTCAAGGTGGAGGTTTTGGCCTCAAGGTGGAGGTTTTAGCATCAAGTTCAAGGTTATAGCATCAAGGTGCTGGTTCTAGCCTCAAGGTGCTGGTTCTAGCCTCAAGGTGCTGGTTCTAGCCTCAAGGTGCTGGTTCTAGTCTCAATGTGGAGGTTTTGGCCTCAAGGTGGAGGTTATAGCATCAAGTTCAAGGTTATAGCATCAAGATGCTGGTTCTAGCCTCAAGGTGCTGGTTCTAGTCTCAAGGTGGAGGTTTTGGCCTCAAGGTGGAGGTTTTAGCATCAAGGTGGAGGTTTTGGCCTCAAGGTGGAGGTTTTAGCATCAAGGTGGAGGTTTTAGCATCAAGTTCAAGGTTCTAGCCTCGAGGTGGAGATTTTAGCCTAGTGAGGGTGAGGATTTTTGTGGGTGTGTGCAGTCAATTGTAACGTGCTTTTAGTCAGAACCATAGATCATCATGGGCATGACCTGTCTGCAGTTTAGTTTGCACACACACACACACACATACACACACACACACACACACACACACACACACACATACACACATACACACACACACACACACACACACACACACACACACTCACGCTCACATTCCAGCTGTAACAACAGCTGCAGCATTGCAGCACAGGGCAGGAAGCAGGTCCTAGTCCTGCCATGGTGATTGCTGTCGTGCCGTGCACGCACGCACATGTACACACACGCGCACACACACACACACACACACACACACACACACACACACACACCAGCCCAGCGTCACGTGCGTCAAGCACATGTGCTGCTTTTCATGACATCGCCCAAATGACTTCCTGTTTGATTTCACTTAAGGCCCTGCGTCTGTCAACCTGTAGCAGATCCTTGTATTTATAGCCCCTGATCTCCACCCAAGGTCCGGCCATGAAAGCCATCACAGCCGTGGACCTTGATGCGAGCGCACGCACCCTTTGAAACGGGGCGCGGCGGCACACAGAAGAAACGGCGGCGCGTACAATGTAAAGCTAACCTAATTTGTGCAAATATCTCGACCCATTTGAGAGGTATTCGCCGGCCCCTTCATAAAAATAAACGCCGTCCACCCTTTAAAATGGTGTGTGGTCTGCGAGGAATCATTCCCATGTGCCAAGAACAGCAGCGCTGGACAGGAAACAAGGTCCTTCGAACAAAACCCTATAGAGAGAAAGTCGCGGCGGCAGCAAGAATCCAATACACCGTGAAGCACAAATCTTCTGGAAAAATAACGTAAAACTGCATTTACCTATATCGATATAGGACTAGGATTTCTTTTCTTTTCGTTGCAAGCTCCATTGTTTTGTTTCAACTTTATTTGGGGGCTCAGCACTTTAAGCGCATTTTCCATCACTGCCGCTACCCATCGATGCACGTTTCCTCACCAGGTACAGGAATACGTCGTATTGTTCTCCGGATGTGCTTTACACGGAGCATAAAGCCGCTGGCGAGTTTCAGCCGGCAATTTCGTGCGGCAATTTCGTTTGAACATTTGCGGGGCGTGTTTTCACTGTCCCCGGTAAGCCAAGCGGTGCCATTGATGTTATAGATCTCCAAAAGTGCGGTGTTGTGTCCGTTTTCTCCGTGAGCGGATGCGTTTCTTATCGTCTTTTAAGTGATTGCATTGCGTGTGATTTGGGGGGATCTCGGCATCGGAACTGAATGTTCCAAAAAAGTGTGGTTGTTTTTAGTTGTTTTTTTGAAGCACAGCTGATGGTATCGCCATCTGACTGTTGTTGATGGGTGAGATAATACGCTCCGGCTGCAGGGGGTCGTTTTGATCCTGGAGCCGCCTCACGATGCTCTGGCGTGTACGTAGCAGGAGGAATGCAGGAGGGGTGGAAGGGAATATGATAAAGATTGCAAAACCCCTCGGCTGGCCGGTCGGTTGATGGCTGAAGCGAGAGCAGCGTTTGGCACCGGTGGGTCTGGGATGCTAGATTTTATTTTATTGCGAGGAAAGCCATATCTATGGAAGTAGACCACTGTGATAATGCAGGGGGGAGGATGGGACGAGTTCCAGGGGCGCGCGGGGAACCGATGATGATGAGGATGATGATGATGATGATGATGATGATGACAGATCACCGGCGCGCTGGAAACTGAAGCCCGGCATCCACTTTCTCGCGAAGGGTTCCAGCGAGCGGGCGGAGGAAGCGGAAGACGGAGTGGAACCCCCCCGCGAAAAACGGTGCTCCACGTCGAATGTGCCGGAGTCGTGTTTTGTTTTGTTTTGTTTTTTTTCTTTCTCTCAACCGTACCTGCTCAACGTCAGCATCACCTCTCAAATCTTTTTACGGGCCGATTGTTTTGCTTGAAATCCAGCCGGGTAAAAATGGCGCAACCCAATCAAAGTCGCAAAAACAAACACTTCATTATATGTCAGCATCTGGAAGGGTATTGATTTAGGCGTGTGGAATGTGTATATAATATAATTTTATTTTGTATGTAAATAGAGGATGCAGTTCTTTTGGGTTCTTTGCGCTGGAAGTGAGTGCAACGCCTCAGCCAAGGGGATTTCATGAGAATGACTGCTTGGCAGGATGGTTCTCTGCTATTACAGACAGATATTAGTCTAAAACCTTTTTTTTTTCCCCCTGTTGGCCAGGAGATTAAGGGAGAAGGAAAAATGCAAAACAACTTCAACCGGAGACATTTGTTATACGAGTGTATAACTTTTTTTTCTTCTCTCTCGGCGTAGAACGGTTATGAGATTTGTACAGAATGTTGAATCCGTTAACGTACTCTCTTTCCCCTGGAGGGGGAGTCTCTGCTTTGAATTTTAATCATTGCATCAAGTCGAGATTCCAGCTGCCCGGATTAAAAAAAACCCCCTTCTTTACGTTTCTGTAGAAGGTCGGTTTTTCTTTGGAGCTTGGATCTGGTGCCGTCCCAGTTTGGCATCCCATGGTGTTTATGGTCTAGGATGCACCTATTTATATGTGATGGCCTCACGTTTTAGAAAATGGTTTTTTTTGGGGGGGCTTCCGTTCCACCGCCGTGGTTCCTCAGAGTGTGCGGCGGCGTGGTGAGCGCCGCGCTGATGTACAGGTGTTTAGAACTGCCAGCGGATAACTTGTCAAACTCACTTGTAGAGGATGAAAAACAGGCCGGGCTACTTCCAGAGAAAACATATGGAGGAATTTAGGCATTTCCCTTTTGTGATTTATGCCCCCCAATGCAAGAAAACAGGGTGGTATTCATATGTATGTAGATATACTGTGTGTGTGTGTGTGTGTGTGTGTGTGTGTGTGTGTGTGTGTGTGTGTGTGTGTGTGTGTGTGTGTGTGTGCGTGTGCGTGCACGCGCGTGTGCACGTGTTTTTCTTTTTCCTGCTGGGGTCAAAACGGTCGTAAGTGAACACTCATTCTGCTAGGTATGCAGTACTGGGTGGGGTGTAGTACAGTATGATGTAGCGGTGATAATGACCCTAATATCTCATTTTGCAGTGAATATGTAGGGAACATAGTGTTCTAGCCATACGTACCCCTATGAGTTACGTAGCTGCTTGCATAATACTCTGCCCCCCCCCTTGGAGTAGCCTGAGCAGTACGGGTGGACGCGGGGGCCCCGGCGGAGCTCACGTGGCCGCCATGTCGAGCTTCTACTCCTTCGAACACCGCCCCCAACCCCCTCCACCCCCTCAACGGCAAGAGTCAAAACCAACAAACATGACGGGCCCTAGGAAAACAAGACGGTGCAGAATAAGGACAGATTCCATCAGCAGCCAACGTTTTTCCGGCTTAACTAGAACAAAGCGTTTCTTAGAGACGGCGGGCAGGTTGCCTCCCGCTTGGTCAACCTAACCTAGTCAACCGTGTTGACTTTGCTCGCAGACGTGAGCGCGTGTTGTTTTTGTCTCCGTCTTACTTTCTCGTCCCTTCCTTGGCTCGCACTCTTTCCCTGCCGCTGCAACAACTGGATTTCCCGGCTGTGATCAATAAAGTCTTATCTTATCCGAGTCCTGGTTAAGTATCGCTCAGCGACGAGGGCCCGGTCCGGCGCCTCCATTGATCTTACTGAGCGACGCCCATTTAGATTCCTGGTTCGGGGTCAGTCGAAGGGGTGGGGGGGGGGGGGGGGGGGGAACTTGCAACACATTTTCATCAGAAACGTCTGAGGTGCCATGTGTTTCATGTGTCTCAAACGCTACATCCTTGTCGACGTGCACCGGCTCCCTCTGCGTATCCCTACTTCCGACCAACGGGCTCATCCCGTCGGTGCCGTGGACTCCCGGACGAACAGCCGCTGGAGGTGGTGCCGCGCGGCTAATTTCACTGGAACGCCGTCCCCCATCTTCTCGAGGGGCTTTGATCTCCTTTCTTTTTCTCCCGGTCGTCGCCGGGAGGCCCTTCAGTACTGTACGTCGGCGTCCCCAACATATGCTCCTCGTTACGGCGAGTAGACTTGTCAAAGTGCTCTGCTCCGGATTGCTTCTGACACTTTTCACGTGTTCCGAAGCCAAGTGCACTAGCCGGATTTTTTTCGGAGATTGTATTTTTTTATTTATTTTTTGTCTCCCCCTTCGGTTCGGGGGCTTCGGGGGGCGTCGAGCAGAAACGTGTCTGGAGCCATTAATACTGTAAGCATACAGTACATCGGAAGGCACATTTGAACCCCGTCGACTCGCCCTCCCCCCCCACCCCCTTTTTTTTTTTTTTGGACTTCTCCGCTCCCCGTAGCCTCCTGCACGGCGCACGGCAGACGTTTGCCCTCTCTCCGTTCTTTTGTGTTGTGTTTCCACCCGTTCAGTGTGCGAGGTCTTTGTGTGTAATTGCTGACAGCTGTGACCTTGCTGCGGTGTTGCCTTCCAAAGTCAGCATGGCGGTAGAGGTTACAGTGAAGCATTGTCCACGCCGCGGACCGAGCCAAAGCCACGTAACGAGAATTCAGAATAAAACAAAAACACAGCGGGGTTTTCTGAGCGACTGGGCGTCCGGGCTCGCTCGATGGGCTCGCGTGGCGCTGTTGGGCGGCGCCCAGCGTATCACGTGACGCGCGTTCGCAATGCAATGAAGTCGGCTCAAACGTGCTCCGACGCAAAGTGTGTGGATGACTTTGTGACGTTGTTTCTGGATGAAATATCGATGTTTATTACATGGCTACTTGCTAAATAAAGAACGCATTGAGACTCAATATAGATTCGGGAAAAAAGGGTCTCGGTAGGGCTGAGCGTTAAAAGGATCTCAATCGTTTTCACGATAAAATCTTTCACGATAACGATGATAAAATTATGAGATTTGTTTTTGATACAGTTTTTTGAGTCAGTTTTCCTCTACCAAAAAAGATACCAGACGAGGAGGCAATTGTACGGCAGAGCAACAACCACGTGACACGAACAGCCAATCGAACAGTTGAAAAAAAGCCATGTGACATGAACAGCCAATAGTACGGCAGAGGAACAACCATGTGACACGAACAGCCAATAATACGGCAGAGGAACAACCATGTGACAGGAACAGCCAATCGAACAGAAGGAAAAAAAAAAGCCATGTGACATGAACAGCCAATAGTACGGCAGAGGAACAACCATGTGACACGAACAGCCAATCGTACGGAAGAGGAAAAACCATGTGACACGAACAGCCAATCGTACGGCAGAGGAACAACCATGTGACATGAACAACCAATCGTATGACCAGTGTTGGGGTCCAGGCGCACCGGTGCTTCCCCCCCTCTCTTTCCCTCTCAGGCCGGGCAGGAGAGGGGGGTGGGGGTGCAGGGTTATATCTTATTTATTATTTATTTATTATCTCTTTTTTTGTTTACTTATATTTTATTTGATTTATTCAGTGTCTTTACATTTATGTAAAGCCATGAGAAACACTTAAAACTGTAAATTGATCCTTATTATATATAATTTTTTTGTATTATTATTATTATTTTTTATTATTATTATTATTAATAAATATATATTGTGATAATTATTGATCAATATAAAAAAAAAACATTGTGATAACATTTTTGACCATATCGCCCAGCACTACTTCTTGGTCTCCACTATGAAAAATACACAGCATCGTAGCTTACACCGCCAGCAAGCTATTCGCCCTAAAATAAAAAAAATAAAAACTAGAAAAACATTAAGCTGCGTACGTATGAAGGTGAACGTTTATGAATATTTGCTGTTATTAATTTGAAAGTGGACATGCGGCATCTGCTTTCAAGTCTTATCACGTCTTCATTGTGGTTTCTCTGTAGCGTCACGGCTAGCTAGTGTTAGCATTAGCATGTAGTTGTCCGTGACAACAGCCGTTATTTAGAAATAAGCGGCTTGCAGTCGGAATCGAGGATTTACGGGTTCGCTACAAGTTTGACGGTTGTTTCAAATACATTTCCATATCCGTTGTTGATCTTTTTTAACCGTATTCCATCTCTTCCAGGTGATGGACGAGACCAAGACGCAGATAGCCTGGCCTTCCAAGCTGAAAATCGGAGCCAAGTCCAAAAAAGGTGACCGCCCCCCCCCCTGAAGCCACACGTCCTAGATAACTGAAGCCAACAACAGTTTCCCAAAACTCCTCCTCCGGTAACTTTCCATTCAGCTCCGGACGGCGGCGCTCATTTTGGCGGGCGGGCGGGCGGGCTGGGGCGGGCTGGGGCGGGGGGGGTTCCCGCAAAATATGTCCCGCCTTCTGTTTTTTGTTTTTTGAGGGAAGAGGTGGGTGTGGAGAAGAAGACTATTTCAATGAGTGCATCTCCCAAAACAAGAGCTAAACTGTTTGTTTCCCCCCTCCGCCCGCCCCCGTCCGCTTAATGATTGGAGCCGGAGCCGGAGCCGGTGTTGTTTTTAAACCAGAAGAATGTTCTCGGGAACGTCGAGCGAAAGCTTCCTTCGAGGTCACGCCGGGGGCGCCAGCCTTCTGCGATTTTAATTGACCACCTAAAAATAGAATGCGCGCGCTGGCGGTTCCCGCCGCCTACGGCAGCGTCCATTTTGGGCTCCCCCTCTCGCCGCCCGGGGGCGGGCGCGGGGAGCCGCTCGCGATTAGCCACGTCGTGGTTTTTATTTATTTTTATTTATTTATTTTTTTTTTACGGGCCGACCGGTTCCGTCGCTTTGTTGCCAATAAAAAAAAAAATAATAATAATAAATGATCTGGGCTATTTTCGAGCGTTTCCCGGAGCGGGGGGTGTAGCTAGGTGTAGCCGTGCCTACATTGTTGTCCCCAGGAGGGCTGCCAGCACGCGTCTTCAAGCCAGATGTGGAGTCCATCGGCGTTGCGTAACTTCCTCTTGCCTTTTCCTTTGCGGGAAGAAAATATTTGACGAGTGAACGTCACTGTTTTCCTCCCGCACCCCCCACCGCCCCACCCACACCCCCCGCACCCCCATCTGCCTCATTCACAAAACCGTTGGGGTTTTAGGGGGTGGAGTGTTGATGCGACGTGTTCGAAGAGCGTCTCGCTAATGGCTCGCAGGCTCTATCTCACCAGCGTGCTCGTGTTTGGCTTCTTTTTTTTTTTTTTTTTTCTCCCATGTGTGTGTGTGTGTGTGTGTGTGTGTGTGTTGCTGCAGCTCGCAGGAGATGAAAACACATGTGGACGGGACCATGCCTTCCTTAACAAACTGAGGGTTTGGGATTCGGTCGCGGGGGGGGGGGGGGGGGGTGGTGGAGGGTGGAGGATTCCGACGACGGCGCCATTAATCAGCCTCAACGTCTTCTCAGGAGCACTAGATCCACGTTGTGGCGATTCCCATTCGTTTCTCTAGGCTCGTGCTAGCGCTAGCGCCAACGCTCAGGGAGGAGATGTCGCCGAGGCACGAGACCTCAGCGGCGGGTGTTCGCACCGGCCGAGGGGTTTGTTCCAAGGCGTCCTTCGTAATCCCGAAAATGTGTGTTTTGTTTTGGTTTTGTGTTTGTTTCCCCATCCGGGGTGGGAAAAATTCCCAAGAAACGAGGAAGGCGTGAGGGATTTGTGCGCTCGTGGACACTTTGACGACGCGGGCCCGCGCTCGGTCATCCTTGTTATCTGTTTGTTTACTCCGATTTATTGTTATTTTTTATCACCCGAAGCGAGGGGTTATCGCTGCAGATAGGCTCTCAATGGCGCTGATCCTTGGAAAATGGACGCAGTTCCTATTATTTTAAACAAAAAAACGTCACTTAAACTATCGCTAAAATAAGGAACGCGTCATTTTATGTTTCTTCAACAAGGACTTTATTTTATTTATTTATTTTACTTTATTTTACTTTATTTTCTTTCTTTTTTTTTTATTTCAAGGGACGGATGACAAGATTGTTTATGTTTTTGTTTTTTTTATTTAATTTATTTTGCCAAGTAAGCAAACTACACCATTTCAATTTTTTTTTTTTAAAAGTAAGCAGACACTATCCAGCCATATCTATCTATATAATGTATATTCAATTTGGAGAAGGAGAGAGGTCTGAATTGTGTGGCGCGGCAACAACACCCAGTGGATTTTTGACAAACGTCAAGCCCCGTCGCCGGCGCTGTAACCTGACCGTAGGCGAGTTGTTAAAAGGCCTCGAGAGGGAGGAAAAACCACCAAACATGGAAGGTCTCTCGGCGTTTCCATATTCCATGTTGTATCTTATGACTGATAAACAGGCGACGTGCGGGTTTTATAGAACGACCCCAAACAAGCGAAACGAGTTAAAAACTGGACCCGGGCGCGGTGACGCCGTGTCGGAGTGAAGCGCGACCGACACAAGGTCAGATCACCTTGAAGCACCTGTCCGTCTCAAATCGGGACCTGATCGAAGCCTCGAAACGTCACATCCCAGGACCGCGGGATTAATCTGGGAACGCCGCGCCGGATCAGGATGCCAACCGGGTTCGTTCCATCCCGTGGCCTTTTCAGACGTGAGCCTCGCGTGGAAAAGTGTTCTGTGTAGGGCTCCGCCCGATACGAACGCCAGGGCCCGGTGTTTCTCCCGCCGCCAGGGGCGACGGCACGCGTGAGGGGAAGCGCCCGCTGTTGTCTGTTTTCACAGGTGCGGCATGTCTGATTAGGACTTTTAAGGTGTTCTGTTTTTTATTTTTTTATTTTATTTTTTTATATTCCACAATCAATCATCCCGTGAGAACACACACACACAGACACACACACACAGCCGATGTTCCACATCACGACTCTGCAACACTCATTTGGGCCCTTAATGTTTGCCAGATGTGCCGTGAGCACAGGTTACAGCGGGGGCAGTGGAGGGACCAGGCGCCCTCAAGTGGTCAGAGGCGGCGGCCCGGGCCGCTCCATCCACCGCAACAGCTGTACGTTTGGACGTTTTTCTGGGAACAGAAAAAGCCTGTGAAGGATTCCTGACCCTTCGCGCTTTTCCTCCCCCCTTTGTTTTCCCGTCTCGGACCAGGCGCCCTCCTGCCCCCTCTGTGTGATGTAACGCAGTTTGTATAAGGAAGGGGTTTTTTGGTTTTTTTTTTTTTTGTTTGTCTTTTGCAGCTTCTTATCATTGAGGTCGGTGCCGCCGTTCGCCTCCCATGCGATGCCGTGCGTCTCCTCCTTTCCGAGGGTGTCGAGGACGCCCGTCCCCTGTGTCGCCCTAACCAAATCCACATCACTTTCCCAGCCAGCCCCCCCCCCCGCCTATTAAACAGGCTGACGTTCCACGGTGCAACTGGGCTGCATCGGGGGCTGGCTCCACGTCCTTCTTCACTCATCGTAGTATTGGCCTCGTTCGGGGCTGTTTGTGTTTATTTAAGTTGTTGCAGTTGCTGTTTGTGGGCGATTCGATGGGAATTGCACTGAGCTGCCATAGCCAAGACTAAAACCAGCTCTGTTCGTGCTTGGTCTTCATCTTTCAAGTTTTTGGAGGAGGGGGGAAAAAATAAAAGACGACGCAAAGAGACAACAATGGAGTCCTCCGAGGGCAGTGCTGTAAACTGAAGAGGGGTTTAGCCTGTTGGGGAGGGAGGGGGGTATTCCTGGAATGGGACTTATCTCACTTCCTGCTCATCCGTACGCGGGGGAGAGGGGGGAGAGGCGGGGTGGTGACGGTGCAAAGCGGCGCGTTTTCTACGAGTGCACGTGGAGGCGGACACTCTCGCCGTGCGTGCGTCTCATTGTTTGCATTCCCCCGGGGGGCGCGCGGCCGAGCCAGATGTAGGATGACACCGCGCTTTGCAGACACCGCTGTTGGCTTGTGGTGGAGTTCGGCCGGGGGACCTGCGGGGGTAAAAATACAAAAATAATAAATACATTATTATTATTATTATTATTATTATTATTATTAATAATAATAATAATAATAATAATAATAATAATAATTGCTGACGCCATTGCTGCGTCTCCGTTCGCATGTTCTGCCTAACGTCCAAAGTGACGTGGTCACGCCCTCGGATCCCTCCCGTCGCGGTGGAGCCGTTCGGAGAATCGTCAGCGGGATTAGTCAAAGCCCTTTTTTATTTTTTGGTTGTTTTTTTTGTTTTTTGTTTTTTGTTTTTTCCCCAGGAGAAGCCAAAGCGCTGATGATTCCCCATGACCTTTCGTCGGCTGACTGTCTAAATATGGTTTTAACAGCGGCCGCCCCCACCCCCCCCCCCCCCTCCCGTTTCCAAGCCGACTTTAATGACAGTCGGCAGATCTCAGAGCGGCAATTACCGTCACGTTGCCCCGTGCGATGCGCTGCAGTTTTTTGACGAGTGCAGGGCTGCTTATGTCGTGTTTTGGTTAAGTGGGTTTTCTGGCACCGTGTGTTGCCATTCCTCCTCCTCCTCCTCCTCTTCACTTTTTTCACCGTTTTAAACGCTCCCCTGACTGTTTTTTGTCTCTTTCAATCGTCCTCCACAGACCCCCACATCAAGGTGTGTGGAAAGCGGGAGAACGTGAGGGAGGCCAAGGACAGGATCATGTCCGTGCTGGACACAAAGGTACGGTGCGATGGAAGTTTGCCTTCCTCTTGAGTCTGAATCCCGGCTCCAATCGAGCCCGTTCGGTATGGTACGGTTCTGTTTCCATGGCGACCCCTTTCAGCGCCCCCTTGTGGACGGGCCCATCCACATCCCTGCTCTCGAAAAGGAAGCCGCTCCGTCCACACACGAGGACGGCGCGTGATCGGCTTTCTCTGCTGTGTTTTCCACGTGGTTCCACCATCATACCGCCATTTTTTCCTTTCAAATATAAATATATATTTATATATGACTGTAATTGCGTGCTTAAGCTTATTTATTTTTAATCAAAAGCTGCAATAGTTAAGAAAGCGTCTTTTGATGCTCATCTGTTTCTCTTTTCTACATAATTATGCCATGTACAAAGGGTGGATTTATGATTGGACACGACTCTCCAAACAAACCAAAAAGGGGAGGCTGTGCTGCCCGGACCATTTTTAAATGACACTCCATTTATAGTGCAGAGGAGCAGAGAGGGGAGACGGAGCAACTTGTCTTGTCTGGATTGTTTGAAGGCGCTCGGAACAAAGACGCAGCAGTGTCTGCAGGTCCTTATAAAGTCTTGAAAGTATTAGGCCTTGAAGGTCACGGAATAGCCGTAAATTTGAATTTACGGGGTCATTCGTTTCGACGGTCTATCTGGTTTAATTGATCCACGTGTTTATTTATTTTTTGACAGTGTCCGTTCCCCTGCGTCAGTCGACATTTCAAGAAGTTATAAAACCCTAAGCCGACCTTTGACCCCAACTCACCTCATACTTACCAGTAGAGAGAGAGAGTCTGTGGATCATTAAAATGAAGGGTTGGACCTATTCCAGCACCTAACCATCTAGTTCATAACCTATAACATGTTTCTATCTAATATGTACCTTGGCCCTACACTAAATGTATCGTACTTACCTGCATAGTAAGTACTTATACTTTACTCAATAGGGGAGAGATTGGACGGAGGTTTTGTTGAATTGTCTTAAACGGCCTTAAACCCCCGAAAGAGTAGGCGGGCTAATTGGTTGATGGACGCCTCTGCAAATGTTTACGACCTCTAATGGCGTCGGTTACACAAATATTTACATTGAGTGCCATCATTCCGTCCTTGGCCGTTAACCACCGTGGAGCTCACGCCGCGTCGCCAAAAAATGGTTTGTACCGGGGCAGAGATACCACAATTCAAACCAGAGGCATTTTCGTTTTCGCTCCAATTCCCGTCACTGAGAAGGCGCGCAGTCATTTCAGCGGCGAGGGGAGGGCTCCGAAAAGGGAGAGAACACGAAGCCTTGGCTTTTTCCGCGCTTGGTGACCTAAGATAACACGGTTATCGATCCCCAGGGGGTGATTCAGGAAATTCCAATCGGTGTAATCTGTGTAATGGGATTACGTTGCGATCCTAGTACGCATTCCAGCACCTTAACCAAAAAGTGCAACGTTTGTTATTCATCATTTGTTCATTTCTCCCCCTCTCCCGCGCCCCGCCCCGCCCCTCCGGCGGCACAGAGCAACAGGGTCACCCTGAAGATGGACGTGTCGCACACGGAGCACTCCCACGTCATCGGCAAAGGCGGCAATAACATCAAGAAGGTGATGGAGGAGACGGGCTGCCACATCCACTTCCCCGACTCCAACCGGAACAACCAGGCAGAGAAGAGCAACCAGGTTCGTAGTCGACTCGGCGATCGGACGCCGGTGGGCCGGCGTGTCCGCCGAAATGTCGTCCAAACCCGTTGGGGCGCGATGAGCTAATGATGTTCCCGTGCTGTATCTCGTTCCTCTCTCCGCCCGGTTCAAACAGAGCGGCCCCGCCCTCTGTTTCTCTCGGCTATGCGTGGACGCCGTCCAGTTAATTTACCATCTGGTCCCGCTGCGGTTTGAACCGGTAGCTGTCTGCTTTGATTGGCTCACCCGCACAGGAAGCTGCGCTTTGTGTGATTTTGGCCGCGCTTCGACCGTAGGAGCAGTGGGAATCTGCTGTAATTACCATAGAGGAGACGTCGCTGCTTCTATAGTGTGAAAGCTTTTACAGCGGAGAGTGTCAGTGAGCGCAGCAGGGCCCTCATCACGCCCACCTAAAATGTGATTATTTTCACCTGGAAAGCGAATCATTTATTTATATTATATCCATTATTTACATTATATCAGTCGTTTAGCAGCCGCTTTTGCCCGAAGCAATATTTGGTATTAACCACACATCATTGACAAGGCTTAGACAAGGTGTGTGTGTGTGTGTGTGTGTGTGTGTGTGTGTGTGTGTGTGTGTGTGTGTGTGTGTGTGTGTGTGTGTGTGTGTGTGTGTGTGTGTGTGTGTGTGTGTGTGTGTGTGTGTGTGTGTGTGCGCAGTATGTATGTTTAATCCAACATTTATTTTATTTTCTCACCGACTCCCTGGATGAATATCCAATTTTATTATATATTATAATTCATACATAGTTCAGAATCCATCTGCAGAAAAACACCTTAGAGTTTCTCTATAGCGTCATTTGTCACGCTACACCAAGGCAAGGTGTGTGTGTGTGTGTGTGTGTGTGTGTGTGTGTGTGTGTGTGTGTGTGTGTGTGTGAGTGTGAGTAATGGGGATTCTGAGCGGAACCAGATGGATATGTTTTGATTTTTGATTTTTTTTTTTTTCCTTTTTATACCAGCTGGTCCCAAACAACGGGGCTCAATTTTAGATTTTTTTTTTTTTTTTTTTTTTTTTACCCCCGCGCTGATTAAAATTGGCCTGAGCAGCGGCGCTGTGCTCCAGTTTAGGGTTCTCTCCATTTTGAGTGAGAGAGAAAGGGATTCAAAAAACAAGGGGGGGTGAAGAAAAGATATTTGCTGTTCTATCGTCAATAAGTCTTTACGAGAGCGCTTATCATCATCTTCTCTTAGTGTTGATGAACATCATCCCATCAAGGACAGATGTGTCCGAAAGGCAACTTCTTTAATTGTGGCGGCCATTTTTTTAATCGTTCAGATGGTTTATCATTAAGAAGACGTGCAGTTTTGGGGTTTAACAAAAAAAAGATTATAGTACATTTCGGAAGATCCTGATCGAAGGCACCTTTTGTGTTTTGCTGTGATTAGGTGAAGGTTTAATCTCACTGCATCGAAATTAAATATATCTATGTCTCGATTGCCTTCTATTAATGTAAAGCACTTTGAATTGCATGTTGTGTATGAAAGCTGCTATAAAGGTTGTTGTTATTATAATAATAATTATTATTATCATTATTATTTGAATTATTATTATTATTTTATTTTTTATTATTTTAATTATTATTATTTTAATTATTATTATTATTTGATGGTCTGAGCTGCTATTGTGTCTTTGGCCGGTGCTTGGGTTTCACTCTCTAACGCATGTTGTTTCTCAACGTGAACAGGTGTCCATCGCAGGGCAGCCAGGAGGGGTGGAGGCCGCCCGCGCCAAAATCAGAGTAAGTCGGGAACCGTTAAATAACGGCCTCGTTTGTCTTTCAGCAGCCATTTGAGTTCACCTCCGTCCCCAAGAGGTGCGATTTCAAAAATCCCGCGCCCGCCTTCGGACTCACCCGGAGAGGCGAGCGCAACGGCCGGCGCCGACCTGGGCGTACGCTCATCCGACCCCGGGGAGCAGCGGGTGCAGGAAGGTAGCCTCGTGTTCCAGCCGACGGAGCCATCCATTTGGCCCGGGGGAGAGCCCCCACTCCGGCCTCCGACACGCAAGACATCTTGTTCCTTTGTCGCTCCCTATCTCCAGTCCAGCAGTCGCTTCGTTTCATTCCAGAATATCTTTCCGAGGGTTTTCATCCCCGGCTCCCTCTGAAGCGTCATGCTCCATTCTCCAACATGGGTTTTTTTTTTGTTTTTTTTCAGGGAGTGGTTCCAAACCGCAAGCCTCCTCCCTTGGCCCCCATCCTTCCCCAAAACAATGGTAAAGCTGTAGCGTGCGTCTCCGTCCCGGCCCTGTTTGCAGCTCCGTCTCCAGCTCCGCTCCCCGTCCTCTTATTAAAGCTTCAGATTGGGCCCCGAGTGGAATCCCCCCGTCCCCGTCCTCTCGCCCGTGTCACGGTTTTCCGTCGTCCCAGCTGTGTGGGTGGAGGGCCTTTCCGATTTGTGCGAAACGGGGCGGCCTCCGCTTTCTCTGGGTTTTGACTCCGCAGCTTTTCTCTTCTGCGGAGCGAGATGGTGATGGTGTTCCGTGTGCGTGCGTGCGTGCGTGCGTGCGTGCGTGCGTGCGTGCGTGCGTGCGTGCGTGCACAGCGTGTTTTGGCACTTGGCGGCGGCGGCTCAAGCCCGCGTCTGCTTCACGCTCGAAGGGTGTTTTCACAAGCGGCGAAAGCCGGGGTCCGGTTCATCGGCTTCCTTGCTACGGGGGGAAAAGAAACAGAACCGAAAATGGACTGTACCGCCACCGAAACAAAGGGGCTTTAAAGTATGAGCTCCTTTAGAGCCGCGCAGATTCCCCCTTCGTCCAAAGAACACACGGTCAGTGGACGGCTTGGGCGGATCAAAGTCCAAGTTCGCAGCTCTCCGACGACCTGGCCCTCCTTCTCTGCACCCGGGCTCGCTCTCCCAGCACCGCGGCGCCAAAACACTTACTGCAGGGTAGTTTTTATGTTATTCAAACACCGCTTTGCTGGGAAATCCGTCGACATCAAACTTCGATTTCAATATCAAGGAGATAACTAACCAGCAGGCTCTGTTGTTTTGGAACACGGGATAAGATCTCGTAGTTGGCTAAGATGTCTGAAAAGAATGATTTGAGTTCCCCTCCAGATGAACCTTGACCTTCCCCATCCGTTCGTCCACGCAACTCAGCTTCTCCCGGCCGGTGCTTCCCGACCTCCACCCCAAAGCGGTTCACAC
Organism: Zeus faber; assembly: GCF_960531495.2. Classification (NCBI taxonomy): domain Eukaryota; kingdom Metazoa; phylum Chordata; class Actinopteri; order Zeiformes; family Zeidae; genus Zeus; species Zeus faber. The sequence continues at coordinate 22,534,893 of NC_137202.1, forward strand.
TCCACCTGCACGGGCTTGACTCGCTACACCAGGGTTACATTTGTGCAAATGCCTATTGAGCCGCGCTCTCATCGGCCTTTTGTGTTCCTTGGCAGCGCCGCGGTTCGCTGGACGCCTCCCTCCCGCCCCTCCGACATTTTGCTTCGGTCAAACGGGCTCAGGAGTCCTTCGGTCGTCAGCCGCTCGCCTCCGCTTTGGCCTCTGGCGGGCCTTCCCCCACGTTTCCTCACCACCCAACCGGAGTCAGCCTTTTGCCGAGACGCTCATCTACGCTTCTGTCAGTGCTTTCTCCGGTGTCGGTGCCGCAAGTCCGCGGGCTGCTAACGACGGCGCGGTTTCCTCCAAAGAGAATTGGGTGCCTGCGCCCGCGGAAACAGAACGGCGCATTATGGATTGTACGTCGGGTTATGATTCAAAGTCCACGCTCTGCAGGCTGCCCATGGAGAAATGATTTGTTAGTGCCTTGCCTCCTTTTGTTTGGGTTAACCGTACGCTGTCCTGGGTGGCCCCCCCCACCCCCCACCCCACATCCGCCCGTGTAAAGCAGAGGTGGTTGGTTTCCAGCTTATCCGCTCGCCGAAGTGCAGATGTTGGGAACCCCCCCCTTTAAGGTTCAACCGTGGGTGTTGCCTTACAGATTGTCTGGTCTCCACGAGAGGAGTTCTACCTCGAAGCTCCGAATGGACCGCTCACTGGGAGTTGTGTGAAGCGTTAGGACGTGACCAGAAAATTAAGATGTTTCTCCCTGGATGTTTTTTTTTAATCATTTCTTTCTGTCCTCAGGGGGCGACAGAACCGAACCCTCTTTTTTTTTTTTTTTTTTAACCTTCAGATTTAATCTATGCAGCCTAGTTGCAGTGTTGGCCAGGTAGAACGTGAGAGCTGAGATGGACTCCTGCGAAAAATCCAATTCGTCCTGTGTCCCACGCCCCGAGTCCCGCTGTTGTGCTTGTCCTCCCTTCCCTCAGCACTGACCTAAATATCCCGAGCCCTGAGAGTGCGAGTGCTGAAACGTGATATAAATGTAAGGCCAGGCGCATATGGAACTGATCAGAGAAGCATTTCTTTGGTCAGAGCAATTCATGCTGCTTGCCCTCCACTGGCAGCCAAAACCATTGTGGCATTCTGCCCAAAAGCCAGTGTTTGGATAAGAGTGTGTGTGTGTGTGTGTGTGTGTGTGTGTGTGTGTGTGTGTGTGTGTGTGTGTGTGTGTGTGTGTGTGTGTGTGTGTGTGTGTGTGTGTGTGTGTGTGTGTGTCCGCCTGCGTTAGTTTCCGTCCTTGGCCGTGTGCATGCACATGCATTCTCTTCCTTGTGTGAGCGTTTCTGCGTCTGTGTACATTCCCTCTGTTTTTTCTGTGTGTGTGTGTGCGACTCCCGTGGGTTCACGAGTACTGTATGTCTGTGTGTTTTTTCGGGGGAAGTGCTCCTTGCCGACATCAATTCTGTTTGAGAGACTGCTATGAGCCAAGCGGAGTTAACTCGAAATAGTCTGTCTTTGTCTGCTCTCTACCTTTTGTGCAGCCTTTTCTGCGGTTTAAGGCGTTGACGCTCCAGCGCGGGTATGAAGGTTGTTGCCGGCTTACCCAGACGGTCGTGCCGTGGGACGGCGCGTGTGTCGGGCTGAATCCCAATGAGCCGCACAGTGGTGTAAGCGCCCTTGTTTTTCCCGCTTGGCGTGACAAAGCAGCGCGTCTCTCCTTTCATTCACTCAGCCACGGTTTGCCTGGCATCGATCAGCCTTTCCATCCGGAAAGGTTCAAGTGCACGGGTTGACGTGCCAAGCTCTGCCACTCCCTGCTCAAGGGGGAGGTGTTTTGCATCTGCGCGTGGATGCGCACGTGATAAGAAATCTCCCCCTCTACCGCTCGGCATGTGTTTCTACTCCAGGTCCAAATGGTGCGAGTCACCGTCTCTCGCCATTCAAGCCACTGCGGCTGAGGAGAGGGTGTACACACAGTGCCCTGGGCTCACTGAGGAAATCTGTTTTCTTGCAGTAATAACTGCATTGCCATTGTTGTCCATCCAACTGTGCTTTCAGAACTGAGTTTGATTCCTAAGTATTAGATAAATATTGAAAGGCTGAGGCTACCTGGTCCACCAGCATTTCACAGGGTGGGGTGAGTCACCAACTTCGATCTTACGGTTACCCTCGATGCAAACATGCAGATCAAGATCGTCCTTCCATATTCTGTGCCACCTCAACCACCGTGAAACAATTTTGATAAAATAAGGTTGTACAGCAGGTCTTTTCGCATTGTAAAAAGTAATGTTCCGCCGCAATGCCTCAGAGGACACGAAGAAGAAGAAATGACGTCACTTTCGCAAACAATGTTTAAAATAAGCCACGACAAATAAACACCGGAAGCGAGAAGTTTCACTTCTCCGTGAAAACAAATCATCTCCCTGTCGTGATGGATTACGAAAAAGAGGAATGCAAATGGCGGGGCACTCCCCGCCATTTGCATTCCTCTTTTTCGTAGCATTCTGTGAATTGTTGTTTTGTGGCGATAGGGCTGGTGATGTGCGCGATCTGAACGGGCCACTTCCTTAAAACTATCATTGTTATCAAACAATAAAGGCAGGAAATGGCAATGTTAATAAGTAACAGAATTGAGGGGACAGGCTGGTATAGTTTGCATGAACTTAGAATGAAAAAAAAACAACTTAAAATTAAAATTGAAGGATTAACTTAATTTATGCATTTTCCAATATTTCTTTATACATTTTTATATATTTTTTTATTTATTAACGATTCAAATATTATTTCAGTAAAACACATTTAAAATTACGTCGGAAAAGCAAAAAATGTCAAATTTCGAAATCTGACCCAAAAGTATGGGGGTGGGTGGGTCATATGTACTGTTGATTATTACACAGCCCCGTGGAATACTCGGTTCGGATTGGTCAAAAGCGGCATTAACATACTGTTAATAACGTCCGTTGGATTCACATCCACATTACCCGTTACTTGACTTCTCTTTTTCCTGTCTATTGGTATTTGATGCACTTCACTCAACCCTTGGTGCAGTGCACCAAAGACCCGGTCTGCCTCCTTTTCCCGCTCCCCCCCTTCCTCCAAGAGAGCGAGAGAGTGACTGCGAGAGCGTCACGCAGGGCTTTTTTTGTTTTTGTTTGTTTCATTCAACAAACAAAACGAAGAGGAAGGATGGGACACGGGGCCCTACACACTCACACACACACACACACACACACACACACACACACACACACACACACCCCTGAAAGGACACAATTCACGAGTGAGTGGGCGTGTTTTTATCATGCTCTACGCCCACTCAAACCCCACTTCTCCGGTGGGATGTTCGCGCAGACTGTATCTGCTTCATGCTCTTTTCTGCTTGCCTGTATATATAATATATCCATGTAAGCACTGAAAACATGTATAATATTATTCATATTATTATTTAAATTGTGCTTAAAACTGAGACAATTTGGTAGTGAATGTTGAAAACGGGGACATTTTAGCGTTTTATGATATCTGTCACAGCTCGAAACCGGGACAGTGCCGGACGAACCGGGATGTCTGGTCACCGTGTCCATCCTCCTGTCCGTCTTGGCCTCATCTTGTTTCTCTTCCTCTTTCCTTCTTTTCAGGAGCTCCTTCCTTTGGTGCTCACGTTTGAGCTTCCAGCCATCGTGCAGCCTGACCCCGGCTCTCCCACAGTGCAGCACATCTCGCAGACCTACAACCTCACCATCTCCTTCAAGCCCCCCACGCGGCTCTACGGGGCCAACGGGGTGGTCCGCGGCTCCCAGAACAACACCGCGGCCGTCAAGGTGAAGGGAGCGGCGTACGGTGAACGGACGTGACCGCGTCTACATCCCACTCAAACGTCAAGCTCGGAGCCAGGATGAATTTTCAGCACATTTAAATGGCCAAACATGAGTATTCAAATGAGATGAATGGTTTGAGGGGGTTTCTTCAACTTTAATGATACTGCTAGGCTTTGGTTTGTCGCTCACTATTTATGTAAGTCAGACGATCGGAAACAAAATCTCGTTCAAACTTCTGAACTTCACATTCTTCAGAGAGCTGTAGACGTAAACAACGATGCGCTCTGGCCTCAAGACAAACTCTCAGTCAAAGTGGGTTTGGAGAAGGGGAGACGGAAATATCACATAGTAAACAAAATCAAACAGAAACAAACAGTGGCCGGACAGCCAAGTTTTCAGCCAGTAGCATCGATGGTGTGTAGAACTTCACCGGGTCCACTAATGCTCCTCACTTGCACCCTGTCACCGCCTCCGTTACGCCTGGTACCGCAGGGGCTGGGGAGTGCCGGCAGACGTGCGGTGGCTTTGAGCGGACGGCTTTCCTATAAGGGGAAACTCTCCTTAGCACTGTTTCTAAGTCCTGCTGCCGAATCCGCAAGGTCGAAAAGTCCCTCTGCCGTGACCCTGCATGCATCCCATAATTAAACCAGAGAATGCGACTTTGACACCACACTCCAGCTCCTGGTGTGTATGCGTTTAGGTAAGCGCACGGACACACACACACCCTCTCCGTCTAGGTTGGTGTAAAGGATTTATCCGGAGCCTCGCCATGTGTTTCCACGATCCCCCGAGCTTCCGACCATCATCTCCTCTCCCACCACCAAACGATCCCTATAATGTTAGACGTCCGTTCGGCGTTGCCAGGCGGTTTGTACGGGCTTTGCATAAGGAGGTAATTTTGTAAAATATCTTGCCCGTGTGCGCGTGAATGCGGGGATTTGCATAATGCATGCAAATCGGTTTGCGTAGTGGAAGGGCCCCTGAGTTCACTGCAGGTCCAAGGGTTCAGGCTGGATTTTGGGAGCAGGGCCATGTGCAGGCTGGGGGATTAGAGGAATATGTATGCTATGTTATGCGGTGGTGGGAGACCCTTGGAAAACCTCTGAGGACTGCCAAAACCACCGTGTATTGCTGTGCTACACTGGCCTTGCTGTGTGGACCGTCTTGGTTGAAATGGTTGTCATTCCCAGGCTGAGTGGTTACTTGCGGAGGAGAGTAGAGACGGCAAGAAGGTTGACTTTTCTACTGACCGGCGGGTGAAAATGGCCAATAAGTTTCTATTGGATTCATCAGAAGCTGTGGTCTTCATCCGAGACGCAGGCAGAGACGCTACAGCCCTCACCCCTAACCCTAACCCGGTTTCAAATTGGTTTATATGGTGCAGTGGTTTCCTACTGGTCGAGCCCAAGGATCCACATTTGAAAGAAATTCGGGACACTTCCACAAATATTTTTAGATGATATTTGAATTTCTGGCCTGCTCGAAATGGACCCCGTGGTAAACTCATGTGTTGGATCAAAGAGTTTGGGTGTCGTAGGACTTAAATTTACTTTTTTACCATTAAATATCAGCTTGTAGTATGGAGAATGGAACCTCTTTCGTTCCCGCCCACCTCCCCGAACGCCTGTCCCTGCACTTCCAAGACACCGGACCGAGTTCTACGACGACGGTGAAGAAGTGCAATTGCGTTCAGAAGCTGTAGGGGCGTCAAATTCCAAATGTTACATGGTGCCGCTTCAATTTGTTCCCCGCCCTTTGTTTCCCGCAGAGGGGCACGACTCTGCTGCTGGAACACCTGGCCGGCAGCCTGGCCAGCGCCATCTCCGTCAGCACCCACCTGGACATCGCGCCTCAGCACCACCTCTTCATGATGGGACGCAACGGCAGCAACATCAAGCACATCACCCAGAGGACCGGGGCCCAGATCCATTTCCCCGACCCCAACAGCCCTCAGAAGAAATCCACGGTCTACATTCAGGGCACCATCGAGTCTGTCTGCCTGGCACGCCAGTACCTCATGGTAAGTGTGTGTGTGTGTGTGTGTGCGCGTGTGTGTGTGCGCGCGTGTGAGAAAATTTGTTTGTTGGTATCGTTTTGGTGGAGAGCATTTACTCTAACGGCCGTGCTCCACCGCTTCTGCGGTTAACGGGTGGCATTTGCTCGCAAACCGCTCCCCAAGAATGAGCGACTTGAATCAACAGTAATCTATCCGCTATCCGATTCGTCTTAGAGGCTGCAGCTATAATGGATGCATTGTTTTAATAACATCAGCACGGCATGTGCTGATGATGCATGGCTTGGGAAGACGTTAACCGTAGCTTTGGGAAGTTAACCATGATGGGGCCTTAAGGGTTTTAGAGCGGCCTTGGTGAGATATTCGCTCGGCCACGACCGCGGAACCAAAAATATCCGTATCGGATAAATGACGATCCATAGGTGGACCGGCTGCCGCGTGGATATTTGCGGCGACGCGATTGGAGTGGAATGCCTCCTTTCCACAGACACATTTACCTTGCTGTCACTGCTGTACTCGAGCCCTCCTAGTGTTTGGGATTTTCTGTGCGGTCCTTCGCTGTAATCCACAAGTCAGCATAGTAGCGTTGGCGCACGGTCCGGGAGAAGGGACCTCACATCTCGACTTGTCTCTCTTTTCAAATTGCCTTTGCGGTCGCTCTCACGTTGTTGCCCGTGACCGCTGCCCCCCCCCCCCCCCCCTTTATCGGAATTACCCGGGAATATAATCAGAGGTGTGGTTTTCAACAAAATAAAAAAAAGTGTAAAAAAACGATGGCCACCTAATCATCCTTGGCCCCGGGGCTTCTGCTGAGCTGGTGGGTTTCAAACATCACAGCTATAAACATCCTCGGCGCTGTGTTTGGAGATCCGTAATACAGGGCAGTCATTCAGCCGGGGCTGTCTTCTCTTTGTCTGCGGTCGCCCGTTTGGCCTCGAAGACATTAAGCAAATGCCAAAGTCGTTTCGGTAAACATGACTTTCTTTTTTTTTTTTTTTTTTTTTTCTTCTTCTTGCGCTCTGGATGCCGGTCGCACAAGACGGGACGGGCCAGGAGGGGAGGGGTGGCTTGAAGGGGCTTCACTTACGAGAGAGAGAGAGGGGGGGGGGGGGGTTTGAGAGGGCGACGGGAATAGGAGTGAAAGTAGAAAAGAAGGCGGAAAGTCCAAGGGTGGAAAAACTACGCACACCCCGTACCGTGTGTTTTCTCTCCTCGTTTCAGCCAGACTTTAGATTACAGTTGTAATCTCAGTACCAGCCTGGCCCAGAACTCCAGCTAATTACACACTCTCTCTCTCACACACACACACACACACACACACTGGAGTGCCATCCAGTAATCTGCCTAAAATACAGACGTTTTGTGGCGCTTGCGGTTGCGATCATACAAAACAGATTGTCCTTGGAGGAATTTCCCAAGCTCTCTGTGGGCCGTGGGTGAATCCACATGTTAATCACGTGTTTTATCCGTGCTGCTAGGCTAACATGGAGCTCTGCAAATGATATCTCTTAATGCAGATTTACTACTATGTGAGAAGTGGTGCTCACTGGGGGGAAAGAATGGGGGGGGTCCTAAATATAACATCAATAAAAAGTGTGTGTGTGTGTGTGTGTGTGTGTGTGTGTGTGTGTGTGTGTGTGTGTGTGTGTGTGTGTGTGTGTGTGTGTGTGTGTGTGTGTGTGTGTGTGTGTGTGTGTGTGTGTCGCAGGGCTGCCTGCCCCTGGTGCTGATGTTCGACATCAAAGAGGACATCGAGGTGGAGCCCCAGTGCATCACGGCGCTGATGGAGCAGCTGGACGTCTTCATCAGTATCAAACCCAAACCAAAGCAGCCCAGCAAGGTGAGACGACACCGGCAGCCTAACGTCCACACGCCGCCCGGAAAGGGCGTTGACGAGAATGGTTTCCTCAGCGGCTGAAGTCCTTTGACCGGGAGAATCGTACGTTAAGTCAGTGGGTTCTTATCAGGTCCTTGAGATGCTTGAATTACACTCCGTCCGCGAAAACCTTGAAAATAAAGCCATTTTGTGCTGAAGTGCTTGAAAAGTCCTTGGGAAGGAAAAAAAAACACATTTACGTCACAGATGATGCCAGGGAAATTGAATCCAGTATGGTTGCACTAGACATCACTAACGGTAGATGACAATTACATTAATAATATGTTAATGTTAAAAATTAAATAATGGACAATGAGATTAAGATTTTTATATTTTAATTAATAAAGATCACATTGAAAATGGGTTGTATTTGTTTTGCGTGAGGTCCTTGAAATTGAAAAAATAGTACTTAAAGTACTTGAAAACCCTTGAATTTAATTTTGTAATGCCTGGATGAACCCTGTTAAATGGACCTTCTAGCTGTATTGTATATTATTATTGTATGTTTTTAGGTGATAGTGGTGTTGCCATACCTCTGGAAAATAGATCAGGATTCCTTGTATGTCTGTTTAAAACAACACTGCAAAGTTATTTTGAGGACATTGGCCTTCAAGACATTTTCGTCTCTTCCTGGCTATGCTTACATTAATCTAATTTCACGACCCGCCGACAGGATTGTAAAACCCCGCTGCGAGCACGCTGGAATAATACTCTGAACTCCGGGTTCCCAACCTTTTTTATTTATTTTTTATTTTTTTCTCCTCAGAAACCCCCCCAACCAAACTGGCCGGTTTGAAAGACGAGATGCTCATTTTTTTTTTTCATGTATTCAAAGGTTGACAGTCGTTGGTTCTATTTTCGTGGTAGAGAGATCAAGAATTTTAGGGCGAACAAATAATTAGAATAAATATATATACATCAAAATTTGATTATAAGGAAACGTATGCCCTAAAATCGTCCAAGGCCTCGCGACCCCCCACCCTTCAGCAATCTCTGGGAGCCCCACCCCAGGTTGAGAATCACCAATCCGAGCTTAAAGTTGGTGGTATACCCAAAAATACGCAAGAACAAACAATGAACATGTCCCTGAACGCCGTTGGTTTATTCTTTATATGCCATGCCACCAGGGGGCGCAGAGTGATTCAGTGGCACCTGGTTCCTGAGCGAGGTGTGTGTGTGTGTGTGTGTGTGTGTGTGTGTGTGTGTGTGTGTGTGTGTGTGTGTGTGTGTGTGTGTGTGTGTGTGTGTGTGTGTGTGTGTGTGTGTGTGGACATGGAACATTTTGTTGATAACCTTACAGCTCATTGAAACAATGCTTCAGTCCTCTTGAAGAGTGATGACATTAAAAGCAATTTTCTCATGTATACCTGCATGCCTTTGGTATGTCATAGAGTGAAGCAAAGAAACTGTGAAAAGAGATCAATTATTGCTAAAGAGATCAATTATATTCTAAAATGGCCTGGACAGATTTGTTGGTACCCCTTAGAAAAGATTATAAATAATTGGATTATAGTGATGTTTCAAACTAACTGTTTTCTTTAATTGGTATCACACGTCTTCAATCTTATCATCAGTCATTCAGCCTATTTAAACGGAGAAAAGTAGTCACTCTGCTGTTTGGTATCATCGTGTGCACCACAATGAACATGGACCAGAGAAAGCAAAGGAGAGATTTGTCTGAGGAGATCAGAAAGAATATGATACACAAGCATGTTAAAGGTAAAGCTATAAGAGCATCTCCAAGCAGCTTGATGTTCCTGTGACTACAGTTGCAAATATTATTAAGAAGTTTAATGTCCTTCAGACTGTAGCCAACCTCCCTGGACGCGGCCACAAGAGGAAAATCGACCCCAGTTTGAAGAGAAGGATAGTGCGAATGGTAGAAAAAGAGCCAAGGACAACTTCCAAAGAGATACAAGTTGAACCCAAGGTCAAGGTACATCAGTGTCTGATCGAACAATCCGTTGCTTTTTGAGTGACAGTGGGCTCCATGGAAGAAGACCCAGGAGGACTCCACTTTTGAAAGGAAAACATAAAAAAGCCCGACTGGAATTTGCTAAAATACATATTGACAAGCCACAATGCTTCTGGGAGAATGTCCATTGTACGGATGAGTCAAAACTGGAGCTTTTTGGCAAGTCACATCAACTCTATGGTCACGGACGAAAAAATGAAGCTGTCAAAGAAAATAACACCATACCTAGTGTGAAACATGGAGGAGGCTCGGTGATGCTTGGGGGCTGCGTCTGGAACAGGGTGAAGAGCAAAACAAAACACTGGACTATTCTGAAGTGGCCTTCTATAAGCCCTTATCTGAATCCTATGGAACATCTATGGAAAGAGCTGAAACATGCAGTCTGGAGAAAGCACCCTTCAAACCTGAGACAGCTGGAGCAGTTTGCTCAGGAAGAGTTGGCCAAACTACCTGTAGACAGGTGCAGAAGCCTCACTGAGAGCTACAGAAATCGCTTGAGTGCAGTGATTGCCTCTAAAGGTTGTGCAACAAAATAATATGTTACGGGTCCCATCATTTTTGTCCATGCCATTTTCATTTGTTTTATTATGTAAAATATTCTGTTGAATCAAAAAATCAAAAGCAGTCTGATTTCTATTAAATATAAGATAAACAATGATGGATGCCAATTACTTTTGTGAGTTTCAAGTTATTTCAAAATTGTGGTTTCTTCTTTCTTCATCAAAGGTACCAACAAATGTGTGTGTGTGTGTGTGTGTGTGTGTGTGTGTGTGTGTGTGTGTGTGTGTGTGTGTGTGTGTGTGTGTGTGTGTGTGTGTGTGTGTGTGTGTGTGTGTGTGTGTGTGTGTGTGTGTGCGTGCGTGCGTGCGTGCGTGCGTGCATATATATATATATATATATATATATATATATATATACACACAAACACACACACACACACACAGTGTGTGTGTGTGTGTGTGTGTACAGTGTATGTGTATATATATGTATGTATATGTGTCGGTATGGGTGTGTAAGTATATATAAAACCGCTCATAACCGCTTGCTTCTAATGTGCTGCTCCGGAGAAGGTGGTTCAACTCTGTCCCCTGCATTTGGAGCAACCGCCAACATGGGGAGCTCTCAGGGCGAGAAAAAGACAAAAGCTAAAGTTCGCCTCGGGGGTTTGCACCCAAAACACAAAAAGAACCCAAATCACAGTGCTATTTTGTTCTTCGCTTGTTCTGAATGTGTCGTTTTGGTCAATACGTTCTACTTCTTTTCTTTTGAAGTCTACTGCTGCCTTGCAAGGCTCTATAATGCTGCCATAACACATTAAACAATGCTATACTTGATTTGTTTGCTGTGGTGATGTGCAGAATGATTTCAACTAATAATAATAAAAAATGTAACCGTCAGCCTACTAGTCCAGGTGCCCGGCCCCGGCCCCAGCCTGGGCCTTCTGCCTAAACCCTGTGGGCAGCGGCGCATCAGTGCCAGTGTAAACTCCAACCCGGCCCAGAAGCCCTCCAAAAACCCTTCACTTAAACATTTTAACGAGGTGACAGTAATAATCCAAAGCGCCTTTTCTAAATGGATGGAGTTGCCGCCGTTGCTCCGGCAGACACACAGAGCACGGTTGAGAGAGAGAGAGAGAGAGCGAGAGAGACTGATCGTGACTGGAATCCATTTTCGCCGCCATCCATCTCTGGCAAGGAACCCGGACATGATTTGTGTTCCCGTTGACTTAAAAAAAATAAAAATAAATAAAAAATTCAACTTATTATTTGATGTTGCTCTGGGAAGGGCGCAGTTTAGCGGTGAAGCCAGACGGACCCGGGACCCGGAATGCCCCTCGTCCCTTTCTCACAACACGTACGAATCAAGGGAAGAAAACCGCTCACCTCCGGAAACGGTGACGTCCGCGAGCCTGTCCGACTGATTTAGCACCTGAGAGCTATTTCCTCCTCCTCGCGTTGAGTAACCGCCGTTGCCTAATATTCTCCGCGCTCATCTCGTTTGGAGCGGCGCGACCCCTGACGCAACGGGTCAGGGAACGCTCTCGTTCCCTCCTCGCTTCCTGCGTCCCCGCTCCTTTCCCCCCGCCCGGCCCCAGTGTTTATCCACCTAATCAAATTAATTTCCTCTTCCTCCCTTCCTGCGCTTTCCATCCCCTCATCCTCCCTTCCCCTCCCTCTCTCTCTTGCCGTTGTTTCTGGCCCTATCTCCTCCTCCTCCTCATCCAATCCCCTCTTCCTCCGTCGCTTATTCTCCCCTGATCCTTTAACCAATCTGCCCCCCACCCCACCCCCCTCCTTGGTTTATACTTCCTTAGTGTTTTGATGCTTCCCTTCCTGTGCTATATATCCATCCCTCTCTCCTCTGTCCCTTCCAGTCGGTGATCGTCAAGAGCGTGGAGCGGAATGCGGTGAACATGTACGAGGCCCGCAAGTTCCTCCTGGGCCTGGAGAACAACGGGGTCTCCTGCTCATCCTCCACGTCGGTGGCGGTGAGCGCCTCCACCAACGGCCCCTCCATCATCTGCCCTGTCGGCCTGGACATCCTGACCTCAGCTGGTCTGGGGCTGAGCACTCTGGGTAATTACCATCGCAGTACTTAACTTTTTTTTTCACATTATTAGGAGCGTTGGGACTTCGCCGCAGACCGCGGCGGCGTAACTGAGGGAACGAAAACGTTGCGAGATGCTCTTAACTAATATATTCTTTGGGAAGGTGCATTTTATTTATTTATTTGGTTTTTTTGCAACAGTGTAATGACATTAAAATAAAAATGAAAATAAACCTGCAAGCTGCTATGTAGGGTCACGTCCATAGCGCCACCTCCTTGGGTGTAGACCTTGACTTTTATTTAGAGAGGACATGGCGTATGAAGGACAGCTTGTGTAAGGCCCTAGGTGGCTCCGTGGAGCAAATTTAAACGTGACCCGTGACAGTCATGCACAAAATATGTCTGTTTGTTTATCCACTGTATTTGACATGATTCACAGCTTAGGTGCTGGTTGGCATCTTCGTCGCCTACATCTACACATATTTTGGGAGCGTTTAGGGAAAAACACAGTTGGTGATGTGTGGCGCTAACGGGAAAGAAATCATGTGGATGGGGAAAATCGTTGAAGAGTTACAAGAAATTTAACCTTGGAATAAATTGCGAGACCCTCTAGTGGTCAAATGACACCCGAATTCCTGCTTTAAATGATGACACATAATAAACCCAACCCGTGATTCCACAACCTCCAAAATCTGCCTCCGCACATCATTTATTTTAATTTATGTCCCTGTAAATCGAAGGGGACGCGTCGTGTGTGCGGCGAAACAGGGGAAAACTCGGCTCCCGCTATAATAAGCTTTTCCTACATTTTTATTGGTAGCAGCTATAGTTTTACAGGAACTCTTAAGAAAATTTACAGCGGGAGAACATCAGAAAAACTCATCCGCCGGGGCGTCGCTACACCGCCTGGCCGCTTATTTGCATAAAGCTAAACTGGGCGTCTCCAAGGCTAACCCAGATCTCTCCACCAGCTGTCGCTCCGCTCCCCCTCGCCTTCCGCCCGTACGCCCAGCGCGCGTCGGGTGCCGGTGACTTGTCGACGCTCTGCCGTGAGCAGGCGGTCGCAGTGGCGTTCGGGGTGAGGTGCCACCTCCTACGTCGGTGTCGCCCCCGCATGTTTAGTTACGCGTTCAGGTCACGTGAACACCCTTCAGGGTATTCAGGGTGTTCACAGAGTCTGGGGACCAGGGCTTCCCAAACCTTTTGTTATGGCCACAACCACGTGGTTTAACATTTTACTTTTCTGAAAAAAAGTGCAAAGCAAAGAACAAAAATACTCACCATCATGAGATGAATAATTAACTTTGCTGCTGTGCTAGGCAGTATTTTATGTTGCTTAAAATAAACAGTAATAAAATAAATTTTAAAATATTAATTTACCTTATATATGAATATAGTGTGTGTGTGTGTGTGTGTGTGTGTGTGTATATATATATATATATATATATATATAGATATATATATATATATATATATATATAAATAAAAGATTATATATATTTTTTTTTTCCCACACCCACTGAATTTGTGGATTAGTGGTTTTAAATGCGTTAGAGTTGGAGTTTCCTGGAAAGCTGACCTCACAGTGACTACGGGACAGGGATTTCATGCTCAGATTTCTGTCCTCCACACCGCGGACGTGTCTTTGATCAGCCAACCATCAGAAGTAAAAACAAAATGAAGGGGGGGGGGGGGGGGGGTGTGGACTCGACACGCTCTCACTTTGATTGGAACCAAACATGAAAATATGAATCATCGGAAAAAGGGGTTGTGATTGCGTGGGAGTTTGTTTGTCTGTCTGTGCAGCTTACCTCAGCAGAAAGTCATGTCGTCGGTTCAGGGGAGGAATAGGAGGTTGTTCGGTTTGTTTGCGAAAACAAGATAATGTGAAGATAATAATAATAATAATAAACTTTTACGTTTGATTCCTCATTACTTTATCTGTTCACGGGGGGCACTTTTCAAACCATGTCACAACAAAACAAACGGACGGAGTTAAAGGAGTCATTCACAAAGTCAGTCACACACAGAGAAGGAGTCTCCAGGGTAGTTGCTGTTGCTGTTCCCTCGTTAATTTAAAAAGCAGGAATGGAACGCGTGTAAAAACAACTCATAAAAAGTACATTAAAATCACATGGACATAACACAATGAAACCTGAGTCACAATGAAAATGCTCATTTAAACAGAGTTTTGAAGAGGATTTTTTTTTTTTTTTTTAATTGTACAAAGGAGCTTATCTTAGCCGGAGTGTTTCAAAGGTTGAAAAAGATGTGATGATGGTCGTATTTTAGGATTCATAATTGTGTGAGCTGCAGCTTGAAGCTCTTGCAACATAATTATTTATTTGAATTAGCTTCTTAGCTGTGTGTGTGTGTGTGTGTGTGTGTGTGTGTGTGTGTGTGTGTGTGTGTGTGTGCGTGTGTGTGTGTGTGTGTGTGTGTGTGTGTGTGTGTGTGTGTGTGTGTGTGTGTGTGTGTGCGCACGCATATTCTTCCTGTCTCGCTGGAAGTTTGGGGGCCCATGGCTCGCACCATGCAAGGCCACTTCCTGGCCTTTGGTAATTGCTACATGCTTTTCTTCCTCAGATTACAGGCCCCTGTGCCAGAAGGATCCCTGGCCTTATTCTTGGAGCCAAACTAGCCCCTTGTTAAAGCCACAGACCTGATTCTTTCTGTTTTCATACACTGTGTTTGGGTTTAGACACCACGCACCGCATAGTTTGCTGCACTCAATAACACGGCGTTATTGGGTACCAGCGCACACAGGATACATGCCTCTGCATCTGTGGCCTCCTAGATTTTTCAAACTCCTTCCTCTCATTTGCTTTCTGGTCGATGGCAATACGGAGACATTCCGGTTAAATTGCTCGGAAGGTCAGAGGTTTTTTTTTGTTTTTTTCTCATGTGTGTGTACAGTATATGTATAATGGGTTTAGTTTGACCGCCGCTGATCTGTCTTTCTGTCTCTGCTCTCTCCTTGCCCTTCGACTCCCTCTCCGCCCCGGCAGGTCTGCTGGGTGCCACCGCGCCCCACTCCATGAACAACTCGCCCACAGCGAATTCGGTCCTCAACAGCTTGAACTCTTCCCTGAGCCCCCTGCAGACGCCCAGCCCCAGCGCCGCCTCGCCCTCGCCCTCCCTCTGGCCCAGCTCCCTCACCAGCACCCAAGGTCTCCTCCTTGGGCTGATATTGAATTTTTTATATATATAAAAATGTAATCGCTTATAGTGGTGTAGTAATTAAAATGTACTCGAATTTTACCCTCAAGAAATATATATTTTTAATTCAAAAAGCAGTGCATTGAGTTATATATTGATAAGATGACTGAGAACAGATGCACAAACTAATCTTGATGAAAATGTGTCCAATGGCATTCTCACCAAACACAAGCTTCTATCGTTCTCCCATTCCTTTGCACTAAGCCAGTCCCCAGGAAAAAACAAGCCTGTTTACATGAAATGCCATATTAAAGCATGAAAAAATAAAAACAAATGTTTCCTACGGACCCCTGCAATTCTGGACACATCGGGGCGCCCATGGGGGACTGTGGACCCCAGTTTGGGAAACCCTTGAACATAAAACGTTTCATATTTAAACGTCTGTGAGCATGATAAGGGGATTGAATGTATTCCACTGGAATTCCTCCTTCATATATCATCTGGAGTCGTGTACAATTTGCAAGGAGTTGTAGTTCATTTAACTCGATTATTTTGATGTTCCCCAGCGTCTACAGGTCGTTAGGCAGATTCCCACACCTTCCCTCATTAGTTTTACTGCTTCCTAATTGGCTGATCGTCCTCCCTCCCCCCCAGGCTTCTCATCTCAGCTGATGCTGCACCCAGCCACCCAAGCCACCCTGAGCAGCATCCTGCTGTCGGGGGTCCAGGGCTACACCCAGAGCACGCCCTCCCCTCCGCCCGGCCTGGCCCCCATAGACAAGCAGCCCAACGGGGTCCCGGACTGCTCCAAGGGCCCGTGCACGCTCAACGGCCACGTCAAGGTACGCCGGGGGTCTCGGGGGTCTGGGTGAGTAACGGACCAAGAGTCCTGTGTCTTATTCTGTCCGGTCGGTGTGTGTCCAGCATCCCAGCTCCGTCTACGGGAGGATATCCACCGCCTCCCTGGCGGAGACCGTGCTGAGCCCGTCCCAGTGCGACGTGGTCCAGGAAGCCAGCGGACACAACCCCTCAGAGCCGCTCTCCAGCAAGTCCAACCCTGATGAAGGTACTTTTTTTTTTTTTTTTTTTCCAAAGTGATCACATTTTTGAACGAGGTTCATTTCAGTGCTCAAACTGCATAATTCTGACCTTTCGCAGTAATGTTGGGAAAGCATAATTGCTGGATTTTTAATATTTTGTCAACCATTTTTTCAATTTCATAAACCACAACCGGTTAATTTGCCATACTCTTTATCAAATCATGCATTTTTTTTTTCATCATTTGATTTACAGAATGTT
Source organism: Zeus faber (assembly GCF_960531495.2). Classification (NCBI taxonomy): domain Eukaryota; kingdom Metazoa; phylum Chordata; class Actinopteri; order Zeiformes; family Zeidae; genus Zeus; species Zeus faber. The sequence continues at coordinate 22,551,560 of NC_137202.1, forward strand.
TGGTATTTCACCACGAATATGCCGTTGAGGCAATTATAACACAATCCTTTTTCTCTTCTTTTTTTTACTCTGGTTTACCTCAAGTCTGATAATGTGTTGTTATAGCTCTCCGGCCAAATACCTACCTTGGAAGAACAGTATTCACCTAAAAGTTAATACCGTGCTGTTAAAGCCATACATTCAATTTAGCATTTAGCACAACCTGCCACATCGTGATTTACTCCCGAGCCTAAACCCCGGATGGACAAAACCTCATGAATTATGGACATTTTGGACTTGGGAACCAAGTTTGGCCCGAGGCAGATCTGCAGACGCTGCACGGCCGCTGGCCCCTCTCCCCGCTGCTCTGGAGATTTATGTCGCTCCCCTGCCCATTTTGCGGGAGAGAAATGAATGAACTTATTCATTTTTACGCTTGTTCTCCGAGCTGCGCATGGAGGGTCGGTAGTGACATTCTTCTGCGGGGAGGGAGGGGGATAGACTCGTGGTTTCGCAAGTTCCTCATTTCCTCTTCTTTTCTCGCACGTGCGGTTTTCCCCTCGAAAGCTCCTCTCTCACGCGTCTCACTTTTCCCCCCGTGTTTTTCCGAGCCGGTCTCCCCCGGCGCGGCGTGTCCCAGTAAGGTCCCTCCCCCCTCCCCGACCTCCTCCCGTGTCCCAGAGTGTGTTTGAACTGGCTCGCCGGCACGTTGTTTTTTTGCGACTCTTAATATCGTTGATACATGCTTGTGCACCCACACACACACACATAATTAATCAAATCGTACTTTGAAAGAGAGAGGTATAACACACAGAGCAGATTCCTGGCATGCAGGAGTGGAACGGCGAGGAAAGTAGATGTCTTTAACCACAGCCGCTCCATTTTTAATTAATGGGCTGCCGACGGAGACCTTTCACATTGTCGCATCGACACCGAGCAGAGCTCCCGTTAGCCGGCAATTTACAACGCAGTCCGGGTAAATACGACGCCTCCCGGGCGTTCTGGCCGACGAGAGCCACCAATGATTCGATGATTATAGAGAGTAGAACCAAAAATGTTCAAATATTAACTTGACGTGGGCTGTCTTGTTATCACCCCCACCGGAATCACCCTCCAGTTGCAGAGCGCTCGTAGAATCGCACGTCGCACAGAAAAGGCCCTTTTACTCTTTGACGGGGAAACGAGGTGCTGATCGATCCAAGCAGGAACCTTTCAAATCTTCATTCGAAACCATACGGCTCCTCTTCCTCGTCCGTTCTGAAGACACTGTGTTCCGGTGAAGGGCTCAGCCACAGCAGCCGCTGTCGTTGACGTCCGCACGCACACGTGGAACGGGCACTTTTTAATGATCCGTAGCCTGACTCATCAGCTCGTGCGAGCCGTGTCCGATGCGCTGCGCACCGCTCAACGCCGCGGCCGGCTTGAAAATATCTCGGCGCCCCGGTCAACTCCGGTGGGAAGGACCTTGGGTCCGGACAAGGAGCAGGCGGGGTCGGCGCTCTCGCCACGCGGAGAAAGTGTGGACATCGACCCTCAGTACGGGACTCAAAAGGTCACCCCCCTCCCCCACGGTTGAGTCGGCCCCGCTCCAGGGCTCGGCAACGCGGACCCTCGCAACCGAGGCCGAGAAGTCCCTGGACGGCCGCTACGCCCGCGTGGCCCCTGAGGCGTCGCGGCAAAAGGACCACGCGCGGGAACATCCACCTCTACGACGGCGAGTCCGGGGAGCGTCGTCTGTGGCATTTTGCCGCCCGCCGCATCCGACACTCTGAGCTCGCCCGACCAGGGTTCACGGCGGCGAGGGGGAGAAGCAGGCTGACCCTTGTGGACCAGCTCATGAAGGAAGCCGGAACCCCAACCGCAGATGAGCTGCGCCACTGCATGGTAGATAGGGACAGCTTGAGGAAGAAGACTTGTCACTACCACCCAGGTGGCCCCGACATGATGATGATGATGCACGGCGTAGCTGTAGGATATTAAATCTTTATGTCTTTATATATTTTTGCCTTTGAAGTCCAAAATATAAGATGTGTTGATACGTATCATTACATTTACATAATACGGCCATTTTTTTTTTTTTTTTACCCGTTCGTGAAATGAACTGTAGTCCTCCCGGACACAGCGACCCGTACATGCCTCTGTCACCGAGTTACACACCACAGACTTAATATAGCAAAACTAATACAAACAAAATGTTTCATACTCTGGAATCATAACACTCACCTCGCGTTCCCGTAAAGTCATGTTTGCTTCCCGGGTAAACAGATGGTTTTGTTTTTATTCCTCCTTCTTCGCTCAAGGCTCTGACACGTTTGTGGAAGTGGGCATGCCCAGAAGCCCGTCCCACTCGGCCAACGGCAGCGAGCTCAAACAGATGCTGGCTTCCTGTAAGACGTCGTCAGGGAAACGGCAGGCGGTGGAGCTCCTGCAGGGCACCAAGAACTCCCATTTACAGTACGTTTCATTCGGCCGCCGCCGCCAAAGACCTGACAAGTCTGTGCATGTCTGCCGGTGTCTAATCGAAAATGCTGCCAAATGCTCTCCTCTCAAAGACTCGCACACATCTGGGAATAAGTTGTCGTTATAACCATTTTTTTCTGTTTTAGTTAATATTAATTTTTGTTTTACATTTAAAAAAAAATGTATTTAAAATGTTTAGGGTGTATTGCCATTTTTTTAGGTTTATTGTATATCGCCAATTCGTCTTGGTTTTCACATTTTTATTCTAATTTCTGTATTATTATTATTATTTCCTATTGTTTCTCAGCAATTTCCATCTCGGAATAAAGTGTCTCTCTAGCTATTGATCTATAAAACTCTCTATCACCCAATGAAATTAATTACGTAATTCAATGTTTCAATGGTGCCTTTCTATCGCTGACTCCATCACCCGTTTGCGCCGCGCCCCAACAGCTCCGACTGCCTCCTGTCGGACGCGGAGTCCAGCTCGTCGGACAGCCCCGTGGCCGACAAGAGGGCGCCCGGCAGCGAGCGGGCGGCCGAGCGGGCGGCCCAGCAGAGCGAGAGGGAGAGGATCCGCCTGGCGCCGCAGACCTCCTTCGCCAACATGCAGGTGTGACGAGACGGCGCCCGAAAAATTTGGTCTCACTCAACGTTGGGGATGATGGAAATCGCTTTTTTTTTCATGCACGCATTCACACTTCGTATTAGACATTCTGTTGTTGCTGCTGCTGTTGTTTCTGTTGTTGCTGTTGCTTCTGTTGTTGCTGTTGTTTTTGTTGTTGTTGTTGTTGTTGCTGTTGTTGTTTCTGTGGCTGCTGTTGTTGTTTTCTGTTGCTGTTGTTGCTGCTGCGGTTGTAGTTGCTTTTGTTGCTGTTTTTGTTGTTGTTGCTGCTGCTATTGTTGTTGTTTCAGGGGCATTCTTTTAAAATGACCAGCTGACAGCTATGTTCTTTTTTTGATTGTATTGTTTTGTAAAGCACATTGTGTTGCCTTGGTATGAAATGCGCTTTATAAATAAACAATGTGTTAGTGTGTGTGACATCGAAATTGTATTTTTTTTTTTTTTTTCAGGCGTTTGACTATGAACAGAAGAAGTTGTTGGCAACTAAAGGTAAGTGTTTCTGTTTCAAAGCTGATCGTGCGCCTGTTCAAACCAAACCAAAATATTGTTCTATTAGACACAGATATAGTGTGCTTCTTGTCATGTAGACTGGATAAGGTTTAAGGGGCGGTTTTGCAGACAGGGTTTCATCCAAATCAGGACTGAGACAATCCTACCTCAATTAATCCGGAATTTAAAAATGCCTTTCTGAGACGTTGTTTAATTTAAGATGAACTAGTTCTTGACCAGGAAGTCCGAGACTAGACCGAGTAATGAAGGGCTGGTCAGCTCCTTCTGTCTGGTCTTGGTGCTGGACTTCCAATCCGACTTGGTCCAGATTCTTTATTTCTCAACAAACCTTCATCCATAATTCCAAAGATAAACCTGCCTGTGCCCAGGTGTCATTTAAGACTTCCCTCAGACCAGGATTTTCTCCCATCTGCCTTCTGGAAATCAATTTTTTTTTTTTTTATCAAGACCGGGGCAAAACCGCCCCTAAATGAATGAATGCCCAACGTCCATCACCTTAGCCAGTAGATTTAATTATGTACGCCCCTCCTCCCATTTTGACCGAAAAATAATCGCTATGTACCGTATGTGTGCTTGCAGCCATGTTGAAGAAGCCCGTGGTGACCGAGGTGCGCACCCCCACCAACACGTGGAGCGGCCTGGGCTTCTCCAAGTCCATGCCGGCGGAGACCATCAAGGAGCTGCGGCGGGCCAACCACGTGCCCTACAAGCCCAGCATGAGCACCACCTACGAGGTACCAAACCACCGCCAACCGCTCCGGTCTGCTCATGGCTTCTTTCTTTTTTTTTTTTTTTTTTTTTTTTTTCTGTCATGTGGAAAAAATGTGTTTTAAATGTTTTATATGAAGGACAGAGTTTTTTTTGTTTTGTTTTTCGTTTTAATGTTGATATTGACTTACTGGTTCTTAACTGGTGGCACTGCAGAACTGCATTGTGGATTACTGTAAGATTCCTTTTTGTGAGAAACGCTTATATAAATGATGTTTGGTCCGTGACTTACAAGTGGATCACGAGGCTCCACCTGAGAAAACACTCAAGTAGAATGTAGTCAATGAAGTAGGGTCAACTGGCGGCTCCTGGGCCAGATGTGGGCCACATATTGAAAGGTCCGGTCTGCTTTAATATATTTGGTGGTTATGGATGAACGGTAGTTACGTTAATTTCAGAAATACCATCTACCATACACTATCTAGAAATTAATCTGTTCATTTTAAAGGGAAACTTCTTTTAGTTGCAGTTTTTGGGGAAACGGGCCGCAGACTAACCTGCAGTAGCTCAATTCAAGGCCGCAGATGGAATCAACTGGCCTAGCTCTTGTGAAATTGACCAAATTGGTAAAGATGATTTGAAGAACATGGAGGTAGGTTTTTGCATTCTGTTTTTTTCCTCCCTCCAGGACTCTCCGCTGTCGCTGTCGCGCTCCAACAGCCGGGAAGGCATCGTCAACGGCAGCGACTCCGACAACTGGCGGGAGAGGACCTGCGGCGCCAACGGGCTCCCCGGCCACGCCGAGTTCCCGTCGGCCGTCGGCAGCCCAAAGAGGAAGCAGAACAAGTCCGGTCAGCCCAGGATCTTTCTTTATTTTTTATTTTTGCACGTACGCGAGGCTTTCGATAAGCTCTAAGAACCTAAAGAATATAGAAGAGACGCGGGGAGGTTCATGGTTAAACCTGAGTTTATGGTTAAACCTGAGGCCTATTGTTGAGTGTGGTGTTTACACTGAGAGCAGCAAAAAAAAAAAAAAGCACAACGTAATGGTGCGTTTTCCCATATTATCAGCTCATCTGAGAGGTCGTAAAGGACAAATTGCTGCACATTTAAAACCCGAAAAAAAAAAAAACTTGGATGAAGAAGAAATAAAAAAAAGAAAGTGTGATCACCGTGAGATTTTTTATTTATTTATTATTCTTAGCCTTTGTCAAGTCTGGCGTTCTTTAACGAGCTGTGTCTAATTATCCTGTACACCTTGGAGGCAGCGGTGGTACTGTTCATAGCGAGGTGTGTGTGTGTGTGTGTGTGTGTGTGTGTGTGTGTGTGTGTGTGTGTGTGTGTGTGTGTGTGTGTGTGTGTGTGTGTTTCTCCCACACACACACACACACTTGGTATTGGGCCGTAGTTTGGGGCGAGGTATGCTGTCGACACTCGAGATTTTTCCACTGCATCTGCAAACCATTTCAACAAACTTGTTTGGTCGCATCAGAGGCGAACATACACACACCCACACACACACACACACACACACACACACCACCAGCGAGGCTGCCAATAATGAATAACTCGGGAAAAACAAAAACTCTAAACCTAAATATGGCTTCGCCCGGAGGCTCTGGAAATGTCTTGTTGGTGTTGATATTTTCCAGTTCTTGGAATTTTTTTTTTTTTTTAAGGTCAGGGACATTTGGTGGATTCTCACTAAATGATACATGACTACTATGGATATGACCTTTCAATATTTTCCAAGGCCAACCCTTGAAATTCCTCGACAGTATTTGTGTCTTCCAATAACTAATAATAATTCCCTGGCCGTGACACGCATTCCACTATATTTTAAATTTGTCCAATTTGTGAAAATATAACAAACATGGCCCCTCGAGCCCCTCGCATGGACCCTTTATGCCTATATGCACAAGGGCCCAGTCTAGACAAAACTACACTGCTCCAGAGTGGGGGTCAAACCAAAATATGGATTCCCTCCGTTCCTCAAATGAATTCTCCTTTTCCGTATTCCTCGTTTCCCGGCAGCTGCGGAGCACTACCTCAGCAGCAGCAACTACATGGACTGCATCTCCTCGGTGACGGGCAGCAACGGCTGCAGCCTCAACTCCTCCCTCAAGGGCTCCGACCTCCCCGAGCTGTTCAGCACGCTGGGCCTGGGGAAGTACACGGACGTCTTCCAGCAGCAAGAGGTGAAACACAGAGCCATGCGTCCCCGGGTCTACTGCCATAGAGGAGCTGAGTCTGCGCCGGTCGGCACCTGCACGGAATGTCTAGTGCAGTACAAGATGGATACTCACTCACTACCTCCCTTACTTACTCACTTTACTGTAGAGTACCCTCCTGCCAAGCTGCTGTTCAAACGATTTTTTTAGCTTTTTCACATCTTTTGTAAGTTGTGCATCACCTTTCCAGTTAAAGTACTGGGCCTCCCCCCTTTTTGCAGAGAGCCGGAAAAATCGGTTGAAATGAGTTTTAACATTGTTTTTATACTCTTTGCTCCTGAAGTAGGATTTTAAGCTCCGTAAGGTAGTTAATCGCACAGTTTAATCGTTTACAACGGACTGGTCTTGTTCATCTGCTGTAAATGTATTTCTTCTCTGCGGTCAAGTTTTTGTTTTCTACTTTTTTTTTTTCTTTTTCTTTTAGTTAATACAGACACAGTTTATACTTACTTACTCACTCGCTTTCTCACTCAAGTGATTAAACAAGAATTTTACAGGAAATGGGTTATTTACATTGAACAAATGTCAAAATAAATATGTACAAAATATAGAACTTCGGGAAGTATTGGCCTCAGCATTTTAGCGTTATTGAGGTGAATGGACTGTCTGAGTAGCTCGTCTTCCCAGCGTTTCAATTCGCTCCCGGGGTGCGGCGACGGTCCGCTTGACAGTTTATCCGTCGCTGTCCGCAGATCGACCTCCAGACGTTCCTGACTCTGACGGACCAGGACCTGAAGGAGCTGGGCATCACCACCTTCGGCGCGCGCAGGAAAATGCTGCTCGCCATCTCAGGTACCGTCTCATCTCCACCGTCGTCTTATTACCGTTTCAAGCTGTGATAAGGCCGATCCTGGGGTTGGAGTTTTACTGTAGGAATAACTGTGAGGACGCGCGCGCGCCCACACACACACACACACACACACACACACAGACACACACACACACACACACACACACACACACACACACACACGCGCGCGCGCGCGCATCCTACTGTTTGTGTTAGTGGAGCCTCGGGGCCAGTTTCTCTGCTTCCTGTCTGGCAGCGTGGGAGAGCTGGCCGATTTCACGGTGTTGTCCTGGTAATCTGGGGCAGGAAAACACCGTCCACCAACTCAACTCCTCTTCCAGTCCCAATTACGTCGGGTGCGCGCCGCCCCGCGCCCGCTCGATACCGTGACGCTGGCGGTCTGCAATGCTCGCAATCGCTGCCGCCAGTCGGTTAGCGTCGAAAGTGAGGAAACGTCCTTGTTGTTGGCCACAGATAAGTGTAACACATCTATCATGTTAAGAAATAAAGGAAAGCACACACACACACACACACACACACACACACAGCCGTTGCACCATCTTGAGTAAATAAATTGAAGACGCATTCCTCTCAGATGAGGTCTTTGGTTTGGTATCACTCCAGTGGCTCCAGCTGCCGCTGCATCCGACGGGCGGTGTTCCGGGTGTGATGTGAATGGAATGTTTTTTTTTTTAATTTATTTTTTTATTTATTTTTTTATATTGCGGTTACTTGCAGGCCGCCGTTTGTCGGTTTGTCGGCACCCCGTCGCGAACATTCTCCCCGAGCAGCTGTGTCAGCCCCTTTCCTCAATGGAATGCGACCACTCGCGTTATTTTCACAATGTCAGTCCTAAAAATAAACTTCTGACTAAAATGTGAAAAATCTTGAACCGTTAAAACTTCCGTCTTGCGTCGAAAAGGACTCCGGTGCCGGCTACCGAGGACAGAGTGTGTTTGTTGGTGTCGGCGGGGAAATAGATGGAGTCGCAGCTTAAGCTCAGCCTTTCCCGCCGCCTCGTCTCTCCACCCTTCTGCCTCTGGTTACAAGGATTGGGGGCCGCAGCGCCACTCAGGGCAATCCGGCGTCTTTACTCGGTGCCTTCCTGCCAATGCGAAAACCAAAAAGAAGCCGCCGGGGCGGGCAACTTGTCGCCGGCAATTAAAGCTTAAAAGTTTAGCGCTGGCAGGGACGGAATACCCAGCCGCCACATGAATTATTCAGACGCCGAGGCCGCTCTCTTTACATTTGTTTCAGAGTATTTTGTCCGAATGGATTTATGGTGAAATCGGCCGCATTTGAAAAAAAATAAAATAGAAAATACATTTTAAAAAGGGGGGGGGGGGGTGAGAAGGGAAGAAGGTTTTGTCCAAGTTGACGTGAGCGGTCCTGTAGCCGTTTGTCGCTCTTCATTAGGATCACTTAATATGGAGCCGTCTCATCAGTTGGTGGGACGGTAGCTCAGTCGGTAGAGCTGGTCGTCTAGTGATCTAAAGGTTGCTGGTTGGATCCCAGGCTCCTCCTGCTAGCATGCTGTAGTGTCCTTGAGCAAGACACTTAACCCCTCATTGCTCCTGATGGCTGCGTCCGTCGGTGTTTGAATAATTGTAAGTCGCTTTGGATAAAAGCGTCTGCTAAATGCAATGTAATGTAATGTAATGGTGGATTGGTGCACTACAATGAAATATAAAAAAAATAACATACAGCCGAAGAAATGGCGTACGGTTGTTAATTACATGAACTGATGCATTGCATGTATGTTTAGTTAGGTGATTGTTAGTACTGTAGTGCAGGTAAATCCCACCGGAGCCATAGAGCCGACGTGTTCCTATGTAGAATTTCTCGACCGAATATTGACTCTGAATTATTATTGAATTATTTTATAACTAGTATGTCTAGTTTAAGAGCTCCTGCAAAGCCAAATCGTCCCACAACAACGTAGATAACAATGCAGCAACGCAGAGAAATGTTCTCTCTTCAAAAAACACCCTTGCCCTACATGTGATACAGTCACGGGAAATGAATCTCAAGTCTCCCATTGCAGTTTCTATGCGGCGTCACAAGATGGCGCCACTGGCTAGTGTAATTATGAGCAGGTAGGCAGAGTGCCGTGAATCGGGAGAAGTGGTTGCCCCTGACAACGGTCATTATCAACAGACCGCTGTGATCATTCAGAAATTACTGACCGCCGATGGCCGCAATTGACCAATCAGAATCGATTATTCCACAGAGGCGTGAAATGGCAGCGGCGAAATGACTGAGAACCTGCTCCTGCCGAAGTCCTCACCATGTCTGTTCTTTTTTACCACAGAACTGAACAAGAACCGGAGGAAGCTATTCGAGCCGCCCATCAGGTCGTCCTTTCTGGAAGGGGGCGCCAGCGGGCGTCTCTCTCGGCAGTTCCACGCCGACATGGCGAGCGTCAGTGGCCGGTGGTAGGGCGCCCGGGGGACCCCCCACCCCCCTCCCCTCTCCCCCCGGACCCCCCCCCCCCACACACCCCTCACCCAGGACCACCCCAAATCCGTCCAGGACAGAGACTCAGCCCTCGGTGCCTCTCTCCGGCCCCCGGCAGTCCGGGGGCTCCTCCGTTTACCCTCCAGTTTAAGCTGAGCTCAGACTGATCGACGCGGTGCCGCCGCGTTGAGAGAGAAAAAAAAACCAAAACACAAACAGAAACCAAACGTCGCAGAGAAAGCCATAGTTTCACCTGAAGTGCCAACGGGAACCAAAAAAAAAAAAAAAAAAAAGAAGGGATTCCTCAGACGGATGATGTTGTGTGTTCACCCCTCGCAGCAGGGAGCGTCGTACATATGAAGGCTGTTGTTTTAGTCATGAAGGTACAGTCCAGTATTTTTCTATCCACTTTGTTGTCTAAGGGAGCAGGCGGAATGATTAGTAGAAAAAATAAAAATGAAAAATTTTAATTATAATTTTACACATTGATACTCTCTGCTTTAGTCGTACGCCGTGGTATCAGTGACATGCACTTTAACAATGCTAAACTTTTGCCTGTGAAAGCCTGATTCCTTTAGATTGGAATAATAATAATAATACCTATGCATTTTATTTTTTTTTTTTTTTGTTTGTTTGTTTTTTCGTTTTTTTTTTTGGGGTTTTTTTTTGTTTAGTATTAACTCAAAGCACAGAGGCGTTTTGTACGATGCCAAATGTTAAGCACTTAGCCCGAGAGATTAGTGTCAGGAAGGTGGAGATGAAAGGTAGGTCCGCTCGCCAAAGCTGCGACATTTTCGACTTTTAACACACGCGCACACACACACACACACACACACACACACACACACACACACATACACACACACACACACACACACACACACACACACCACAGACCAAACCAGAATGAAGTGGAAAAAAAAAATCTAATATTTTACTCACATTATGATTTTGTTTTTATTATTATTATTATTATTATTATTATTATCATTTTAGGGGAAACGGGGGAGGGGATGTTTAACGGTTAATCAGTTTACATATCTCTGTACGTTTTCTTTTTCTTTTTTCTTTTTCTTTTTTTTTATGATGTTTTATATGGTTTGTAATTAGATTAGTCATTTCAAATTACGTGTTTTTTGAGTTGGGTTTTTTTCTGCTAAATCTGTGGAGCTGCGCCATCGGAGAATGGAGGCAGCGAGTGTGAAGCATCAGAGGCCTCTCTCTTTCTTTCTGTCTCCCTCTTTCTTTCTGTCTCTCTCTTTCTTTCTGTCTCTCTCGGTCTCCCGCCCCTCTCCCTCCCTCCCTCTGTCTCTGTTTGTGTCAGTCGGCATCTGTGGTTTCTCTCTCTCTCTCTCTGTTTATAGTCCGCAGCCTTTTGTCTTACCTATGGTATTTGTTAGTGTTGCCCCCTCTATTCTGTTCCCCCCAAAACACTAGGAACCATGCTAGAACCATGTGCCTTTTGTATCGCTATTCAGAACCAAAAACATCAGCAGGGTTGAGGTTAGGGGTTAGGTTGGGGTTAGGGGTAAGGGTCAGGGGTTAGGTTTGGGGTTTGGGTTCAGGTTAGGTTTAGTAGGGTGTTGGGGTTAAGATTAGGGGTTGGGTTTGGGGTTAGGGGTTAGGTTTGGGTTGGGGTTAGGGTTAGGTTTAGTAGGGTTAGGGGTAAGGGTCAGGGGTTAGGTTAGGGCTTAGGTGTCGTAGGGTTTTGCGGTTTAGGGTTGGGTGTGGTTATAGGGTTCATAGGGTGGGTTAGGGTTTTCCTGTAGGGAATAACTGAAAACACTTCCTAGCAAAGGGGGTTCAGATCATTTTAAGAATCAATGTAGTTGTTTCATCCGGGATATGGTCCTTTATTTGACTTTGATCTGGGCCACTTTAAAACCCTTGAATCCTGCCATAGTGACCATTCAAACCAATATATATATTTACTAAAAATGACAGTGAGAGGTGCAGATATATTTTTCACGTCAACACGTGCAATTGAATACCCCTGGGAATCTGTTTGAGGCTTGTTTTGTTCGAACAGGATTTCTTCTTGTATGGCGTTCGTCCTTTTTCCCAAATGGAAAACACTCTTCATAGCGGTTTGTCACGTTGGGTTGACCTAAAAATGTCTTACTGGTATTTTTTGTTTTGTTTGTTGTTGTTTTTTTTTTTTTTTTTTAAAGCTTTATAACGAGATTCTGCTTTTCCAGCGAGGTCCATTTTCCCAACATAAGTCCTTAATTAAGAGCATACGACACAAACCCGGTCGGTTCTATCATGGTGCGTTCCGCTCGTAACCACTCTTTTTTTTTTTTTTTTTTTTAACCCTTTCCCTCGTTCGAGATGAGCCATGCAGCGTGTGGTTGTCAAGGAAATAACACTAAACTAAATAATATTCTGACACGGTTGCCGTCGCCAACCAGGTAATTGTTTTCTTTGTTTTTGTTTTTTTTTTGGTTTGTTTAGTTTTTTTTCCTCTTGGAAGTCTTAAGGAAAGAAACAAAAAACCCGGCTGTAATAAGGACGGGGGTGGAAAAAGGGATTCGTTTTTATTTGACATTTTTTGGGCGACGTGGTACTGCTTCAAACTATCAGGCGCTGGTTGTCCCGTCGACTCGTGTTCCTGCCTCGCAGACATTTGTTTTCCTCCCAGCGGAGTTGATGGTGTTCAGAGATGTTGCCGTCGGAGGTTCTAGTCGTAAATGAATGTTTGAAAAGAGAAATATCGAAACGTTGTCGCTTTAACCGAGGGATTTTATTCGTGGTCAGGAAAAAAAAAAAAGAAGAAAAAAAGTCTCATGCCCTTGAACGGTGTCGTGGCTATGCCTCTTGTTTTTTATTTTTGCTTTTTTATTTCTGTTGTTGTTTTTAGGCAAATATTTCTTATTTGAAAAGGGCGGTTGCTGTTACTGCAATCGACCAAAATGGTACATTTCCAATGAATGTAAACCACTAAGGAATTGATGGAATTCTTAGCATTTGAATGACTTTTTTTTTTTTTTTTTTTTTTAATCCTGTGCTACCGGCGTGTGTTGGAGCAAGGCACCGTTCTGCACAAGGTTCCGGAAAAGAAAATAAGAATTTTGAGTGTAAAAATAGAAAAAGGGAAAAAAAAACAAAAAACCCGCTCTTTTCATTGTGGCTTCAGTTGATGCAATTGTTATTTTCCGATTTGTGTGATTGCAGTACGGACAGGAAGTCGTGGAGTGGTTTCTGGTGAAATGATCAAGGCAGCGGAGGAAGAAAAAAAATAAAGATTAAAAAAAAAGTTCCTTTAAACGTTCAAATGCTTATTACAGTACAAAGGTAATAAATGTATGCAGACCTTGCTCTTCTTGCGTCTCTTTCGATGTGTTGGTTTGACTTCGCCACACCCACACGCTCCGCCCGCACACTGGCGTAATGCCTCCTAATCCTGCAGCACGCAGGATCTGCTTAATCCTGAATGACGCCGGTTGAATCAGATAATGCAGGGGGCACGGGATGTGTTTATGACGTTTGCACAGTATGACTGGAGGATGAAGTTTGATTATCGTTCTTCTTATGTTATTTAAAGTAGTATTTTTGGAGGATTCTGCAGGTTTGAGGGAAATACTGCAAATATACAGTATAAATGTGTGTGTGTGTGTGTGTGTGTATGTATGTATATACATATTCTATATATATATATATATATATTTTTTTTTTTCCCCAAAAATTGTGTATTTTAAATCCCGTACACTGGAATAACAGACAATGCAATTTAAAACCTCCAGGGGGCGCTTTCACCATTTTCAATGAATTGCCTCTATACTAAAAAAAATAATTCAAAAAACTAAATTATTGTTATTCATATTGATGAGGCAAAAGGATTTTTGTGAGAAAAGAAAACTTTTCCAAACGGTTATTTTATTAACATTGCATTAAGATGACAGCAAATTCTCTGACCCATCCAAATGTGGATGCGATATTTTAAATGCTCTCATATCCAAAGTAATCCCTTTGTGCGTGCGTGCTCAATCTAAATAGATAGATTCAGCTCTATCATCACCAACATCTCAAGGCATCAAATGCGAAACGGCTTTTCCAGCTCATTCGGGGTCATATTGAAGGCTCTGCTGCCTGCGTGGAGGCCCTCTGCCCGGCAAAGTAAATGGGAGTTGATGATGCAGCCTCCCGAGCAAATGCAAACGAGGGCAAAACACCGACAGGTGGACAAGCCTGTGACTCACTACCTCCTTCGCCATCATCGTTTTTAATTAGGGCTCGGCGAGGTTGGGAGCACACAGCGCGCTCATGTTTATGCATCAACATCCATGTAAACATGGCGGCGCTGGCTCGTTAAAGTGGTAAACCTTAAGATTTTCGTGAAAAGAAAAATCCCATATTAGATACTTTTCATAAGATGGTTCTATATAAGTTCAGTCTACTCACTGCTCTGGCTGATGACATGTGCTGCCCTGCAGGCCGTTTCCTTTGTGGGTGGCAGGGTCCGCCACGGCGACAAAGAAGAAGGCAAACTTTGGAGGCGAGAGCTTGACCAACGTGAGGTGAAGACAGCACCAGGGTGTTGGAGAGAAAACACAATTTCAAATGGAATTCCGGGACTTCTAATGACATCCTAAGGTTATTTTATGGTTTACCCCTTTAAATGAATGTAGATAATGTCGTCCGTTCCAGGCCACTCACCCAGGTTTGGTTCACCAGCTCATTTTGGAGCTACGGTGATAATCACCGTATTTTCCTCCTTGATAAGTTTTAAGTGTACCTGTCGTGACGCTTGTGTATTTTGCCCACGTAAATGAGCTTCCAGTCTCACCCCTTGAATCACTCTCGTGTCTTAAAAACGACATCGCCGGTTATGCATCTGGATTATAAGTGCCAAATCGTCACTTTTTCACGCCCCCGGGTACAGGGGGCACACCTCATCAACCCCGCGTCACTCCTTTTTCTTTCGTCTTCTATTGTAACCGAATGTTCGTGGGGGGGCCCCCGCTCCGATCGGATATTAGGAGGGTAAGCCACAGAGGAGCGACGTTTTGGGTTTTTTTGGGGGGGGTTTTTTGTTTGTTTTTGAATCGCTATCTAGTCACGCATGCGGTCCTGGAAGCCTGTTCCCAGACGGGCGCCTTCCACAGCACTTTGTCTGAGGGACAGTGTGCGGCGCTGGGGACGCTGGGACACGCTTACTGATGTGGCTGGCAGCCGGCAACCAGCCAGCAGGGTGTGTACTGGCAGTCCACCTGTACGTCCACAAGTGTGCGGACGATGTCGTCCTTTTCACGGCTTCTATGACCCCGCTGCACCAGCACGTTGTTGCTCATATTGTTCCGTGGGGGGGTCATTTAGTGTCATCTCCATCATACGTTGCATTCAGCGTCACAATGGACGAGGAGGGAGGTGGTCCCTTTTTTTTTTTTAATCCCTTTCCGAAAGCCTCCCCCCGTTCTTCTTTTGCTTTCTGTTCAACGTTGCCTTAATAATCAACAATTCAACCAATCACACAACTACACACACACACACACACACACACACACACACCCACACACACACACACACACACACAACTAATCAGCTATTTCCGATCCCTTGACGTGTCCTCACCTCCAGTTGTCCCCCAGCGTTGTTCCACGTCCCCTCCACCGAGGCGCAGAGCTTCAGGTAATCTGATGAGTGCGGTCAGGCCGCTGGGCAGGGGCGCTCTCAGTGACTCGGGGGGGCCCCCAGGCGGGGGCCCCGCTCCACGCCCTGCTCCGCCTCACCTCATGCGAGCGTGGCTGGTCAGCAAACAACTATTTAGAGGGAACTCTCCAGTGAGCAAAGCTAAATGAGATTATGAATAAATGAAATACCATTTTAAATACTAGTATTAAATGACAATAAAACATGTTCCTTCTTGGTTTTTTCTTTTTTGAAAGACGCTCCAAAAGGCCTGTCGAAAAGAGCCTTCAAGTCCTGCTCCTCCCATCAATCAACAAGCTACAGTAATATGAATTGGTACGTCCTTGCAACTTTGATCTTGCAACACGAAAATACCAAATTTTCATTGCTTATTTATCTTGAAGTGGAATTTGAATACAAGTCACGGCACACCTGCCAAGCCCTCGCGGCACGCTTGGAAAAATCCTGACATGATTGCCGGGGGGGGGCGGCATTTTTATGCGCCTCAAGATCATTTAGGATCCATTAGGCGCCGATTTTGGCCGTGACCGAGGTCTCATTACAAACCAATGACGCGCTTCGCTTTCCGCCGCCTCAGACGGACGCGTGAATACGTCAAGACGCGAGAACGCCCCGGAGCCCCCGAGGAACAGCTCCGTTTGGGGTGCCATGAAGAGGTCGCGACCTTTGCCGCGTGGCCCCGGTTGATACGAACCGACGTCCGGGGCTCCGTGGGCGTGCCCGGGTGGGGGGGGACCGGGGGGGGGACGGGGGGGACCGGGGGGGGGCCCCTCTAACTCGTCCTGCCCCCGTCAGCGCCCGGTGAAAAACGCAAGAGGAGCGGCGTTGAGAGAAGGGGGGTGGAGGACGGTAGACGGTGGCGTGCTATATGCGAGGCGGCAACAGCACCACCCCTGCCTCCATCTCTCCCTCCTCCTGCGCTTTCCTTCCACGGACACTAAAGCGGAGTGACGATCCCCCGCGGGGCCAGCGTGGGACGGAGGAGTTAGCGAGGGTGGGGTGGCGGCGGGGCGTGTAAGAGGGGACGGATGAATGGATAGATGGATCAAGGAGGTGGAGGAGGGGGGCTCGCGGGAAGAGCCTGTCTCACCCTCATCATCGCCCTCCTCCTATAGATGTAGGGAATCCTTACATCCGTAGGAGTGTTTTTCTAATGGTGGCAGCCATGTTTTTTGTGCCCCCCTCTGTTTATATAGGACCGATGCTGATATACTGTGTATTTCCAACGCCACACACGCGTGTGTGTGTTGAACATTTAATTTCAAAACCATGGCCATCGATTTGGAGTCGATCCCCCCTCTGCTGCGTGAAGAGCCTCCACTCCGATCCGTTTGTTCCCATTCAGACACGAGCGTCGGCGAGGCGAGGCGCCGGCGAGGCGAGGCGCCGACGGGCGACGGGGGCGATGGGGCCGGGCTCAGGCGACCGCTGCTCCGGAGCCCAATGGCGGCGCGCTTCACACCGCTCCCGCCGACGCTCGACAACGCCGCAGAAACCCGGTTCACGAGGCTCACGACGAACGGCCCTTGCTCTGTCGGCTTCCAGAGGCCGCTTGGAACTCGGCTCGTCCCGTTTTGTGGTCGTGCGGCATGCCGCTTCCCGGTGGATCCGTTGTTGCTCCTGGACGTTTTGCACGCGAGGGGAACTCGCCAGGCGGGGCGGAAATTTGACAAACTGATCTGCTGAGTTGCTGAGTTCTTTTGGTAAGACCCGTTCTCCTGAAAATGCTGTTTGAGCTTGATTCTGCGCACATGTTAGCCACTGTGAGACCTGGTTGATATAGCCAAACCTACTAATTAGTAGGTTTAGAAGGGTGGTGTTGTAGTGTAATTGCATTACAGGGCGTCTTGGTTGAACCACTTAAAGTGATGCTGCGCTAATCTGTGGATTCCGGTGCAAAAGCTCCCGAGTGATCAAGGCGTCTCCATTGCACGCCGGGGGGTCGTGAGCCTGTATTGTCTCGGTCGTCGTAATCTATAGTGACTCACCTGCGGACGGGGGCCGGCTCCTCCGCGAGGCACCGTGGGCGCCTGCCTCGGGCGCCGTCCCGAGGGTGAGGGTCGCTCTATGGAACGAAAACGAGCGTCGTGCGTAATGGGGACGCTTTCTCTGTGACTCACTTAACCCCCTCCCGCCTCCCCGTCGGCGGTTCCCCCAGAGCGGCAAAAAATGTTTGGAGCCGTCCCCCGCCCGCCCGCAGAGGAGCAAACATTCCCGGTTCGGGAAGTAAAACTCCTGTCGTGTCCTCGCCCCCCCCCCCGCCGTGCAGCGATCCGGCCGATCCCGCCCTGCAGTCGGACCTCTGGGTTGACGCCGATTGGACTTGGCGTTTGACTCAAAATCCCGGGTTGGAGGGGTGGGGGTGGAATTTGACTTTTTCCGAAATCCGGATTTCCCACCTCTGCTCAGCTGCACGTGAAGAAAACTAAAATAACTGAATGGCCTTTTCGTTTTCTCTGACTGCGCTAATGCACTGGGAAGAATGTGTGCTTTCAGAAAGAGTGGAAGGGCGGTGTGTGTGTGTGTGTGTGTGTGTGTGTGTGTGTGTGTGTGTGTGTGTGTGTGTGTGTGTGTGTGTGTGTGTGTGTGTGTGTGTGTGTGTGTGTGTGTGCGTGCGTGCGTGCGTGCGTGCGTGCGTGCGTGTCTTTTATCTTCAACGGTTTCTGCGCTTGACTCTTGGAGTGAATAACTGGCGGGGTCACTGATGCGGCTCCCGAATCCGCGGTGGATTTTCCGTGGCCTCATCTCTCGGCTCAGCGAGATGAGCGATCAAACACAACGTGACATCACTCGTTCTGCCAAGAGCCAAATAATTGCGTCCCCGAAAAAATAAGCAAACACACAGAGTCACCCAGAGGAGACGGAACGGTGATGGAGTCCAGTGGTTTTTCAAAATGACATATTTTAACCATTTTTCTGACTTTTGAGAGTAGACTTTACCATCGCGGCCGATTTTCCGATGTTGTTCGATCCCTTTCGACGTTGACTCCGTCGTACTTGCCGCTCACTGACTTTGTGAACGTGAATATGTTTCCGCGTGTGTATGTGCGAACGCTTGCAAAGGACGAACCGCTCTCAATGGAATAAAGACGAATAAAGACAGAAATAAGCCGATTCGTTTGGCACTTTGTTTGACACAAAGGCAATTCAAAGTAATTTCCATACGACAGACAAGCCGTTGTATAACAGAAAACGAGAACAAAGGCATAGAAATAAAAGCCTAAAAAAAGATACAAGGATAAAACAACAACATCAATAATAATAATAACAACAATAATAATAATAATGGGTGGGTTAGTGCAAATAATCATTTGCATTAACCCACATTTCTGTTGGTGCCTTGAAGGATTGAACCGGTTCACTGGGTGTACCACCCCATGTGGACCCCTGATTGTGGTTGGGTGTGGGAGTCTGCTGCAGATAACTGCACCCTCAATCCCAACCCCCCCCAACACACACACACACACACACACACACACACACACACAGTAGAGTCATTATCCACGTGCTGATCTGTCTGTCTGCACACAGGGCTTTAGTTCATGTTGAGAAATGAGCAGTTTGATTGGTGTGACGTAGTGACGGGTCAGTGCAGTCGAATGGCGCCGAGAATCACACCCGCACCCCTGCGAGAGGAAGGGGGGACGGGGCTGAGGGGTGCGGGAGGCTGGAGGACCCTGCTGGGGACGGTGTCCGAGCTAAAACATGGAGGAGAAAATAAAAGGTGCATGAGATGAGGAGGAAGAGGAGGAGGGTGGAGGAGGAGGGTGGAGGGGGGCGGGGGGGACACCGGGCTAATCTGATTACATCAGGAGCCAATTTGTAATCCGGTGGGGACCTTTTCAGGACCAACTGTCCCGAGGCAGGATGACACAGACATAGACAGACAGGCAGACAGGCAGACAGGCAGGCAGACAGGCAGGCAGACAGGCAGGCAGGCAGACAGACAGACAGACAGGCAGGCAGGCAGACAGACAGACAGACAGGCACTTGTGGCTCTGTTGGTTCAGAACCCAGTGAGACCCGTGTGGACTTGCAGCTGAACGTGTGAGACTTCTATGCCTCTCACGTCGTTTTCTGTCTGTCTGTCTGTCTGTCTGTCTGTCTGTCTGTCTGTCTGGACGCGGCGCCGCACCGCGCCGCTCCGTCGTGGTGAGAGGTTCCACTCCCCTTTTCAGATTCGCTCCTTGACGCGTCATTCAGGGGGGGGGGGAAAGGAGTCGTTCGTTGTGTTTCCATTTGCTCCTTTGTGGTTTGATGGAACTGGCGATAATAATGAGAGGGAGGACTTCCGGTGAACGATGAGAGTCAGAAGAGTCGTTTGGCTGCGGTGGCTCTTGATGTTTTCCCAATTCGAACAGTTTTTTTTTCATCTAGGCGGAATAAAAAAAAAGATTCATTTTGGCAGAAGAATGAAAAGTACGAATCACAAAGATAACTGAGTTCTCTCGAAAGCATTTGTGGTGGAGTGGAGTCAATATGACTTATGCCAAATGCCAAATACATTAATTGAGTAATTTGGTGATTATTAATATAAATATAAATATATATATATATATAATTTTTGATTACGTCGCTCGCCCAGTCCACACAAAGGACCGGGCGAGCGACGCAATACCCACTCATTTAAAAAGAACCGTTCGCGTCGACCGAGTCGTTCGCGCGTCTCGCATCGCTCGGAGGAGGACAGGCGTGAATCCGGGAGGAGGGACGGGCAAGCGGACGCTCTTTCTTTCCTTCCTCTTCACCCCCCGCACAACCTGACGCGTGCACGCAAGAGACTCCGAAGCCCTTCGTCAAAGGCTCGAGCCGCAATTCCAGTCAGGATCCAGACGGTTCTTTTTGGAGATGGAGGTCCCCGGCTTGGCGCACAGCATCCCCAGTCCTCTGAGCCCGTGCGAGGGCATGATCAAGAACCTGAGCCTGGACGCCATCCAGCTCTGCGACCGGGAAGGTAGGAGGAGGCTGTTGCATTGCATTGCATTGCATTGCATTGCATTGCATTGCATTGCATTCTGCTCATTGTCATGGCTTTGGTTGCCAATCCCAGCCTAAAGTGCAGGGAAACAAAGGCACCGGTCCTGTAGTGGGATTCTCTGTATTTCAGCACCACTAGACTGGACAGAGGCAGACTCTGTTATTTCCTTTTTCTTTTTTTTTTTTTATGACTTTGTCAAAAAATAAAATTAAAATGAAAGGTTTTAAGTCAGCCCATTCATCAACATGTGTCCTGTGGCCAAATGCAGGATTTGACAATTGACTCCAAAAGCGTTTGGATCGCAAGACATCCCACATGCATTTGGTTTCCGCCTTATTCTGCACTCGAAGGTGATAATCGGCTGACTTAAATGTGCCACTATAAAATGCACATGATTGCTCGTTATTTAGTTCCTGATAAGCTCTACAAAGAATTCTCCGAAAAGGCAGAGCTAATCTTTCTCAGTTTAAACTACAAATCCATTTGCAGATTAGGGGCCAGAATAGAAATCTGAGCTTTTTTTTATTACGTGTGAAAATGTGAAGGTTGCAATTCTCCGAGGTGCAGGCCCACCTAGGGTTTTTCTTTTGGGGGGGGGGGGTGGAAAAAATAGCAAGTCATCATCAGGAGCGAATGAGACTCAAATATGGCTGCACCCATTGAAACGTGCATGCATCCCTCACTGTCTGCACACCCAGCAGGGCAATTACACACTGTTGATGCTCCTTTTTTTTTTTTACATTTTACTGGAGGGAAATCTGTCAAAACTGAAGCTTTAGATGAGCACACACAGAGCTTGTCTTGTCAGATGCAGAAACCATGGTCTGTAGCAGATAGTGTGTGCGTGTGTGTGTGCGTGTGTGTGCGTGCGTGTGTGCATGTGTGTGCGTGTGTGCCTTCACATGACCACAAAAGGAATCGAGCGAGCGACCACAGTGCAGCCATTGTACCACGGTGGCTGCTTCTCTCCTCTGCTGAAGCTGCACCTCATATAATCTAACGCAGCCAGATACCGTTTTATATCCTCTTAGCGTCCCGCCGGCCTGATTCTAAAGCTATAATCATTTCAATAATGATGCCGTATAGGCTGAGGGCCGAACACTGGCGGCCCGGTGCCTGCTCTGTGGCTCGCGCCACTGCAGGTCCACTGGGGGAGGGTGGCGGGACTGGCTCTTTGCAGCACAGAAAAACCCACTCACAGGCCCATCCAGTGTAAATAGTGGCTTTGTTTTGTCCTTCAAACACCCACATGCCCACTGTTTATGGAGCAACACCGCCGCAAATGGCCTTTTTCAAAATGTATTTATTTTGCTCCAGTGCCGTTTTGGGTGGTAATAAAAACGGCCATGGTGAACCGCCTGACAGCCTGGAAACAACTGATCAAGGATAAAGCACAACAATGACCCCCGCCCACCCTCCCAAAACTCCATCTAGATTCCTCTGTGGATTTCATTTTTATATTTTTATGACCGTGCAGAGTCAGACACCATCTACACGGACCAAATGCATTGACAGGAGTATACCCCCGGGAATGTCGTTGTTGATAAATAATATAAAGCTCCAGCGCGTGTCACGTTTAATCTAGCTCAGCGACGCCCAAATCTCGCTCTCAACCCGATGAAGCCGACCCGACCAATGGCTTTGGCGGCACCAGTGCGCAAAGGACGGGCTCGGCTCCAGAGAGGTCAACCCTCATACCGAAAGGTCGAGGATTCAGTTGGTGCATTAAAATAACCCCTAAAGCCAGCCAGACAGTAATAATCTGACCCTCTGTTGCATTCCTAGTTTCCATGGTTATTCCTTATCTACGGCACCAGAAGTGCCCCGCGGGTCAGTAATTCTCACGTTAAGGAAATAGCATTGCTTTTCCTCCGGCCGATGCGTTCTCTCCGATATCGAATGAATTTTAACTCCGTGATGCTTTCTAAATATACGCCCCCGGGCCATAAATATTTCACCATGAGAAACTTGAGCGCTCTTGCTGACCTGGCAAATCATCCCCATATCCGCTGAGGTTTCTTACACTAAACTCAACACAAAGTATGTGTCTGATTAGCTGCACTTTTCAAATGAAAACAAAAGGTTATATCTTTTATATCGCGTCGTAAAATAAAGACGTCCTGGTTTCGATATGCGTATTAGAGGGGGGCGCTGTTCACAGTTCCAAACGTTGAGAGGGGCGTGTCACAGCAGGGGTCTGCTTATGAATCATGGTTTGGAATAATGACCAAAAAAAGAAAAAGAAAGAAAGGGGGGGCTGGGTGTGTGTGTGTGTGTGTGTGTGTGTGTTCACGTCAACATCCCCGCTGAACCGGCGCTTACTTACAGGGGCTAATGAAATGCCCGGCGCCGCGGCCTGTGAGGCCCCCCGCGCCATCGCCGTTGGCCCTTATTAAGTTTCCATGACGGATGGCTGTCGCTGACGCAACCCGGCGCGCTGCATCTCCAGCTGTGGCCCCGTCGGGCCGCCAGTGCGTAGGAGTGGCGGCCCTGACTTTTTCCTCCGGTGTGGGGGTGGGGGGTGGGCGCGGTGTCTGAAATCCCGTTGCAAGATTCTTTCAGAAATTAATATTGGAAATAAAAAACGTTTACGATTACAGGTAAGAAGGACGTATCGATGTTTTGATGCCCCCTGACCTGTTGTTTTGCCCTCTTTTGGGGGAGGGGGGGGGTCCAAGTCTTGATTGGGGTGTCAGACCCCAAAAGACTAGAGACTGTAGTTTAAGAGGTCCCGCAAAGAAAGATAATCTAAAACAACGTACCCAACTATTCCCCCTATGGAGAAAAAGAGACAACATATTTAACTGTTATTAATGTGAAATTGGAGCTTTCATCGCATCATCTCTTCCGTTGCAGTTTCTGTGGAGCGTCACAAAACACCGCCGCTACACCTGCCGACAGGCAGAGTGGAGCCAGGGGCGCAAATCCAGTGACAAGGGTCATTGTGAACATTCTGCGGCTGTTATTCAGAAATGATATATAGCACCGAGGTCAATAGAGCTGGTTGGTGCTCTTGACCAGTCCGAAGAGAGTATTCCGCAGAGATGTCTAAGGATTAGGTCTCATAGCATTTGGAAAGCAATGGCCGCCTGTCTTGATCAAGCTGCCACTAGAACCATATCAAAAATGTTTCGAACCGTGACAATAATTTATTTGAGTGCAGAAGTAGCTAGCAGTAGGTGTTTCACGACTACTGATTCTTACCAGTTGCCAAGTTTTTCATAATAGTCGTAGACTAGCCGATTAGTCGTCTTTTTACATACTATGTAAGAAAGACGCAGAGAGGAGCTTTTGGCATTCTGGGAACCCATCTGCTATCAGTCTGACGACGATTTAGCTTTTTATTAGCTTTATATTGTATTTACTAGTTGCGAAACAATCTGGTCGTGAAGCATTATCTCTCAACTCCATTATCGCGTCTCAAGTTGCTGATCGGACTGTAAACAATGACTGGCGCAGCGAAGAGGAAGACTTGACCCGGATATCCGCTGCCTGCCCCGGAACCCCAGAAATATCGGCAATTGTATTTTGTACATTTTATTAATTGGGAGAACATAGCTGCATTAAGATATAAATATTAACACACATTTTAATAACTTATTTTACTAATACAATAATTATTGTAAATCTGGTGACATTGACAAAAAATATGTTGTCCAAGACTAGTTGACTGCTGCCAACAGCGCCGACTAGTGGTTATAGTAGTCAACTAGTCAACTAGTCAACTAGTCGGTGAGACCCCTAGCTAGCAGCAACTAGCTCTGAGACATCTGTGTGCACTAGCTGATCCATATTGTATGTGGGCTGATGAGCTGTGACTGAGCAGGCAAGGGACAAAAACACAGCCATGACTTGACCATGGTGACCACATCTCTGGTTGCTCAGTTCTCCCCCTTCCTCAGAGTGAGTATAAAATATCCATGAAGCAACTGAATTTATATGAACGGATAAAATGCTGCTTTGAAAGTACTGACTGTGGCCTTTGTTTTTCTGCCTTCTTTCCCCTGATATTAACTGATATGTCGGAGGGCACCAGGAGGACATATAACACAAAATGTCCTAATCGTGCTTTGTTTAAGTATCAGCATTTAATCTCCTCAGTGCCACAGCATTTAGATCTTAGCCCAGAGTGTACTAGTAAGTGGGAATACTTATTCTATGTGTACAAAAACCATGAATCCTTTCGTCATGCTTCTATCCTCCCCCTGAGATGCGTTTGGAAACAAACTTAGTTCTGAAGGACTCGTACGTCAATTCAAACCTTCTCGTATTTCATCGATTCCTGAATCATTCACTTGTACTGTGTGTCGCCCAAGTCGGTCTTCTTCACCTTTCTCGCTCAGTTCTTCGCTCCCTCTTTCCTTTGTTCGGCAGCGTCCCGGTATGAAGGGAGACGGACCGCGTAACCTCGCCCAACAGAGCTTTATTAATCTCCCGACGCAACAAGGAAAGACGCTCTTTTACTCTCTGGCAGCGTCTTCCGCTCTCAGCACGTCCTCTCCGTCTCAGTCCGATCCGCATCGACGAGAGAAATATGAAAAGAAATTTTCAAAGGCCCCGTCTCCTCGGTGAACCGCATCTCGTACCACTCATGAGAATCCTCGGTCCAAATTTAGACTTGGGGATGGATGTTATTTAACAGCAGGCATCCCGGCCGGCTGAAAGGAAGTGCTTTTCAAAGACCACGATAGAAGTGTTTCCATTGTCCACCCGCATTCGCCATTACAAGAACCTCGACCTATTATGTTTTGACGTTAGCCATTTAACCAATTTATTTTCTTGGTTCAAGTGGGAAGCGAAGCGACATTCGGGGGAGTTTGGACTTTCAAGAACAGCAAAGACATCAAAAGACATGTATGGTAGGAGGTAATCCTCATGGCCAAGGCACTGGAAAAAGAGCTGGAGTGGCTGGAGCACTGCTGCCGCCCACTGCTCCTAGGTGGAGGACCGGTCGAATGCAGGGGACATTGTATCCTACTTGTACAATGACGATAAAGAGAAATTCTGTTCTACTCAAATGTCAATGCAAATGCTTGACTTTGCCCAAAGTGACAAGTATCTATGACCTCACCACCATTTTGACAGAGTGATCCACATCATCAAGCCAAAACTTTGCTTCGCTTGACCATCGATATGGCGTCCTCCTGCGTACCCAGTTAGGTCATTGGTGTCATCTAAATACACAAGCTAGACAGTATTAACCTGTCAATGCTATTGTTCCTAATACAAGCAGGCTGAGGGAGCTGCAGTAAGTGGAGCGCTATACTTCAGTGCAAACTGAGCATTTATGGCTCCAAGGTGTTTTGGAGTGTGTTTCAGAAAGGAGGATATCGTCTCTCTCGCTCGCCTCTCTTGACCTTCACCTCGCATTCGGTGTCTCTTTCAGCTCTCACCTACAGTTCCCATGCTCAAAGTGCACCGGAGTTGGGTTAAGGACAGGTGGACACTTGAACGCCTAACCTAAGCGACATTTAGGAAGTAAAAAAAAAAAAAACGACGTGAGTCGTTTGCAAAGCTATGACAGGTTTTGCTGGGCAAAACTGCCAGAAGGCCTGAACCTTTAAAAGCAAAGGACATAATTACTATAACAACGTTTTTGATTGGATTTTTCGGATCACTTGTTGTACGAGTTATAATGTAGGCTATTGTAAAAGGTTTCATATAATTTCTCTCTTTTATTAATCTAGAACCGTGCTCTTCTCTTCACTGATTGGTTCCCGTTTAGGGTCATGGGGCTGGCTATCCATGGACAATAGAGCTAATTCTGCGTTGGGGAAAAAACTCCTTCACTACTTGACCTGAGTTATGACCTTTGTGTCGGCGAAACTAGAGAGGATTAGTGAAGCTTTACTGTGCAACACACTGGGTAATTAATCTATTTTCAGCCTAATTAGGGGAGCATTAGCGTAGATAACCTTCTCGACCAACATTCTCACACAGTGCACAAGCATGCAGATGCTTAATTTGAAAACTTTTCAGACCGATTGGGTTTTACATTGAAGTGGTTACATAAAAAATTAATTTGAGGATCTACATTAGACTACATGTGGAGGGTCCACTCCACACTCTTGGCCACTTTACACAACACTGCCATAGAATCCTCGTTTGAAACAGACCCACCTTGACTGCACCTAGTCACATAGGGCAAAACTCGACAAGGCCTTATCTTAAAAAAAAAAAAGAAAGAAAAAAAAGATTGATTTCCATCCTATGACTCATGCGTCAGAATGTTTCCTCTTTTTCGTTGAAGCTCAGTGCGGCTGGGTCCCCAGTGGGATGCTGCAGCGCTGACATCACGGTCTGGCCCGGCCTCAGCTAAACCCATCCTCCCTAAAACAGCCGAACAGACACTCCGTTTTGAGTAGTTGGCAGCGCGAGATGTGTAGACCTGATGGTTGGAGCACATTCAACAATGTGAGAAATAGCCTTGGCGAAAGTTGGCCTTTCTCAGAACCCCACCCCAACATCGGTTATTCAATCCAAGATCTGTGAATGCAGATGATGTATGGAAGCTGCACTGACAGGCGATGGGTGTTTTTCAACAATTCAGGCAGAAGACAGGCGCTGACCGTGTTTTATCACCGCAAAGTCACCATTTCGCAGGCGATACCTCAGAAGTGGACAGGGTTCACGTCACAGTGGCCTTGGCCGCTGAAGGATCCGCTTCGCCTTCACACCTAAAACCACCTTTTGGACGATCA
>NC_137202.1:22583647-22748647 GCF_960531495.2 Zeus faber
ACGTGTGACTCATACCCTGAAAGCCTGTGTGTGATATCATTAATAGCGTGACATCTTGCGATCCGGCAAATAGACCCTGACTGTGTCAACATGTTTACAGACGACGCGTTCATTTATATTCATGTTCAGACCGAGCTGTTTATCTCTATAAGGTCCGACCAAAAAACTGAGAAGTGTACAGAGAGGTGTGGATGGAAAGTTACAGGACAGTGATGAAACATGACAAAACATAAATATAAATGTAAATAACATTTGGGCCACATCCAGATTTTTGTTCGGCTCGGCCCGGGAACAGCTTGTAATGGAGTCGCGGGGAGGCAGGTTTGTTTGTTTGTCTGCACATATGCTGCCCTCCCCCCTGGTCGCTCACGTTGGCGCATGGCTGCGGTTCTACACGTAAATAAGATGAGATGTTGCTCTCGGGCCAAGAGTAGAATACAAGTCCCTTCTGGTGTTGATGTAGCAGAGAGCGAACCAGAGATGAACCAACGGAGGGCTTTTGAGGTGCACCGCTTGTAAAGGAAGGATTAAGATATTCGCAATATATGTAAAAATATGTGAACTTCCAAATATATTGACGAATATTTGAGATGTCTGCCAAGTCCACGGTTCATCCAAAAACACCTTCTTTTGCGCAATTCAAAATGTAATTCTATTCGTACGATGCAGTTGGGCTGCCTTCTGGGGCTGATCTGCGCACATTTTCTACCTCTCCCTCCCTCCCTCCCTCCCTCCCTCCCTCCCTCCCCTCGCTGGGGGGCGGGGGGGTCGCTTTTAGAGGGAAACACTCAGCACCTGCCTCCACAGACGGCACATTTTGAGCACTCCTGTTTTGCTCGGAGCCACATGACGTCATGTGGATCGGACACTCCTCCCTCCTGCTCGTCAGTCGCAGTGGCCACGGTCCACCGAGCTCCCGTGTGGAAAATGCGGCGTCTGTGAAACAGCGGTGCCCCACGGAAACACAGGAGGCCGTCGGGCTCAACCGGGCCTCCGCTCCCCCTGACCTGGGAGGGAGCCGAATAATTCCATAATGAGCGCAACAAAGCGGCAATTATAGCTTTAATTACAACCTTCAAAGTGATAGCGGTTCAATCACGATTCATTACGGGAGCCCTTGGTTGTACGCTGTGGGGGAGACGCGCAGCTGCCATACACGTGATCGGGGCTTTGGTGAACGCCGCCTCCGTCTCCTCCAATTCTGAGCTCAATTCTAATTAGAATTTTACAGAACAGAATTTCTAGAATATTTAAAAACATGCTGAGTTTTAATGTCAGAATTCGGAGACAAAGTTAGAATTCTGAGATGAAAGTCAGCGTTCTGAGTCTCAGAACTTCAATTACTCTAATTTCACACATGGTAAAAGTATATTTTTTTTTTCACGTGGCCCTAGTCCTCTTCCGTACTGATGAAACAAGGTTCTGCTGCCGTTCTCCTTTAAAAATGTCCGTCCAGCCTCAAGACACAATGCAGCGTCCGCTCTACATCCCAACGCCTCCTAGTGGTGATTTACAGTGGGTTGCACCCTCTTTTGCCCCCTCTAGGGAGGTGCAGGGCAACCGGATGCTGCCGTCGGTGAAGGACAACAGCGGCAGCCACGGCTCGCCCATCAGCGGCAAGCTGGAGGGCGTCTTCTTCAGCTGCAACACGGAGTTCAACACGGGCAAGCCGCCGCAGGACTCGCCCTACGGCCGGCAGCGCTTCGAGGTGCGCGCCGACACGCTCTTCAACCCGGACACCAACCTGTACTTCGGGGACTTCTACTGCATGTACACGGCGTACCACTACGTCATCCTGGTGCTGGCGCCGCGCGGCTCTGCCGGCGACGACTTCTGCAAGCAGCGGCTGCCGGCGCTCGACATCGCCGACAACCGCTTCCTCACCTGCACGCGGGCGGAGGGGGCGGAGGACGCGGGCGAGGGGGCGGAGGGCCGGGGCTGGGGGGGGCTGGTGTTCCGCCACGCCCAGGACGTGATCCTGGAGGTGATCTACACCGAGCCGGTGGACCTGGCGCTCGGCACGGTGGCCGAGATCAGCGGGCACCAGCTGATGAGCCTGTCCACCGTCAACGCCAAGAAGGACCCCAGCTGCAAGACCTGCAACATCAGCGTGGGACGCTGAGGGGGGCGGGGCTTTGGGGGTGGGGGGGACTGGGTAGACCTCGGTACACAGTGTACACACACACACATGCACACACACATGCACGCACACACACACACACACACGCATGCAAAAATACGATTTAGCGGACTCGCAGCAATGCACACAGACATGGAAACATATCTCTGAGACGCCTCTGTATCCTTAAAGAGATACCGTCGTTCCCGAAGAAAACTGTGGAGGGACTGTGAAGAGAACAAAGAAAAAATAGAGGAAGATCCACACACACACACACACACACACACTCATCCGCGGCCATTCTCTTCATGCAAAAAAATAAAGAATAAAAGAAAACACGTCCACGGAATGCACCCCCGCGACACGCTGCCCAGGCGCCACCGAACGACGACGCCCAAAACAGGGGCGACTGTGTCACGTCCTCACACCGATCGATCCGTCTCCGTCCTTCCGTCCGTTGCAAACCGCCGCTGGCTTTAGCGACCGAACCCTTTAACTCTACTAACCAAACACCACCTTCCCCCCGCGCTCCAGCTTCTGTTTCTTAGCTCCGCTGTTTCCAAATGTTTTTCCCAAAACACCTTGACCTGTTTATACTGGTTGGTCAAATGCTGTGGCCAAGTATAAAATTGCATTTGAAGTTTCCAAATTATTTGTAGCCTTTCTTTTCCTTTCACGTGTTCCAACATGTCTTTTCAGAGAGCAAGACCATTTTTTTGTAGTTTCTCTTTTTGTTGTTGTTTGTTTTTACCTCCCACTAGTGGCAAAGACTGGTACTACAACTTCCTAGGGCTACAGCGTCAAGTGGTCTCTCTTTATGCCAAAGGTATTAGGGGTGGGGGTGGGGGTTGGACATGGAATCCACACGTTTGAAACCATCCGGGTTGAGACGATCCCCAAAAAATACAAAACGTCAGTGCAGTCTGAGTGCAACAGCCATCTGCCTTTCTGAAGCACTCTTCATTTGTTCTATTTAGTTGATGAGCAGAAAGTAGAACCAGAACCTGTGTTTATCAGAGTAGATGTGGAAAAAAATATTTATTTTTATTGATATATATAGATATAGATATATATATAGAAAAATATATAAACCAGAAGTGCACAATATCAAAAGCTCTGATTATAGTCAATGACGGCATTTAGCGGGGGAAAATATTTGACGGCGGAAATAAGTTTGCACTACAATGGCAACATTCACAACATATTTTTTCTGAGGGCTTCATGTAAGGTAAACATGTAACTTCACTTCATATCAACTATGAAACCCCTATTACATATCATAGCACAATGTATGACAAAAAAAAATATATATATATATATATATATATATATATATATATATATATATATATATATCGACATGCACAAACATTACAGGATTGTCTGACTGTGTGTGATTTTTTTCAGAGGGTGTCCTTGCCAAGATAGCACTTTTAAAAACAAACAAACAATGCAGCATTTCCACAGTAGCTATGTATGATGTTGTACAAAAAAAAAAAATCTTGGTATTTTGGCAGGGCGTTTAACAAATAAAGTGCCATAAAATACAGAAGTGTAGAAACCGCGCAAACGTGGAACTGACATCAACTAGATCATCGGAAGAAATCTTTGTTTGATCGCTCTAATCGCGGAGATGAACTAGTGCTACGTACCCAGAAACTCGCTACGTCACATCAAGGTCATAACACGGGAGTTTTAGGGGCCGTAAGAAGGAAAGGAACCTGCCGTTGTTTAACCGTCACTTCGCCACGAGAGGCGCTGTCATTTTAAAGTGCTTACATAATGAGCATCGCATGTAACGAGAGCGTGACCCGACAGCGTCTTGACTTTGATATATATCGGTTTTTTTTTCTCCTTTTTAATTAATTAATTTATTTATTTTTATCGCTAGAAAATAAGAGAGCTCTTTCCAAAATAAAAGTCTCACTGTGAGCGTGACCCTCAACTGCTCTTGCTTGAGTCCTGTTGTTTACCGAGCAAGGCTTCAAGGAGGCGGAGCTTAGCTTTGAGGTTCTTGTACTGGCGGTACTCCTCGGCCATCGGACCACGGTCCTCCTTCTGACAAGTCCTTAAAAAAAAAAAAGAAAAAAGGTAATTTTATTATTATTATTATTATTATTGTTTTTGGACAAACGAGAACTTTGACAGTTGATAGTCCCTGTGTTGCCTTACTCAGATAGTGGTGTACAGTGAGTATTGTAATCGAAAAAACTCTGTTTTACTTTGGAGGAACAACAGACATGTACAGTGGAATGAGGTTGTATAGTTTCCTCCTCTTCCTCCTCCTCCTCCTCTCCGTGCTGTGTTAATGTTATGTACGTGTTACCATGTCGATGTACCATGACAACTGGATTCCTTTTTTTTTTTATTATTATTTTTATTTTTATTTTGTTCGTTTGTGGATGTTTTGCTTTTTCTTGGATTTTTGATTTGGTTTTTCCACACGGCATCGTTTAACTATTGAAACCAAATGTTCCACGTTTATTAAAAAAAAATGAAATAAAGATGAAACAAAATGCCCCAAAAAAAACAAAAAAACCCTGAAGCAGAGCGTTGATGTTGATGTTTACCTTCTGGTCTGGGCGTAGAAGTGATCCTCGAACTCCCGCAGCATTCGATGGAGACGGTTCTTCTCCTGCCGAGCCGTACGCAGGTGATCCGTCAGCTCGGACCTGACGTACAGGAAGTAGAGACACATAGGAATCACAGCAAATGAACATATCGTGTGCATCCACGGCCATGAACCGGTTCGATGACATGTTAAAATAACTTGATCCACTGAACCGTTGTAGGAACAAAATGGATTTCATGAATCCAACCAAACAGAACATATTTACAGTTTGTTTTTAAATAAATAATTTCATATCAAAATATTTTATACATTAATAGTAAATTAATATTTAATTTGCTATTATTGAATTCAATATATATATATTCAAACATAAAATTGCATTCAAATTGGAAATGTTTTTGTTTGTCAAATAAATAACGCATCCAGCATTCAAAACTATTGTAAGCAACCTTAGTAATACTTATAATATTTTATAAAACAACACACTTTAATAACGCTAAAAACAGGAAAAATCCTAAGCTGTATGTCTGTATATGTATTGTCTTACACGTACTCACAGGAACAGGCAAAAAAGTGAAAATTCAAAACATCATAATTGTACTTAAAATGTGTTTTACTGAGCATTCACAATCACACCCACTGGATGAGTTTAAAATTAATATTCAATATTAAAATGTAATATTTACCTGAGCAACAATGGCACCCACACAACTTTGCTCCACTTTGTTACATTTTTCTAATATTGTTTCTAATACTGAATATAACACTGAATATAATAACTCTTTTTTTTTTTTGACGTGGTGAAGTAAATTCTATCCACCATTGAAGAGCAGCCTTTGTCGGGCAGCTCACAGCGTACCTGGAGGCTTCGTGTAGCGTTGCCATGGTGACGATCGGCGGCTGCAGGACTCGGACCTCCTCCAGAGGAGACACCAGCAGTGGCGGCGCATCGCACGCCTCGTGGAGCGGCAGCCCGAGCGACTCGGCGGAGGAAGGCAAACCACGAGACGTGAGCGCGTGCGTCTGCTGCTCCTCATCCGAACCCTCCTCCTCCTACGCACACACACACAGACAGACAGACACACACACACACAGGATTAATGAAGGTGAAGTGAACCACTTCAGTGTTATTGCTGTTAATAAAACAACAATAAAAGGCCCCTCGCTACTTAAACAGAACGCTGTGTACGTAGGTTCACTTACGATGGTGGTGATGACCGGACTCACAGAGGAAGCAAGAAGAAGCTGCTTGAGGAGACGATAGCGGTCGTAGAACGGCTTCATCAGGGTCCGCTCCTGTCTGGTGCTCTAGACACGCACGCACGCGAGCACGCACACAGAGGAATGAGTCTGTTAAAAAAAACTTGCCAATTTAACAACATCATAGAGAGTAATGTGACTACTAAACAGAGACCAGGTGAATCAAACCCTCCAGGACGGTCCTTACCGGTCGGCCGTGGAGACTCTCAAAGTAGAGCAAGCACTTCTGCAGGCTGGTCTTCTCCACAGCCATCTGGGACTGGGACATGTCCTGCAACCGCCCGGACAGAAGTCACTCACACTGTTTATTCACAGCTGAAGACTTTTTATCGTGTTGTATTGCGATGCTTCATAGGCAACCGTCCTCCCCTAATGGTCCATGAGGGTATTGCAGCCGTCCACAGACCCCTGTTTTTTCCCTGTTATATTATTGTACCATTAATTTGCACTGCACACCTTCGTCTGCTCAATGGATCTTGCCATAACAAAAGAGTAAAAAATGTTGTTGTTTAAAAAAATAAAATAAAATATATATATATATATATATATATATATATATATATATATATATATATATGTGTATTATTATTATTATTTTTTTATTTTTTTTCTCTCAATAAATAAAAAAAATAAAATAAAAAAATAAAGAGTAAAAGAGTGATCTACTGGATTAACACAAGATCAAAATGTACAGTATCAGCTCTCAAGGAGCTTATGATGGAAAACATAGTTCTGGCTCTGTGTTTTAGTTACGGAAGGAAATACCTCATATCATAATATTCCAAAAACATTAACAGTGTATGAAATATGAATTTAGCTTCAAAAGCGGAAAGGCCGCAAGATTGAATATTCAAAACTAAACGTTCTTCGGATGAGTGGCAGAAAAATGGTGAAGTTTTGTTTTTAATTTTGAAATTGTGAAACTAAATTGAGAACCAATGAATCGAAAATGAATCAAATCAGACAATTGACAAAAAAAAAAACCAAAAACTCGGAAATGTGGAAAACCCCACGCACGTATTCTTCCTTCTCCAGAACCTACCTTGAGGTGGTCGGGCAGCTCCAGCTCTCTCCGTCTGTCCCTCAGTCTGTTGCTCAGCTTCTGGACTGTCTCCTCCAAACTGGGCTTGGCGTTGTTGCTGCTGTTGTTGCTGTTCAGCTGCTGCAGCTCCGTCCCGCTCAGCGGCAGCCCCTGCTGCTCCGTGCCGGCCCTGCGGAGCTCGGCCGACGGGTCCAGGGCCCCGCGCTCCCCCGGCCCCCCGTCGGAGAGCTGCCGCAGCTTCAGCTCTGGGTGGGGGACATTCTTATTTGCTTTTTCATTTTAAGGAATATAACAACGGTATGAGAACGACACTGAAAGCAAAAGTGTGTGTGTAACGTGTGTGTGTGTGTGTGTGTGTCTGACCTTTAAGCTGCTTGCGGCACTTGCTGAGTTCCGTCATGAGCCTGGCCACCTCTGGGTGAGCTGTCTTATCGTTGTGAGCTGGCTGAAGGGAAGAGCCAGAGAAAAAACACCAGTTCAGTTCTGTTACCTCAGCGTATGAGAGAAAGAAAGAAATGTTAAAATAAATACTTCCTCAAACAAAAGATTCGGGGACTGTTATTCCCACACTCGTTCACTAGGGGGAGCGTTTGGTTCTAAAAACGACTTCTTGCTCTCCCCTCCTGAAATCAGCAACGGCAGCAGTGGTAAGAGATGGCACCGGCCGCTGCACCCAGCGTCTCCCCCCACCTTGTAGTGCTTCTCCTGCTCAAAGCGCTCCTCGAAGCGCCGGATCCTCTTCCTCAGGTTGTGGATGTGTCGGTTCAGCGTGGAGATGGACGGCGAGTCTCTGGATTCCTCCTTGGGATCCGTGCGCACACTGCGGCGAGCCCTGAGAGAGGGTACGGACGTCAAAAAAATAGATAAGAAAAATGTATGAAGAGGCAGGCGCACGCCGACTCAGGGTGCGGTCGTAAGATGGGGTTGTATTCTATTATAGAGTGGACCCAGTATGTTCACCTAAAGCAGGGATCCCCAACATTTCCTAAATCAAACCCGATTCCACCATTTAAAAGATGCAAAAAAAGAAAAAAGTTCATGTATCTAATTGATGTAGCAATCAACAGCCAGTTTTTTTTTGTCTGAATTGGTCCCATTTTCATGGTGGAGAGAGTAAGCTTTTTGGGTCATTACGTGGATTTTTGAGCCAATATCTGACTATAAGGAAACACATAATATGTGTTTATTATTTTTTATTGTTTGTGTTTATTATTATTACGATTTGTATATTATTATCATTATTATTATTTATTATTATTATTATGTCAAATCTCTAATCGGCCACGGCCTCGTGACCCCCCTCTGGAGACCCCCTGGGTGGATCTGGCACCCCGGGTTGGGAACCACCGACCTATAGGACGTACCCTCACTCTCTCCTGCATGAAAACTACAAGACCAACCCCCTTCTGAGCATAGTAGCAATGCAATACATAAAGTGCAGAAACGACACTCCATATATGTATGTTTCTAAATATATCAATTCTAGACAAAGCGGGGCGTGGTGTGTAGATATTACGTGCGGATGTGCTGGGAGCTCGGGGGGGAGGGAGCGGCCTCGGGGTCCGAGTGGTAGCGCAGGCTCTGGCTGAGGCTGGGACAGCGCGGCGACAGCACCGGGCAGTCGCTGGCAGTGATGTGCTGCAGCAGGGGGCCGGCGTCGGCAGCGGGGTTCGGGTCCGGGTTCGGGTTGAGGCCGGGAGACGGGCCCGACGGGCTGGATGGGTTCTCACCCGCCATAGGGGCCCCAGACGACGGGGAGACTGGGCCGCCCTGGCGCGGAGCGAGCTCTGAGGGAAGAGAGAGAAAGAGCTCAATGGTTCAAAGTTCAAACCGGCGGTGTGAAGGTTTGACGACTTTAGCTCTCACACCTACACAGTCTTCACCCCCTGGTCTCGTCATTACTCCAGGTTCATTTTTCAGTCGTTACTCAACTTGCCACCCAAGGGATGGCCGATCTAACAAACCCCATACTCGGCTTTCAGAAAGGGCCCCGTCTAAATTGAAGTTCGTAAACTACCGAGGTCGTCATTTTCTTACCGGGCTGTGAGGAGCTGATGGTGTTGTCTTGGCTGTGAATTGGAGGTGATGGAGTAGAGCTAGGAGGCGGAGGCAGGCCGGGCTCCACCGCAGAGAGCAGCCGATGCTGAACGGACTGACTCGCTTGGATGGGCGAGTCCAACGTTGTTGTTATTGTCGTTGTTGTTGTTGTTGTTGTTGTTTGGGGGGGTCCCAGTTCAGTCTCCAGGGCCTGCAGCTTGAGGGACGGGCTCTGGAAACAGAAGCAAAACATGGCTTCAGGGCGGAGTGGGAGAGATTCGGGTCAGAGGTGGAGGGAATCCTCCT
This sequence comes from Zeus faber, assembly GCF_960531495.2. Lineage (NCBI taxonomy): Eukaryota > Metazoa > Chordata > Actinopteri > Zeiformes > Zeidae > Zeus > Zeus faber. The sequence continues at coordinate 22,592,984 of NC_137202.1, forward strand.
GCTTCTCGTGCGCGTTGAGCACTTTAGACCAATCGAAGTGCAGCTGCCGTGGGAAAAAAAAAAACAACATTCAAATGAAGGTGTGTCTCGGGAAGTCGCGCGGAGAAGGCAAGAAGCTGCCGAGTTGCATTCAAGAAGGAAAGGAACGTTAAAAGTTTTAAAAAAGCATCGGAGTCCAACGGTCGAGCGCTCTGGAGGGATCCTGGTGTCCCGAGGAGGAGATCCAAGGCATTGAGGACCCAACGCTCCAAATGAGTTGCAAAACCAGTAACGAGAGAGCTCTGTATAATGGAGGGGGGGGCGCTCCATACACCGGTCAAGCGGTTAAAAAAGAGAAAAGAGAAAGAACACTTGTTTGAGCCTCCTCCACGGATCTAGCGAACGCACACCGAGTCGCTGCCGCAGCGGGTCCGTTAGGGCCGGCGTGGAATCCCCCAAAAGAGCAGCTTCCTCTGGTTTACCATGAGCAGAACGCCAGGGCCCACATCCACCCGTCTCCCCCAACAGAATCCACCACTTTCTGTGCGGTTTTCGCTGCCTGTGAAATTCCTGGCATTCTGTGTGTGTGTGTGTGTGTGTGTGTGTGTGTGTGTGGGTGTGGGTGTGGGTGTGGGTGTGGGTGTGTGTGTGAGAGAGAGAGAGAGAGAGCGTGAGCATCAACGTGGGGCGATGACGAGGGGGTTTCCAAGGCAACCTTGTCAGACGCAGCCGGGAGGTCTATTTTGGAGAATGCGCTGTTTGCTTTGGTGGATCTTTGTTTGGGTCTTTTACACACGGTGCAAGGTGTTCGAACACTGTGATGAACATGGATGCTACTGTCCTGAGGAGGGTTTGGGGGGTGAGAGCGGGGAGAAAATATAGTCAGGTTTTGACAAGAGTCGGTCAAATACTGTATTGGTCCGATTGCATCACTCTCATATATATTATATTTAAAATCATCAGTGGTTTTTTTTCCATCATCCTCACCCGCGGCAGCAGATTCCTGCGCTCCTCCCTCCTCACCCAACCCCTCCCCGACCATCCATTCATTAAAATGAAAATTTGTGTGCACGCACACACACACACACACACACACACATACACACCTGTCAGTTATCAGTGCTGCTGTTGTAAAATGTGTTAATTAGTGCATCTAAATACGGTCTGGGTAAGAAAGAAAAAAAGAGCGAGCTAAAGAGGGAGAGAGAGACTTACGTCAAAGCCCTGGCTGCGGCCGCTGTAATCACGTTGTCTGTCAAACGCCCCCCGCCCCCCCCCTCCCCCGCAGCAACAGACATCCACTTAGAAAGCCTCATTTCCCACAACCCAACACACACACATGTTAAAAAGCATGTTTTCATGCATGCAGGCACGCATACAAACAAATGCGTCTGACAGACAAATAAAAGTATATAAAGAGATGAAGGACGGGCTGAGGCTGATACAGAACACCGTCTGATACGGTTACAAGGCAGCATGAGTCATGGTAAAAATGTCAGACATAAAAGTATTAGCTTTGTTATTTTTTCGACCAAGGTCTAATTACAATTTTGGTTCCCATCATTTGTAACTGTTCATAGTGACAACCTGGCCGAGCACCAGACTATTGCTGAATTTACCACTCATCACTGTGCTTGAATGCAGTCCAATGCAGAAAAAATCTAAAAGAAAAAATAAATGTGTTTTAAAGTCTTTATGGTATGAATTATTATTATTTTTTTTTTTAAATGGTCACAAACCATGCATTTTAATGTTTTTCCAGTGTTTATTTCAAGGTTATTGACTTGTTTTTCACTTGTGCAAATCATCACTTTTGGCTACATTCTGTGCTAACTTTAGAGACTAGAAACAGGAAGTTGTGCCGCTTCCTACTGGCAACCTGTGGTAGCCAACGTTACACTTTGGAATTTGGGTGTACTGCAGCAATTGGAAAAATCAAAATGTGATATTATAAAAATCATTTAAAAAATAAAAATTGACAAATAAGATACAAACATACAAACACCATAATGTGAGTTTCCCGTTTGTACCACTCAAACATTCTTTAAGGCTTAAACGTTTGCCACATCGGACTCCGTCCCAGCACAGTGAGAAGCTGCAGCAGAGTGGTAAGTTTCTCAACAGTGAAGCATTGTGCTATGAACACCTGATAAATGATGGGAACCAACATTTGAATCAATCCTGGGTTGATAACTAGCCAACCCATCCTTTAAACTAAAGCAACTTGATTTTCTGCTTTTTCAAAACGTATTTATTGTATGAACAGTATATTGTTGTAATGTCTTTCTCCCACTCTCTCATCTCATCCATCTTTTCCTTCAACCACGAAAAGGCTAAAACCCACGACCGTGCCGTCCAGTCATTAGTCCTTTCTGATTCTGAAGCATATCTGAAATTAAATCATCGCCCCCAGATTGCAAAGCAATTACCTGTCACTTATCATGATAATCACCCGGTTGTTTGATGCCGAAAGCTAAAAAAATAACAACCTTTGCACTTTGTAAAATGTAAAGAGAATCAAGACAAAATAAGCATTGTTTTTACATCTTGAGCTGACCAGATAACCCATATGTAAGCACAAGATTACATGAAAATGTGTTTCAAGGTGCGTTTTGTTCTCACTGTATGTGTTGGTGAGATTAAGCTATCAGCTAATGAAAAGTAAATCATGAGGTATTGGGAGATGTGTGTCAATATTCTTGCTGAGACTAACTTGTTGAATAAATGATATTGGGCGGGATGACAGTGAGCGCTCACCTTCTGCTCAGGTTCGCTGTCTGTGGCTTCAATCTGGTTCTCTATAAAAAGCTGCACACTGGAAGACAGAATGTGAAATGACATCATCAGAAGGGCGTTGGTTGAAAGGCTTCTTTGCTGTCCCGCACATTCGCATCATAGTGCAGCGCTTCCTCTTCCCCTTATGGGGAATGGGCCGCTGACGCTCGGCTAGGCTGCACTTGTCCCTCCTGGAATATCAGCGGATTTTGCCGAGTCCCACCGAGTCGCATTTCGTGGCCAATCAGTCTCCTGTGAAACCTTCAATTCGGTGCTACGGTAAAGCGAACTTCTGTCGCACGTGTGTCTTTTTCGGCATTGACTTGCAGTACGGTCAATGTCAATGCAGCTATTCCGACAATGCCCTTCCACGCGGGCGGTTTGGTCGAAGCCATCACCACGGCAAAAAACCCGGTGTGACCAGACACGGCCGATACCGTTATCACATTTGTTGCCTCTTAACATGCCAGATCGATGGGCTCAAATGGGGACGGCGTGCCTCCGACTGGTGGGAGCCATGTGAGCGCCCCGTGGCCAGTCAGTGCTTTTTGGACTGGAATCATATCAAAACCATGACCGCGGGCGGCACGCTGCTCCGCTAACCTACTTCTGGGCCTGACCGCGCGACGAGAGAGGAATGAGCTGAGCACGAGCCGCCGTGGGGGGGGGGGGGTAAAAGAGGGGACGGGGGAAAAACAACGGCGGTGGCCCCGGCAGGTGTCGGGGGGGGGAATATAAATACGGCAAACCCAAAAGACAAACACGTCTCGTCCCGTTCTACCGCTTCCCTCAACTTTGCGGTTTTAAAAGCTGTATGTGGTATCGACACGTCTGAGTCATTGAGCGTGGTGATGAATAAACAGGGTTGCCTCGCGTCGTCCTTCCACTCACCTCCCTGCGTGCTCGGTCACCGTTTGTGTTTGGGAGTCTCCCGTGCCGTGCTCTGGGTCGACGAGACCCTGAAAGAAAAAAAAGTTCATTCGATATATATAACAAACCAATCTCACTGTCTGGCAGGGTTCATTCTGGCATGAGAAAATTTAATTCAAGGACATTCAAGTACTTGCACTCAGTACAAGCACAATATTTTTATTTTTCAAGGACTTTAGGGAGTTCCAGTATAATCTAATCCTAATGTCTATTATTTTTATAACTATGGCATGCATATATATATATATATATATATATATATATATATTTATTTCCCTGTCATCTACTATTATACATGTAAGTGTCTATTTACAACCATGCTAGATAAAATTTTTCCGGCATCATCTATGTCGTAAAAGCGATTCAAAACATATTAGGTCACACCTTTTTCAAGGACTTTTCAAACCCTCAAGCACAAAAGGGGCTATAAGTTATACCAGTTCAAGCACCTCAAGTACCAGGAGAGAACCCTGTTGTTATTTCCACACAAGGTAAAGCATCGAAGCGGGATGTTTTACAGTAGTTGCTGGAACACACACATACACAGGCAAGCAAGACATGTAGGAGATCTGTTGTCTAATAATAGTTTGTTAAAATGGTCGCCTCCCTCCATTTAAGAAATAAAATAAAATAAAAACATGAAAGAGCGGCACGTGAGAATATTTCTCACTGAATAATATCCAGCGTTGTGCCTCGTGCCTCAGTCTGGCTGGGAAACACGTCGGCCTGACAGAACAGTCACAATACACGCGGAGAGAAAAACAGCTTGACCGGCTCAGTGAAAAAAGCAAGAAACAGAGACAGAATGAAAGAAGGAAGAAGGAGAGTTTCAAACCAAAGAGGAAGAAAGTGGAAGACAAAGGGAAAAACAGAAGGAGCGACGTGAGGAGCGCACACCCCGGAGCAGTTGCAGTCTTTGCGAGGCGGGGGAGACGGGGTCCTCTCCTCTGTCCTCTTCACCTCCACCTCCACCTCCACCTCCTCATGGCGTTGCATTGTCCTGCGAGCAAAGAAAAACACTCCTTAGAATGTGGGTGTAAAGACCCCCCACCAAAACATTTTGGGTCAAGCTCCAATTTTGACGGTCAGTTGAATCAATTGAGGCCAGAATGATAAGATGGCGGTAAACACCGGCATCATGGGATCTGGGCGGCGACCAAAGGCGCCATGCAGCACTGATTCTGTGTTCGTATCAGAAAGGCGAGTCCACCAGTTATACTTTCAGGTTCATAATCTCACTGTTTTTGAAGTTCTGGATTGCATGTGTATATATATATATATACACACAAAGACATTGTTCTGCAACAACAAAATGCTTCAGAACATATCTTAACCCTCACTGTCCAGTGATGTCAGTGTTCCTAAATAAGAAACATAATTCTTCATATGTATGTCAGAATCGAGTTTCATAAACATATTACTACATTTGCAACACTTGCAGCTACGGCTGCAATTTCCACTGTTGGTGTTACAAAGTTGATGTTGCACGTTACCAAGTGATTAACACTATCAGCGGTACGGCAAACCAATTGGGACTAAATGTCACCTCACATGGTGACAATCATGGACAAGGTCAGGAGACGTACTCCTCTGCGGGAGAATGAACCTCCTCTTCATGCCGGTGGAGCGCTGCCTCATCTGGACCGCCGCCCTCCTCCTCCAGCTGGTCCAGGTTCAGCTGCTGGGTGCTGGTGCTCATGTCCGAGCCGCTGTCACCCTCCAGCTCCAGCAAGTCAGGGCTACAGACAGAGAAAAAAAAAAACAGATAACCATAATAAAACATAACGATAATAATAATAATAATAATAATAATAATAATAATAATAATAATAATAATAGAGGATTGCCAAAAAAAAAAAAATTGTTGTGATAGACAACAATTTGGCAAGGCCCAAAAAACAACAACAACGTCACTTTCGCGATGTGACTCCAGAGCTGTGAGCCACACTGGATAGATCGCGGATCAGCACAGCAGCAAAAACACAAACAAAGTGACGACGCCCGCACTGACTACAGCCAAAACAAAAACAAAACAAAAAAACAGAACTACTGCTACAGCAAAGTAAAATCCTAATTTGTGGAAGCAATGTTGAGTAGAATGCGGTAAACATCTCCTGTCTAAGAATCTCCAAAGGCTTTAATGAGGACCGGCCCCACAAATCCTGACTTCTCATCCGGGCTGTCAAGCTTTAAAAAAGACTCCAAGAGGCCAGTGCGCAAAGCCAACTTACTCGTGAAGGACGGCCGCTCCATGGTCGGCGTCTTGGATGCTGAAGCAGAGCAGGCAAGAAAACATTCTTTGGCAAAACTCAAGAGGAGCTGACGGGAGCCTGGCTGGACGGACTGGATGCGGCGGAGACAAGCTCGTGGCATTAGGAGGACAGAAGCTCCAGCCAAGAGCACAAAGAGGAGCGAGAGGGGCTGGTCGTAGTCGACGGCCAAGTGGAGTGACACCCAGAGGCAGAGAGCGCACACGCACAGACATGCACGGGCATGCGCGCGCACGCACACGCACACGCGCACACACACACACACACACACACACACACACACACACACACACACACACACACACACACACACACACACACTTTTAACTAAGCATGTCCAGCAGCGTTTGGTCAGCACCAGGTCAGCCAATGGCGGTTCGGTGGAAGTAGGTCAGTGAGACTGATATCATGCATACAAACAAAAAAATGGTAAAGGAAAAGCAAATAAATACACTGGCGCTCCAAATATGACCGCACAAATTACTGATAAGAAGTTGTGTCTCGAGAAGAACCTTCATTCACGAGGAAAACAGTTTGACCATCTATTCAATCCAGACCTGAGCGTATGAAACACACAAATCAAAACTTCAACAAAACAATCACAGCGATGCGACGCCGGTCGGCTCACCGTCACAGTACCTGGATGGCCGCCGAGATTTCCAGCTCTCTCTGTTTGGGAGGAAAATACTCCTCGCCCCCGGACCCATCCCCATCCAGTCAGCCCCCGTCCCACCGACTACACCGGCTGCGTGCCTGAACTTGTTTCGGTTTCATTTGACCGAGCACGGACAAACATTCGGTGACCGGACTACCCTCTGGAACAAAACCTAAAAAAGCTTTGTCGTGAGCCGACGGCGAAGCCTGTGCCCGGACAGCGGTGCGGCGTTTCATACCGTAGGCTGAGGGAGCTCAGGGCTTTTAGGAAACGTCATTTAACCCATGCAGAGGTCTGACTTTATGACATAACGTTTGCCACACGTAGGAGTTTGCTGTCGTTGCTGCAAGGACAAAGCAAACATAGTTTGCCGCAATCGCTTCCTGTACTTGCCGCACAAACATTCTGGTAGTCTGGGTTTTTCCCCGACACATTTGAAACCGCTTTGCAAAGGGATTTGGTCGGTATTTATCATGGATTTACATGAAATTATTTCACTTTAATTTCATTTAGCGGTTAATACTTTCTGTCCATTTGAGGGCACCGCAGCTCACAGCCGACCCTTCGGACAGACGATGTAGATCCTACCGTCGGACTAATACCTCTCCGTCGCGACACATTAACTTTAACAGGGGTAAAACCGAGCGGAAGGTCAGGTTTTGGGGGGGCGAGGCGGAAATCAGGAGACGCTCAAACAGCTCCCCCCGTCCGGGAGGGGGCCCCCTGCACGCTGATCAGAGCAGACGATGTACGTCCACACACGGTGCCTGTCAGGCACTACAAATCCCCCCGCTAACCGTTTGACCGGTGGCGGTAACCGCGGTCATATCGGCGTGTGGAGCACGATGACTGGCCCTGAAGCCGAAACTGGACATGAAATGTTTCCATGCTCCTTAATGTCATGATGACCGCTCTTGGCACACCCACAATCCCTTCCAACACCCCTTGATCACGCTGCAGAGATGCATTCCTTTTCCCCGGGTCCGAAAAGAACGAGGTTTTGTAGTGGGGAACAGAAGGCGGCACTATTTCGCCGACAAATGCAAACGGAGATTTTCGGATTTTCAGATAACTTTCATCCCTCTACATTTGTTATATTTCAATGCTCCATATATATATTTTTTAAATAGACAGACTAGAACCCCCCTCCCCCACCATCCAGACGGTCACACTCACACAGCGACCAGACAGAAAGCCATGGGTGTGCACGGCAACCGTGTTCGTCACCGGGGGGGGCACGTGTATGCGGAGTCACGTGCCGTCCCGAAGAAGCAAAACATGGGAACGGAGCGCTGATCTGCATCCAAAGCACTCGGCCCACCGCACTGGAGGTTTAAAAATAGCAACACGTGTGCTCGCCGGGGGGGGGGGTTTCAGGTTGGGGAAAAGGTTTTGGGGGGGATGCAGACGGTGGTTAATAAGCACATTTCACCATGGCCGTGCGTTCCTGCTTTGCCCAGCGGCGACGGCAGCGTGGCTATTTTAAATCCGCATCTCACCAGACGGAGGGTCAGCAAAATAAACAGCGTCGCCGTGGACTATGGATGACAGCTGGCAACCATCACGGCTTTTCAGGGGACTTGTTGCACAATAGCCATTGGTCGGATGAGTCATTCAATTTATTTATCCAGCACTTAAAATTCTGATCTTAACGCTGAAGAATGTCCATCTGTTATCACCCATTTCATATTAACCATTCAATCCATGATACACAGACTGCCTTTTTACACAGTAGGTCTAAGTAGCATTTTTCTTAAAGGGGACCTATTATGCGAAACTCACTTTCTCAGTGCTTGTGCACATACATTTGGGTCTCTCATGGGCCTCCGAACACACAAGCTGAAATGAGACAACCCAGTCAGTTTTTTGTGAGAGTTCAAATTCACGTGGTGAAAGGAGCCGTCCGGCTTTGCCCCCCCTTCCACACGTCACCAAGGGCATTATTCCAATTAGAACCGCCCTCCATCTGGGTAACTCCACCCATGGCTGGAGCGCGACCAGACCGCTAGTATCAAAGCTAAGAGCTAATCATGGGAAAAGCTTTGTTGGCCGCAGAGACCAGCACAAATCTTTAAAAATAATTTATTATTATTATTATTTCTCACCTCAAATTTGTTCAGGAACAGATTTTGGTAGACTGATGAGGTGATATCAGTAAAAGTTTGCAGACTAAATACAACGGAACCCGGAGTAAAGCAAACCCATTGGCCCACAGAGCTCTGGACCTCGGGAGGGTGGCTCCTCCAGGACTCCAGACTGCGACCATTTAGTCGCATTTTGCGACCATTTTGGGAGACAGCGCTACAAAATTTTATGACCAGGAGCACCAGCGCGACATGCATATATGCTGACTGTTTTTCTTTTCTTTTGTTATTTTTTGTTTTTCTAAAACGTCATCGTATATCAGTAGGAGTCACAAAGAAAGTGTCCCCATTACCTCGTTCCATGAGGAGACATCAAATAAAATAACCTACAGTACATCTAACATAAAAACAGCGCCGATCGCAGGCACCCCATCCCATGCCACGCACATTGTCGGTACCGTCGGTGAGGGAGACAGGTGCGCAAAGCTCCGCCCCCCCGGAGAAGGAGTGATCGCCTATAGGAAGAGCCGACCCTGCCTGCACCTGCTCAGCTGGCAGATAAAAATAAATAGAGCGCACGGAGCGGTGCGCGGACAAAGCTCACTTGCGCGCAAAAGAGGATGTGGACGTATGCGTGCAACATTTTAATAAAAAAATAATACACTGCTGCTGAAACACATATTGCATATGTTTTTTTCGAATGTAAATTTTGGGGTTTGAGCGTAATTTGTTTTTTAAAATTCGAATAGCATTCGAAAATGGAACCATCGTTTGACAACCCGCGTGTGTGTGTGTGTGTGTTTGTGAACGAGAGAGAGCGTGAGATACAGTAAAGAGAGATGGAGAACTGAGGCTCTCATCATGGTTGATTATGACAGCAATGTACTGACCACATACCTTATGATTACATTTGTTCATTTATTATTTGTTTTTTATGTTTAAAAAGCAATTTAACTTCCTGTTAAATTGCCCTTTAACCCTTTAAAATAAAACGGCACATTGTTCTGTAAATTGTATAATCAATCAGTAATAATAATACTAATCAAACCAAAGCATTTGTTAGCAATACGGTTCAAATGGAAAAAATATGAATGTGTTGCATTGCATGTCGATTTCAGCGGTGCTCCTAAATTTTGTGCTGGTGCTCCTAAAATATAGGGAGCACTAGTGCTACTAGTGGAAAAGGTTGGTCTGAAGCCCTGTCCTCCCATTCAGGCAGAGCGTCAGCAACACGATGATTTAGAGGCACTTTTAGACCCTCTCTTACACACATTCAGACACCAACGGAGAAGTGATTTTGTTCACTGCGGTTTGGGGGTTTGGTGTCAAGTTTAATGACAGCGCGATGCTCTTTTTCAAGTGAAGCAAAGGGATCGAAGCAGCAACCCCTTAGCCAGACGAGAACAGCACTCCTCCACTTCCTGAGCTGCTGCCGCACCATAATTGGGGGCCAACAAAAAAACAGTAAACAAAGTCGAAGGTCTGTGACAGAAATGATCGACCCTGGTCAAGGACCCTTGAAAAAGATGCCCAATCTCAAGGATTGGCCAGTCACTGCGTTCTGACGTCCTTCAGGGGCAGGCGAGGGAAAAGACAACTTCCCTGCATGGATGCCTACTAGAAAACTACTAATGTGACGCTGACCCAGCTAACATCAAGACATTTTAAACTGCTACGGTATCTCTAGGACAATGATGGTGTGACACCAAGAGAAATCTCACCATATCTCAACCTCAACATTGGAAGAAACAATTAGACTATTAGCCAGATCCTAAATTGTTCAGATATGAATGCATCTTTGGGAAAAGGAGATGTTGCTTCCCCTCTCTGTCCTCGGAACTCACGGCATGAGTCCTGAATCTAGGGCTGCGACAGGATGGTTTTTTTCTTACCGCGGTGAAGTGCGGCGTATGATCAATGGGGGTGGGGGGTGACTTCAGTCAGTCAGTGTGCATTACAATAACAGGATAAAACTGATAGAAGCTTACAAAAATGCACAAAAATAACATTTCAATGAGGAATTCTAAATAAGGGGAAACATAAATATATTTTTATATGCGTGAATTGTCTGCGTCCAACGCGAACGCGGCTGTCCGTCCAGCCTGATCGCGGAGAGCCGGTGCAGCCCAAGAAATAATTAATAATAATCGGACACACACAAAATAAATCCTCCATATGATAAATGTTACTCCAGAAGTCCTTGAACATGGCACGGAAGACAGTCAACGACAATAACTTAACAATGATTATTGTGTTTATATTTCATATCCTCCAGTAACTTTTACCAGCAGAAATATGAAACACAAAATAAATAAATAAATAAATAAATACAATTTAAAAAAAAAAAATGTTGCGGTGATGAGCTCATACCTTATCGACACAGCCCTACCTGAATCTCTCTATAAATCAATGCGTATATATCAATCTGGACAAACTCAGAGTCAAGTGAGGAATGTACCTGTCCAGAGAGTGTGTCCATGTTTGAGAGGCACTGGTTACTGACACAGAGAGTGTGCTCTCCCCATTACTCAGCTCAGAGCAGGGGCTGCTGGGAAGGGCCTGGAAACGACAACAACAACAACAACAACAGCAACAACGAAATGAAAAATGTTTGAAAAAAAAAAAAGCAACTTTGAAATGAAATTAATTTCATTTGAAATTTAATTTAAAGGGCCAGACCTGCGGAATTTGTGTTTGTTAATTTCATGTTAAAGCCAATCGCGCTTCCGGCATTTTCAAATTACAGCACGATTAAGTAACCTAGACAAACGCAATGGAGCAACGTCTTTGTCTCGGCAACCTGGAGATCGATTTAAGATCATTTTCTTACCATGTCATTTGAATAAAAGAAAATAAAAAATATTTTTATTTTAAAAATATATTTTAAATAATATTTATTATGTATAAAAAACAACTTAATATTTAAAATACAGATAAAGAAAAATGTAATAAAAAAAGTATATATATATATATATATATTAAAAACAATACTGTGAGAAAATGTTAGCTATCGTCATAAAAATGGTCAGTGGTAATGTAAAATATGTGTGCTGAGTAGTTTGAAAGGCCCCTGGGAAAGCACCCGTTTCCCAGGGGCCTTGGTGGTGAACCTGGCGGCGGTGCGAACAAGCGACGGCTCACCTCGAAGTCAGACAGAGCCGAGAGGGGGGGTGGAGGGGGAGAGGAGGACGGGGTGGCGCTGGCGGTGAAGTCCATGTCCCCGGGCGCTGGGGGGAGCAGCGCTGGGTGGGGAGGGACGAAGAGCAGGGCCTGATTTCGGAGGAGGCGGAGCAGCAGGGCGTTACACAGGTTCTGCTCCTGCAGCATCCTGGGTCCCGTTGGAACGCTAAGCACAGAGGAGATGAGAGCCATGGCATTATTGTCTCATCTCCCCCTCAAAAAAAAACATCCACGTCTCCACGTCTGTGTAGAATGAGTGGGAGGATTCAATGTTGTTTAGTCTGTCAGTATAGTCTGAAGTTAATGGGAATATAGGATTTAATTGTTTCAATTTCTAAAATGATTTAAAATTGTGACCCTTTGTATTGAATTGTGAGATACAACCAATATCCAGAGGTTAAGGTCCTTTAGCACACTCATTACCATATAATAGTTCAATGTCAACCTCATTCCTTACCATACTGTTTTAAATATATAAGCCGGTTTTGTAATATATATTAATATTGTGCTTAAATTCCCTATGATTATAAATTATTCCATATTGCTGCACATATCTGAACAGATCTGTAAATACAAATAGCCTATCCCATATACATAACTCTATTCCCTTCTAAATTGTACCCCCACTTTGTATAACTTTTTTGAGTCTTGTTTTATTTTTATTTTATTTTATTTATATTATTCTATTCACTAACTGCATTACGTTTTTGGAATCAGTTAGTTTCAGTTAGTTATGTAGGGTTAGGTAGGTATTAGGTAGCAATTATGTCCGGTTTAGTAACTATTGTGCATAATCTCCGGGTGCATTGCGAAGACATTTCACTGCATACAGTATATGTATGAACGTATGTACTGTATATGTATGTGACGAATAAACTTCTTGAATCTTGAATATTGGCCTGCACTATACTTGTGCATTTCCCAGAGGTGCTCCGCTTCCCTCCCGCCTCCTGAAACAGGCGAGTTAAAGTGTGTGAGCCTGCTTATTCCTGCATTATGCTTCCTTTGAGGGTAAAGAAGAATGAAGTGGATGGAGGGCAGACAGGCAGAGACATGACCCATCTTCAAGACGGTTAACAATGCCACTGTCGACAGGGTCCATCTAGTGGAACCCAACGCATATGGCATCTCATAAAGCATAACAACAACTCAGCTCAGGAGGTATGAAAATAACATTTTCATTATCAAAACAAACTCAACTCCATTATCACGCAAACCCTGAAAAACATAGACTGGACAACACCGATAGTTATGAGCCCAGAACGTTAAACATTAACGTAACGAAACAAACATCCAGCCCTCCACGTCCTTTCCAAACACATCACAATCCAAGAGATCCGATAAGCCCCGGGTCCCACCTCCATCCTAAATAGCAGACTACGACCAGAACAGGAGGTTCAGAGACGCTTTTACCTGGATGCGGCAATTTGTTTTCAGTCTTTCCGCGTCCATGTTGTTGATCCCAATCTGTTCGCGTTCCTTTTTAGGTCGGGCTACAGCGGGCGGGAAGTTTACAGTGTGGGGCCAGAGTTAAGGGCTCAGTGGTAGCTTCGAACCGGGAAAGGGAATGTCAAACATTTGGGTATTAATAGGAGCTTGTTGTGGTCTGGAAGAAGCCACTTACACAACAGACAGTTTTGGCGGCCACGCGTGATGGCATACATGTGCGAGAGCTAAAGACGCCGCTCCACCTGCTGTGTGGCGATAGGACATTAACAAGACAGAGGGAGTCAGAGGCTGTACACTGGGCAATGTCCAGTCCTAAACGTACCCCTGAAAATATTGTTATTATTGTTATTATTATTGTTATTACTGTTATTATCATTATATTATTATTACCATTATTATTCCTATTATCCAAATTATTATAATTATCAGTATTATTATCTATTACTGTTGTTATAATTCCTTTTCTATTATTATCTCGACTTTGGAACGACCTGCCTGAGGAGATACGACTGACAGAGTCAGTGACTTTTAAATCACTTCTCAAAACCCAGTTTTATGGATCTGCTTTTATGTGATACTGCCCCCTCTCTTTATCTATTTTATTTTTCACTTACTTATTTATTTTTACCTTTCATTTAAATTTCCTATTATTGTATCTATTTATTATTTTTTTGTCTCTTTATCCGCTTTTACAATTTAATTCCTGTTTATTCATGTTCCTGTGCCTTTTAAATTCATGATCTGAACACTCTGCTTCTATTTCATTTGTCAAAGCAAAGTAAACAGTGTTTTTAAAGGTGATATATAATTAAAGCTATTATTATTATTATTATTACTATTATTATCACTTATAATAATTAAAACAATAATAATAATAAATATAGTTGCAGGCAGCAATACACACGGTCCAGGGTCGGCCCTATATTATAGTTCAATGCACGAGTGTGATTGGTCTCTCTGTTCGGGTGTATGTTGTGATGCAGAAGTTCATTTGTTCCCGCCTGGTTACAGAGTAATTCTATGATCGGACGGTGTTTGCGGCTGTGGATGTGTTTCCTACACCGCAACTAATGGCAGTTATCATTCCGAAGTAGGGCTGCATGATTATGGCTAAAATGATAATCACGATTAGCCAATATTGTGAGCATGATAAATAATCCATTTTGGGGCACAGAAATATTTTATGGCACTTTGCAAATAAACAGAATAAAGTCTTCACAATGATATTGTATTTTAAAAATCTATAAATAAATAAACTAAGGAAAGTGGGTTAACTGACTTCAATTGGAGAGGATATATAATGAAATAAATTGTGTGTAGTGGGCTACACATTTTGGTTGTAATTGTAACTAATCTTTGAGGCATCTAGGAGGGAACCCAACACCACAAAATGGATGAAAATATTTCAAAACACACACACAATAAATACATCTTCCTTGTATGATGTCATTCCTTATAGTTATTGTAACCAGTAATTATAATTCAGGAAGTTTGAATACATTGAATGTCTGGAATGTTATTGGTTTTCCTACTCTGGTGAGTGTCAGTTGATTGATGACTTTTAATACGCTGAGCTTTATTTCATCCTGTCTTCTGGTAATACTTTATTTTTTAAAACATAATAAGGTTTAATAGTGATTGCATGCATTTCTGCAAGTAAGTAAGTAAGTAAGTAAGTAAGTAAGAAAAAAATTATTTATATAGCACCTTTCCAACAATAAATTCAACTCAAAGTGCTGTACAACACCGCATTAGAAAGTAAAAGATTTAAACATTAATCAGAGAGTAAAAGATTAAAATCAAGACATTAATCTTATACAATCAAGCCATTAATCATAAGAAGAATCATTAATCGCAAGGATCACGATCATTCCTCAGCGAATCAATTATCACACTATCAATTATCACTCACTCATTATCGCTACTTTTACAATACACTATTTGCTGTACTGTATATTTAGGTACTTTATTGTAGTGTACCAACCAGCTGTTAACTTCAAGATTCAAGATTCAAGAGGTTTATTTGTCACATACATATACATACTTCGTACATCGTACATATACCCAGTGAAATGTCTTTGCAACGCACCCAGAGATTAACTTCTGTTTATATGTGTATTTATACTTTATGTAATTTTAATTAAATTTTTTTATTGCACTGTTCTGTCAGGCTCTGCTTCTCTAACTTACATGACAACATTGTCATTGCCAGTTCGACAACGGCAGAATGATTGACAAGCGGACAGCTGCGTCGCACCCTGCTAAGTCCCCAACCTTCTCACCGAACTGATCCGGCACCACCGCCCAGAACGCTGTAACCTCCCCCCGCTATCCTCAATCGTCTGACATTGAGGGTGTATGAGGACCTCTGTCGCGTGACTCGCCGCAAATTCCAACGGTGTGTCACTTACTGAATGAGAAAACATGAGAGGAGATAGCTGTGGGGGCTAGGGGTGAGCGGGGAGAGGAGGAAAGGGTGTTGACTGGGTCTAAATGAGTCTCCTGCCACACTGGACCTCTCCATCCTTGTGTGTGTGTGTGTGTGTGTGTGTGTGTGTGTGTGTGTGTGTGTGTGTGTGTGTGTGTGTGTGTGTGTGTGTGTGTGTGTGTGCGCGTGCGTGCGCGTGTGTACGTGTGTGCCTCACGGGGGTCACATTTGTTTACAACAATAACCGAGCTCTGTAAACAGGAGGAAGGAGCAGCCAAATCCTCTGGTATGTTCTATCGCTATCTCTATCTCCATTTTATCTCCACTTTGATGCCCTCCCTCGGCCAGGCCGTTTTACACCCATGTGCTGAGGCAGTGAGCGGGGTCCCGTCGCGAGATAATTTTGAGTTCACTTGTGTTTAAAGTCTGAGCTCCTCCTCGACTGCAACCTCCCAAAGAACGGAAATGGAAAGCCTTTTGAAAAGCCTTTTACAACTTCTGCGCTAATGGGGACAGAAAAGGCAAAGCAGTCACAATCATACCAGTCATAAAGCCGCGGCAAACTTTTATCGAACACTACATGTTGCTCTTAAAATATATATTTTTTTAATTCAAATTGTGGTTTGTAATTTGCTCATGAATGACGCGTAGCTAGTTCTGTCAGACAACTCGACGGCGCCACACGCTTCCGCGCCCATAATGCGTCGGCCTATTGAAGCGGCCAGTCCCTTCTACCCCACCTGCTTTGCTGCCTGCTTCGCTGCCTGCTTTGCTGCCTGCTTTGCTGCACTCCCTCAACCCGCCCTGCCTCCACCTGTTGAGCTCTACTCTTCTTTCAAATGGCGGAATTCAAGCTCATCACTCCGATATTTCCAGCTTACTAAGCGTGCCTATGTTTAACTGTGTACCTCTCTGGAAGGGATGAGCGGTGCAGCCCAGACACCGACCTCAGGCACAACCCAAACATAAATAAAGATCCTTTCAAGCAGTCTAAAGTCTAAGAGTTGTCTGTCAGAATTGAGCTGAAAGTGTGAATATTTGCTAGACAAGTAAATAGGAACACTTATGTGAGTGTGAAGAAGTGTGTAGTAAGTGTGAAGGATTCTGACGAGATAAATATTATTGCCTAACCTGATATCAGCCACTAGTTTATATCTTGTCATTGACCGCATTTCTGTAATCTCACCCTACCCCGTTAAAATGCCAGATATACAAATTCCTAACCGTCTTACATGTGTTCCTTTGACAACCAAGGCTCTGAGAGAGACGGACTGACTGGGCTGTAGCAACTGACCGGAATATACAGGGTCCGAAGATGGTGGCCAAGTTCTCCACCGGCATGTGGTTCGACTGGCTGTGGGAGGCCACTCTGGTCAGGAAGTGGATGAGGTAAGACAGGGCACTGAGGTTGTCCCTGGGCAAGCGGTGAAGACTTCCCCTCAGAGACTCAATCATGTCCCTCTCCTCTTCATGTTCTAAAGCAAAACGGCAAAAGAAAAATATTACAAAGCGCAGATCGCACGGATAATACTGAGTTTGTTTGGGGAGCCTTTTTTTTTTAGAACTTACTGATGACATCACTGATTGTGACACCAGCGGACCGTGCACCCGCACCGTTAATGTATAAACTACCAAATCACTGATGAGGTTCAATTTATGTTGCTGGTAGTGACTGAGGTTCAACTGCAAGTTTCCAAAATTATAAAGAAATTATTTATTTACAACTGTAAATTATTTTATGACAGCAAAGCCTCTTTTAGCCTTAATTGGTGTTTTGAGTTAAAGCAATGTGCCAATAAGTGGCCTCAAAAGTGTCAATCTTGTCAGAATGTGAATTGTTAATACAGAGTTTTATTGATTATTTTCTACTGTAGATCAATTGTGTGTTGCAAAAGTTTTCAAATTTGTGGTTTATTTTTCAGTTTGTTGTATTTGTCATTACTTTATTACTTATTACCGTCTTTTCTTTTGATGTGTGCTGCTGTAAGACCGCAAATTCCCTCAGAGGATGAATAAAGTGTCTATCTATCTATCTATCTATCTCAAGTGAGACTTAATTCTATTTGTAAAAGTGTCCACACAAAAGGTATTACCTTTGTTAATGCTATTCCCGTAAACAAATACTATTGAAATATAATAAACATTGATACATGGTGAAGCAGTGGTCATTTCAGAGGTTTGCTGATTCCATGGAAACTGATCCCAACAGGGGTCCACGAGCCCTTTGTACCCGTGAGGCTGCAGAGCAGCTCCTTGCGATGGGGCTCGGGAACCAGGGGTGTCGGCAGCTCCCGGAAAAAGAGCTTGAGGAGGGAAGCCACGGCCGGCACGTCGCTCTGCTCCTGCAGGTCGACGCGCTCACCCCGGTCCCACCACAGCCTCAGCTGCCTGATCCTGACCACCGAGCCGGACAGCCGAAACACGCCTTTGTACTGCACTCCTGGAGGGGGGCGAGAAGAGTGGGTGACATTGGGCGGGGCACAGGTGTAATAGTCAGTCGAGGTGGCGCGTTCCTGGCTTTGTATCGGCAGGAAAAAAGCCATTCCGATGTGACATCAGGTTTACCTGTCCTGTCAAGGAACCCCACCATGTGTCTCAGCACCAGAGGGACTCCGCCGACCAGCCCCCCGTCTGCTCTCAACCTCTCCAGAGTGACACCAAACACAGGCCTGGGCTTCGGGTGCAGCTGCGGGGCGGAGGCCGGGGGCTCCGGGCCCACTTTAGCTGTGGACTTCAGAATTCTGGCAGAAGTTGAGTCAACCTGCCCCCGCCCACCGCCCCCAAAAAAAGGCACACATGGAAAATGTGGACCGGCATAATAACACAAGAGTAACGCAGCGATAGATTTCATTACGTAAAGGGGCAGGAGTCGTTTTACAGAAGCAAATTAACCACAATGATAACAAGTTGTACTTTAAATAGATTTAAAGGCAGGCATCGGACAGGACAGCTATCCGTCTCCGGCACTGGAGCTGGTTCACGTCCAGAAACGAATCATTTCTCTCAGTGAAGACAGGGACGGAGAAGGTCAACGGATTCACATCGCTGACGGACTCAAACTCAGCCTAAATATACAAAGATTTTGATATATATTACAAACGTACACAGAATGAAATCGAAGCGCTTGCCCCCATGTTGCTCCTTCACCTCGGCGGACTGGACCCGCTGGCCATTCGTTTCCGAGTTTAAACGCCTTTCCGCGGCGGAGACGCGTCCAGAAAACCCGTCGAGACGTTCGGTGCGGCGGAGCTCGTCGTTCCCATCGTGCGGGAATTCGGGGTTTTTTTTAAACCGGGAGCGCCGGCCGACCGGTTCACTTCCTCGTCGGCGGGAGAGACTAGTGCCAGGTTCCCCGTGTCTGTGTTCAGGTTGCCCGTCACGTGACCCGCGCGTAACCATGGCGACCTGCAAGTTGCTAGGAGACGGCTGATGCTCAGAGTGAAGTCATTCGTTCAAGCCCTTATTTCCACGTTCTGCAAAGTATTTATTATTTGTAATAATAATTCAAAAAATAAAAAATAATAAATAAATAAATAAATGTTTTTTTTTGGGGTATATTGGTTATTGCCATTTTTTTTCTATTTTTATTATTACTGAGTGAGCTGTGTAACACAAACAATTTCCCTCCAGAGATGTTTAGGATGTAGTCTACAGTATCAACCCA
The DNA here is from genome assembly GCF_960531495.2 of Zeus faber. Classification (NCBI taxonomy): domain Eukaryota; kingdom Metazoa; phylum Chordata; class Actinopteri; order Zeiformes; family Zeidae; genus Zeus; species Zeus faber. The sequence continues at coordinate 22,612,398 of NC_137202.1, forward strand.
GCCCAAATACAGCACAAACATTGGGAAATTATATGACATCCTTATCTGCCAAGCTGCTCAAGTACCCATTTACCCATCAAAACAATGAAGATTCATAATTTTCTTTATTTTTGGTATTAATTGACAAGCCTAAAAGCATTTGTCATATTTATGTAATTGTTTCGGCATATTTGACTATAGACTATATTTATATTGACTATATTTGATCTAGGGAACAAGTAAATTCAAATGATTGCATATAGCCTGCATACACAGTATGTTTTATTTATTAAGATTTTAAAATTGTACAGTCAACTAACACATCATTAAGAATTCAAATCTTTTATTGGCACATTTTAAATATGTAATTAGTGGAACGAAACAGACATAAATACCTCAATACTGACAAAATGGTTCAAATCAAAGTGACAGTCCAATATCCTGCCTATACATTTTTTTGAACATGTTTTTGTACTTCATTTGCCTTCTACAAAATACATTCTACAAATACAGAGAACAAAACACATCCCATTTACATCCCATTAAAGTTGTTTCAGTCTTTAATTTGATTAATTAGATTTAGATCACCACGATATCTCTCTGCAAAGAAATACTAAATGGTCATATGCATTCTAATCAATCCTTAAAAACAAAAGACCAAATCACATTTATTCATAGTCGGCCTAGAATACATTGTGTATGACTGGCTAGTGCATAAGACACTTAGACATGGTATGCTTCCGACATGATTCCAAAACGATGTCAAACAAAACATGTGCCCACAGATACACACACACACACACACACACACACGCACACACGCACACGCACGCGCTCGCGCACACACATACTTCAGCATACTATAATTACAGATATAAGAAAGGACCAGCCTGGTTAAAATAAATGGAATAAAAGGGGCTCATTAAAAGCATGCTACAAATAATCAGCATGCTTTTAGAGGAATTGAACCATGGGTCTTGCTATTGTTTCCACCTCTGCTACTAGACATTGGCTGTTTACCAACATCAGCACTTGTCAACTTTATCTAACGTCTTCTTTCCCAGTCCAAGTTCTGTTCCAAACTGAAGTTTGGATGAAGTCACCCAACCTAACGTACGAGTATACATTGGTCGGTCACTTGACCCAGATGTCCCAGCATTCATTTTTGAACAAGGACGCTACGACGGAGGTAACCTTGACAAATGTGAAGGACGTACTTCCCCGGTTTACAAGTCTGTTCTCGTAGCACACAGTATTGAAAAACAGCCTTTGTCTCGAACGAGATGGAAGATACAGTTTTGCGGAACTCAAACTAAAGTATTTCCAACAGTACAAATACAGTTCAAGGTCAATGCACAAAAGTAAGTAAAAGGTCTTAAGTAAAAGGTTTTTTACCATTCAACAGGCATTGTATAATGGCAGGCGTGCTTTGGTAAAGAGTATTCAAAAAGACTATTTAAAAAAAAATACAAAATGTGCAGGATAGACATATACTTGCTATGCAATAAAGTGCATTTCCATTTTTCCAATCCCTGTATTCTCTAATTCTGCTGAGGTTCTTGGGATTTGGGGAGGGATTTGAGTTATTGGAGATTGAATGAACCTCTTGAATCTCTTGATTAGAACAGTCATAGTGGTATTTGAAGTGGTACCCAACATATCTGCAGAACACGTAGCTCTTTGTCTTGCTATAAAATAATGCCTCTCCAGAAATGTGGTAACCATCGCTTGCTTTAGCTAAACATACCTTACAATCTTAATGTTGATCCATAACCAAGATTTTGGGCAGGCCTCTAAAAATGAGGCAACGTTGGAACATTTTGACAAGTCAGTCAAATGTTAAAAAAATATCTGTAGTGTATCCTGAACATATTGAACTGCAAGCACGGTAGGAAAACAAAACGGTCTGTACCGTGTGTTTACAAGATTTTGTTCAGGAAATTTCATATATCAAAATCTGGCACCTGAATAAATGGCGAAACCTTTCCCCTCATCAAGGACGGAAAACAAGCATTGTGGTGTAGGTACACATTATCAGCACAGTACTGTCGGACAGCAGTGGGCGGGTCTGAGGTCCCTGTGGTAAGGAGTGTTCAGGCTACGGAGGCAACTTTGTTACAGTTGCTGGTGTATTGGACGTCTGACCTATCGCTCTCCGGTGTCTTTCCATCCCAGCAGGGAAGTGCGAGCAAAAACAGAACAAATGCTCCCAGCACCACGCAGCTTCCGCTGAAGTAGAATGCCATGTCGTAGGATTGGGTCCAGTCAAAGAACCACCCTGGAGAGCGACGGGGAGACAAAACAGAAAAGAAACAAGAAATGACAATGATGCCCCCCAAAAAATGAGAAAGACATTCTGCTTCTTCATTACATATAAACTTTTTTCTTTTTTTTTTTTACGGGTGCAAGATATCCATACATAGGGATAAACATATTACGATTATTTCAAACTCCATTACCTACAACGGGCGGTCCGAGCACGATCCCAAAGCCTCCGAAGAACATGAGGATGCCGTGAGCTTGGGTCAGTCTGTCCATGCCGACGATCCTGGTGGTGATGTAGGAGGTGAGGGACCAGTTCCCGGAAAAGAAGCCCACCACGGCGGACAGGATCTGGAGTCCCACGTAAGTCTTTGTGACGGGGATGAGCAGCAAAGATGCACCCGTCGCAAACATGGTGAACGCATACAGGTATATGCTGTTGATCCACTTGAGGTCGGCCAAGGCACCCAGCACCAGTTTGCCCACGCCGGCCGTGATGGCCACGATGGACACCAGAGGAATGATTCCCACTTCCTCAATCATGCCTCCGCTTTGCGCCACATCCTCCATGAAGAGCACGGGAGGGAAGGACCCCAGGCTGAATAGGAAGACGCCGATGCAGAAGGCAACCATGACGCGGCACTGCAGGATGTCCGCCACCGAGTGCATGTACCGCGCGTACGCCTGCTGCTTTTTCTTCAGGACTTTTAGAAAAGTCGAGCACGCCGGGAAGCCTCCCCTCTTCTCGTTGGCGTGGACGACCGAGTCCTTGGTGTCAATTGTGATAAGCAGCTCCTTAATGATGAGAGCCTTCTCTGGCGTGGTCGCGGCGGTGCCCGGGGCAACCTTCACGTCGTCCACTTGGGGCTTCTCGAAAAGCTGGTCCTCTGTGTTGCGCTCCAGAGCGGCCTTTTGTTTGAGGTAGTAGCTGGGCATGTGAAGAGGCCTCATGAAGCCTGCGCAGGCCATGAGGTTTAGAGCAAGGGCTCCAACAATAAGCAGGCATCCGTCAAGTCCAAACAGCACAATCAGCTCGTTCTGAGCGGTGGCGTACAGGAATGCTCCAACACTGGTGCCTGTTTGAACAAAGAAAGGCTTTAGTTTGGTACTTCCTGTACCAGCATCCAATCATTCATTGCGTACAGATTATGTTTGTGTTAGACTTTCACCTGTCCTCAAGGCTTTTACAACCGTCAGCACGAACACTGTTTTTACCTCAATAACACTAGGTAAAAACCAAACAAATGACGGCTAATTTGTGCTCACCCATAAAAATTATGTTAATTCCGTCCACCAAATACTATTTGAACATCCACTTTATTTGTGGTCATGCTTAAGTTGCAGACATTACCATGAAATCTTTTGATTTATGGCCAACCTGGTCTGTTCAGTTGCCGCCAGTCCGCTTAGGCTACACTGCTGCCACTACAAATGTTTACCTTGGCTTCCCCAGATTCCCGGCTCGTCATACATGAAAGAAGTGAGCATGGAGGACTGGTGTGCACCCACAGAGCGCAGGGCAGAGGGGGGGCTGCAGTACCTGTGGTGACAATGCCGAGGGCAAGGCCACGTCTCTTGTCAAAGTACTGACAGGTGATGGTCAAAGTGGCGGCATACACCAGACCACAGCCGAGGCCTGAGAAAAACACATGGACAGCAGAGGCATTGGTATCACATTTACATTTAGTCATTTGGCAGACGCTTTTATCCAAAGCGACTTACAAGGGAGAATAACATTCAGCTACATTGCGACAGAGGTATCTATAGTCTTCCTTGTTGCAGCTTATTTCCAGGAGTACAACTTTCTGTATTTATTTGGTATTTTGAAACAAAATGTATCGATATCAGTTACTGTTTGCAGTTGGGGTCAGGAACTCATCTTGGGCATTACCAAACCCTTCTCCAAAAACATCCAGGTTAGAGGAAGATAAACAGAGTAAGAGGGACTCTAAAAATAAATCACTGTTTGATTCATGAACTCTCCCAAGGCTCAGCATCCTAAAGAAGGCGGGTGTTGACAGTGATGGGCAGTTAGAGCAGTTAGTCAGTTAAAGTTAGATAACAGGCGGCCATGAACCTAGGATGACAGAGTGGTACTGGGGTATGAGAGGTACCGGCCCAGCTCCGGTCCAAGTCATACTTTTAATCCCTGTCAACGTCTTTCACAAATCACATGGTAATAACAAACATGATGCAATGCCTACTATTTGGAAACAGCAAATAGTTAACGTTGTTTTTCCATGAACCCTAGACTTGATGGGATGATGGGATGATTGCTATGACGATTGTTATGACAGGGATTATGAACTGGGTTGAACATCATTTAAGACCAGAAAGTGTTCCCTTGTGCTCATGACTAAGGGCTTTGAACGTGGGCGCTCCATCTATTCTTTCTCACAATTTGAGGCGAAAGACTCAAACTGACTGTTGCTTTAATTCCCTTTGTAGAATATCCCCAGTAAGTATGTAACACACCCAAGGGGATTAAGACTACAAGTGAGCCACGGTGCTTGGATGGATGCGAGGGTGGGGGTTTCTTACCGACAACAATCCCATAGGAGAACATGAGGAACTGGACATTGGGAGCGAAGGCACTAAGCATCAACCCCCCTGTCACCATCACACCACTGAAGATGGTCACCGGACGTGCCCCGAAACTTTCCACACAGGCACTGCAGATAGGACCTGAGGGGAGGCGGTACAAATAAAGTGTGTGAAAAAACTTTATTACAGTTATGTAAGTGATCAGTTATAAAGTGTCACCATATGCTCCACTCTATTATGACTATATCATAATGCAATTATAAGATATAGCATATATCCCCTCCCTTATGAGTGCTTATATGTATGACTTAATATATACAATATATACAGTATATATACATTGCAGGCCAAAACACAAGTGTTATCACTTACTTGTCTTCTTCTTCTTATGCCACTGTTTCTTAAGTCATAATTCACCTTAATTTTATCACATAGTGCTACTTGTCTTTGTATTTTATCTCTCTGCTACACACTTCTGTTTGCTGCTGAAAATCAAGTTTCAATATCCATCTCATATCTTGTTTGTATGTCCTCACCATGTGTGTGTGTGTGTGTGTGTGTGTGTGTGTGTGTGTGTGTGTGTGTGTGTGTGTGTGTGTGTGTGTGTGTGTGTGTGTGTGTGTGTGTGTGTGTGTGTGTGTGTGTGTGTGTGTGTGTTTCAAGCGGGCGCTCCAGTTTCCTCCTCCAGTGTATACCGCCAAACACACAGGGAGGCTACATTAAAGGGAGAGTCTACATTACACGTAATTGAGCCTTATTTATTACCAACATTCCTTTGTTGGGTTTTTTTTTTCTTCAGACACTCTATAGAAAGAAGACATCAGCAGAAATTGATACAGTAAGCGTTTTTTATGTTGTGTATAGTTTTTTATGGTTATAGGACATATGTATTTAAATGTCCCTGTGCCAATTTAGCATAACACCTTTACCCTTTTTAATGTATGTTATATATGTTATATATATTGTTTTATGTTTATTATGTGAACACAACATCATAAAATCATAAATAATACTCAATCCCAGTGAAGTCAACTGACTCTTCATGGCTGGAGACGAGCGGAGGGGCACACAGCCGTCTGTGTTTGTGTACGTTTGCGCGAGAACCGAGACCGAGTCCTGGTTACGCATGACACTTCAACAAGTGTCATGCTTAACCAGGACTCGGTCTCGGTCTCACTTGAGGCGTATCGAAATTCTCAGCGAGGGGCTGTGATATTCTGAGGGTGTGCGTGGACCACAGCCAACGACAGCCCAGGAAGCCATTCGCACCCGGTCCACCGGTTGGCAGACCCAGCGTGGATCCAGGGTGACTGCATTGTCATGGCGGCCTCGCGGCTGTGACAGGTGTCCACAACAGGGCCTGGATCAGTCTCGTTATGAGGGACAGCCCCTCCCCAATTCCTTTGAAAAGATAGCAGCGTGAAGACAGGCCGGCACGCAGGAGGGCTCCGCCTTATAGTCGGAAATGTCAACCAGGACACGGCCTGTTCCGCCATCTATCACCGAGGACGGTTGGTTAGCAGTAGAACCCACGTGCTCTTACAAAATATTCTGCCTATAGCGTGAAGAAGTTGACATTCTCAAAGACTCGTATGATGCTGTCATATGTGATAAACTGTGTGTGTGTGTGTGTGCGTGTGTGCGTGCGTGCGTGCGTGCGTGTGTGTGTGTATTATATATTTCATTTCTCACATTTCTCTCTCTCGCACGGTATTGGTGTCAGTCTCTGTTATGTCTGTTATGCTGTGGTTACAGATTGAATGCTGTATGATAATTCAAAATCCCTGCACCCAATCAATCAAAACACTCCACAACAGCAACTCAGCACTTACGTCGCCCTTCCTGTTGCATCACGGGCGAAGGACTCTTTCACAATCTAACCCAACTCTTTCAAAAGCTTGAATTAAAAGGGCTTATGGGGAACAGAAGTGTCTCTGTCTATGGACACTTAACTTTACAGCACATGTTTGAATTGGCTCCTTCGTAATGGTTAATCACTTTTTAGTGTAGCCCCCTTTCCTCTCACCCACGCAAGCGTCTACCCTCCGCTTTCACTTTGCATTCCTTCTGTATCAACCACAACAGTAACCTTGGACATAATGTGATTCTTCCATATACTCACTGGCTATAAGTCCCACTCCGGAAACCAGGGAGCCCACCCAGGCCGTCATGCCCTTGCTTTCCTGGAAAGCATGCAGCCACTCGGGGTAGAGGACGCCCACCGACTGGGGCGACCCGTAGGCCAGGAGCTGTGCCATAAAGGAGACCACCACGATCATCCATCCCCATCCCCCGTCCAGCGCTTTGGGTGATGTAATCATGGTGCCGGCGGGCTGGTGCTGTCGATGGGGATCAGATGCAGCCTGGACGCATAAATTGTTCCTGGAGAAAGAAAGAATAACAGCAAAGATAAGTTGTGATTCAGAAAACAGTAATAAAAGGCAAGACGCAAGAATCAGAATCAGAATCAGAATCAGAAATACTCTAATAATGCCAGGGGGAAATTACAAAAGTTTCAGGAAAGCGCTTGGAAAGCACAAGACGCTCATTTTACCGAAAGCGGTAAGATCTTTACCCGGTGTGAGGAGGGCTGCCACGGCTCCTGCCCGGCAGAGCAGGCAGGTCGGATTAGTGTGAGGTCCCGAGTGAAATTGGACTGCACAGCGAGTCCCGGAGGGCTGCTCCTTTTGTGACTCTCTAAAACCACACCTTTGAGGAGGAGGAGAGAGTGGACCGGCCTGCCCCGCACCCTTCTCATGTATCTTGACCTCCTTCTTTGCACTCGTTTTTAATCCCCACCTCAGGGCTTGCATCACCGGACAGTGACCCGCTGGAGGAACGCCCAGACGCCCCCCCAGCCCACCCCCTGTGCCGAATGAGGGTGTTTTCAGACATTTTCTCATCAATAATTTCTACGTTAGAGCGATGTCAACGCGTCGCACTGCAGCAGCATCGCCAAAAAAGTCTTCCTCCTCACATAAAGCAGCATAAAAAAATGTCTAATAATAAAAAAGTTGCCGGATCTCAAAAACACAGACGAGGCTCTGGTTACTCCTTGGAACTTCCTTGGTGCTTATATTTATTACAAACATACACAAGGATCAATCGCTCATCACCGGTGACTCCAGATGTTTAGGTTTACGTTTGTGACATGCCTCTATCACCTTCAAGACATTCACAGTCGCAATCAGCTTATTCGCTCAGGTGCTTTCTCATATGCAAGGAATTTGTCTCTGTGAGGGCTGGTGCATTGTTGTTGTTGTTGTTGTTGTTGTTGTTGTTGTTGTTGTTGTTGTTGTTGTACAGACGACTAGCCTTTTAAATAAGCTTCACAGAAAATAAAATCTAAATATACAGAATATACAAATTGTGCTCTATGCACGGGATATATTTAATTAAAAGGCTACGGTTGAATGAATAAATATGGATGAATAATTAAGGTCTATGTATGCAATAATACAGTGAGTAAATATGAACCTATATAAAACCTATAAAAATTATTATTATTATTATTAGTAGTAGTAGTAGTAGTAGTAGTATTATAATAATAATAATAATAATAATAATAATAATAATAATAATAATAATAATAATAACAATAATAATAATAATAATAATAATAACAACAACAACAACAACAACAACAACAACAACAACAACAACAACAACAATAAAAATAATAATAATAATAATAATTATTATTATTATTATTATTATTATTATTATTATTATTATTTATTATTATTTTTATTTTTTTAATAAAGAAAATGCAGAAAAAGACACTCACCTCACCAAAACCGTCAGCGGCGGCAGCCTCCCCCGCATCGCCGGCCGCAGGGCAGTTCCCACACGGCTTGTTTTTACTGTGACACCTCGGCTCGTCGCCGCCGCGTCGCGGAGCCAGCGATGGGGGCGCGTCCCGCCGGGCCGTGTGCAAAGCCACCGGCATCGAACCGGTTCAGGGCTGTTCCCGCCGGCCCGCCTCGAGCCGCCGCGCGCGCCTCCCCGCCCGGATGACGGGGGCGCGCGCGCGAGGCGGGGGCGCGAGACGGCGTCGTGCGTCGTTGAAAGTGGCGCGAAATTCATTTGAGATGAAAGATTCGACCGAGTCGCTCAAAAAGGAGGAAACGACCACGGAGAGAAGGTGTCATTAGCTGGTGTTATTATCACTATTATTGTAATTGTTGTTGTTGCTGTTGTTATTTTATCATTTATCAGTCTTATTTCAGCATCTGGTCACACTCTTTCCACTCTTTTGTATAATGTATCTTGGGATCAATACATCACATTGTTCAGAATGGCACGCAAAAATGAAAAGGAAAAAAAGTCTCGGGCATATATTTAGTACTTTCAACCTCATTTCGGTACAGACGTATAGGCATTTAAACAGTGAGTGTGCACGTGCGACACATTGCCCCTTCAGCGAGTTAGTTGTCACGCTGCGGTGTTTGCTGTAATGTTTGCTATCTCCTAAAGTTGGCTTTAAGCAGGACGTTAGCAAAGGTATAACCTATCCAACACCATTTGAGTCATAATTAAATACATAAATAACCCCTAACTCCCTATCCCCTAAATATGCCTATGAAATAAATAAACAAGGCAAGAATTAACTGTCAGTATAAATTAGTAAATATAGTTAAATAAATATTTTTTCATTTGTGGCGGACCAAGGGGTGCGGTTAAGCCGCGGCTGCAGAGGGCAGCATGGCTTCCTTCCCCGCAACCGCACAGCTACACCGAGTGGGCCGTATAAGTACCCGCGCGACGGTGATTGATCTTATCCGGGGCAGGGAGCTTTCTTAATGTTTGTCCATCTTGCAGAGGGGATCGGTGCACAGGCTCGTCAGCTGTCCAGTAGCTGGACTGGAACGTCATTACTCCTGCACCCAAACAAATTATTCTTTATCATTTACCCTTTTTGCCAGCAAGCCACCACAACCACAAGTGGTGCCAGAATAGGGACCCGGGAGGGGCGGAGCGCCAAGTGAAAGGTGCCCCGGAGCCAATCCACTGGCTGCGCCTTGCAGACCTGGAGGAGGAGCGGGAATTCCTCCGCTGCCGTGTCCTCGCCAGCGTGAGCTCCCAGGAGCACGCCGCAACTGACCGCTTGCCCACCACCGCCAACAGGGACCTGCCAGAGAACCAGACCCGCGTCCAACCCCAGGACCCACACAGGATTCACCGGGTCCCCAGTCCATCCCGATGCCCCGGAGGGAAATGTCCAGGGGCCCGCTGCGTCCAACACCAGGACCCACGTGGGGTTTGCCGGGTCCCAAGCCCCTCCTTATGCCCCAGAGGGGACCAGCCAGTGCTCTGCCGCACCCACGGGTGTCAGGAGATACCCCTTTTCTTTCCGGTATTATCCCCCTCCCGCCGGCTTGGGCGGATGTTTAGCAGTTGGGTCTTGTGGTGCCACGGGACGCTGTCTCCCCTTCCCTTGCTGTCCCCTCTGTCCCCCGTCCGCTCCCAGGGCAGTGCAGCCGCGGGAAGTCAGGGAGCTGCACAGACTGACACGACCTCCGAGACTGCACCCGGATGGAACTTGGCCAGGTGGTCTAGGTCGCCGGCCCGCCAGACCCCTCCTCAAGAAGGGGCTTACCAAGTACTGGCAGGGCTACCATGGGGTAGACTTCAGGCTTTTCTGGACATGGGCTGTTCACAGACAGTTGTTGTGTGCATGGGGATATTCACACCTATCCGATGGTCCGACTCGAAATTTGTTGCAAGGGGAAAAAGCATAGGGTACAGGCTGCAGTTAGTTCCCGCCTGTCGCAATCCCTGATTCTGGGCACGGATTGGCCAGGGTTTGACGCGTTGATGAGCAAGGCTGGGGGGAGGGCGCTCACGGTCGGTAGGGAGATGTGAGTGTTGTGTGGCGCGTGGTGACGCGGAGGGGTAATCTTCCCTATCACCGACGTGGGACGATACCCTACGCGGGTGCTTTGAGTGGGTAGTTAAAATGGATGGAGTATTGATGCGCCCAGACGGTGCCCTCACTCACCGATATTTTTTGGTGATTAGGGACAGGTTATATCGAGTCAGCCGTGACACTCAGACAGGAGAGGAAATAACCCAGTTGTTGGTGCAGAAGAACTCACCATAACTCGATGGTTGGTGACCTCGGTCACGATAAACCATGACAGCGGATAACGGCCCGCTTCTATTGGCCGGGGATTTGAGCAGATGTGGGTATATGGTGCGTGCCAGTTAGTCAACCCTCCGGCTACCCCAAGAGCACAGTTGAGGCCCCTCCCCATAGTCAAGGTCCCATTCGAAAGACTCGGTATTGACCTCAACGGTCCGTTAGACCGCAGCTTATCGTTTTGTATTTGTCCGAGTGGATTATGCAACCTGGTACCCCAAGGCGGTGCCATTTCTCAGTATTATGGCCAAAAGTGTGGTGCAGGCACTGTTTCAGGTCATCTCCCAAGTCAGGATTCCAAAGGAAATCCTGACAGAACAGGGCACTACCTTCATGTCATCTACACTTCGGGAACTTTATGAGTAACTGGGCATCGTTTCGGACCAGCGTTTACCATCCCCGGTTGAGCTGGGCTGCACTTAATTGAGAAACAATGGATTCTGCAGTATGACATTGTGTTTGCTTCGGTTACACAGCACAACAGTGACCTTGTTTCTGGAATTAAAGGGAATGTCAATCAGAGAAGCTTCAAGGAACACGCCACCTGGCAGCCCATGTTGTTCATGTGGTTCAAGCAAAAATGCTGTATTCTGACAGTGTTTTCTCAGCCTGACATCACCCATGACACAGCACTTTTGTTTTGCAGGAATGGTGATGGGATCATTTCCATGCAGCTTGACGGATTATGCATGGTTGTCTGTCTCATGTGTGCGGGCAATATACTGGAAGATCATTGCAAGGTCTTTGAAGCAAAGTTTCTGGATGAACCCTAAGCCATCCTATTCAAGTAGATGATCATAAAGTATGAATAACACATTAGTCCCAATCAAAAGTGGGGTTCTACTGTGAAATGAACATTCTGGGACAATAAGTGCTAACACCTCGAGCTCTTCTTCCCGGCCAGTGATGGGTTGGGGAAAATTGATGCAAGCTTCTATGTAGCCAAGATAAGGGACATTCTGTCCACCAGCTCCTTCAATTTCAAGAAGAGCATTAATATGACGGATGGGTAGGTGAGACAGATTGTTTCTATAGAAACACTCAGAAACTGTAGTTACTTGCGAACCAGAGTCCATGATTGACTCACAACTTACTCCCTCAAGAGAGACTGAAGCTTCACAACGGAGACCCACAAGTCCTGAAGGTATGCGTTGCTCTGTACTGTCAGCCTCCATTGTCTGTGTCATTACTTTTCTTTCTGTTTTAGCACTGTGAATCAAGCTCTTGGGACAGGGGTTATGTGCTGTCACAGCTCCCGGGTGTCCCATGCCAGAAGCTGCTACAAGTTTTAAACCAAAGGGCGAAGCAGTCTGCTGAGCGGAGAACTTGTCACGTATCTCTCTTAGCTCTGCATTTTTGATGCGGACTAATGTCTGGTTCAGTCCATTTGAACAATGAGCAGCAATGTGGTTGTCTTGTCCACACTTGAAACAGAACCAAGCTCTTGGCATTCCAGGAACTAACAGGTCTCCTGTTATTTTCGCTAATTGCGAGGCACTCCTTTCTCTAAGTGCTCTCACTCTCTCTTTGACTCTGAGATAGCATCTCAACTTGTTTTGTTAGTTCAGCTGTTTTACATTCAAGCTAAAAGGTTTCACCTTGTTTTGGTTTTGGCGCTGGCCCATTATCATGAATGAGGTTGTGTGAGTCTCTGCTCAACTTCTCTACCTGTTCAGTTAGCTCATTCACTTTCTTTTCAAGCTTTGATGCTTCGGTTCCTTTGGGGTGGGTAATGGGGCAGGACCACTATCATAGAAGGGAATGTCAAAGATGTGATGGGCTTGTGCGATAGCTTTTAAAGCACCTAGATGTTTTTTCATTCTGTCTAGCTTTGCTGAACGGCGATCTTCCTCAGCCCTCAACATGAGGAGAAATTCACAGAATGATGGGGGGTTGCTCTTTTTGGGCCCAAGCTGTAGACATATGACGATGCTCTGATCCCAACAGCCCCGGCAGAACTGTCTGAGTAAGTGTTCGTTGAATTTTCAACTGAGGCTCCCACTGTAGAAATTGTTTTTGTGAGGAGGGTTTGGAGCCGGTTCAGATATGCTGAGGGTTTCTCCCCATTATTGTGGTTTGTGCTGAGAAACGCTGCAAAGAGCTCCTCTCCGTCCTCCACAACACCAAAGCAGACTCAAGCTGAGTGACATAACTGCTAGTAGGTGAGGAGATTCCAAAGGGTTTCCCATCAGTAGCTGGATTCAGCAGGCTTTCAAGGATTTTCCTTACCTTGTGTGTATCACTAAAGGAAGGATCGTCAAGAAGGAGGTCAACCTGGGTGCGCCATGTGTCATAGGCAACCTCACCGTTAGGCCTTGGCATGCGACCGGAGAAGATGCGCAGACGGGCAGGCATGGATGATGAAGTTCTTGAGTCACTTCGGATGACATGCTCTATGATCACTCTTTGGATCTGAGGTGGGTTAATGACATTCTCATCAATGTGAACTGGGCTCACTGGCACACTAGCAGATACATTAGGAACATGTATGGATCCTGCAGGTTCACTTTGGTTATCATTGTCAGGTGTGTTATGATTTTCAGTTGTATCTTGGTTCCCTAGTAACTCGTTTGTGAGTACACTTAGGAAGCCTGTTTTGCTACTACCTGCGACTAGCTTTAGTTCACTCAGGTATCGGCGGGCTATCTCCCTGCCCATCTCGTCTTGACAGACATCTCTAATGGTTCTCACAGACCATTTGAGGGAAGGATCTTTGGGACTTGGTAAGGTGCTTAAGGTAATGGGGTCTATTCTAGAGATGGACCGGTCAGACGCGTACTCAATCAGGGCTCTACCCTTTGAGTGTTCTAGCTCATAAGGGATCCGGACAATTTTTGAGACTTCCCCATTAGCTTCAAAAACACAAACTATCTCTACATCTGAGTAATCTCCCTCAATTCCTGTTACCAAGAGAGAGCTCTGACCATGAACGTCAAACTGGTTAAAAATATCCATAGCTAACTCGGTGGAAAAAATTATTAGCGTACAATGTGTGTAGCGTGGGATGGAAGGTCAGGTTGCTGCTTAAAACCAATCTCCTAGCTGGCTCGCCACTTTATGTAACCTTCTGGTGACCCCTACGTGATGTGGGTACCTATGCTAAAAGTCTATGTCTAAGGTTGGATCAGGTTACTTTAGATTCCAGGGTCACATCTGATTGGTAAGGGGATTGATTGTAGCTTATTGAGATTTATGAGACCTCCAACCCACACAACAACACGTGACCACCACTTGAGAGAATAAAAGTTATATATTTACAAGGATACCTTCAAGAAATAAATAAAGAAATGTATATGTTCTCTCAACACTGCGGCAAACAAGGTAAACATTGACCCAGAATCACATCCCGAAAAAAGTTAAATGAAACCGTTTTCTTGTCTTGGCCACAAGAACCAAAAGAAAACCCAAAGAAAAAAAACTGAGTACTCAGAATAAGAAAAACATCAAAACAAAATATTCCTCAGTTTAGTTCCCCAATTTCGCTCCTACCACCCCTGGGCTCGAGCACAATGTCCATGTGACGGACGTCAGACGAGAGGTGATGGCATCCAGGAGCAACGACGATGGCGGAAGCAGTCGAATCCAGTTGGATCCAGTGGACAGTCCGACCCTCAAAAAAAAAAACAGCCAGGATAATTTGTCTATTTGTGGGCATGCGGGCTCCAGGCTGAGGAACATCAGTGCCTTTTATATGACAGAGGGTTTTGGCTCAAACAATTCGCACCAGGAGACCAGGTGTTAGCGGTGCTCCCCTCCGTCCAGCTCTAAATTGCTCACGAAGTGGCCTTTTGTGGTCACAAGGCGGGTTAGAGAGGTTGATTATGAGGTCGGACTTTCTGACAGGCAGGGGGCGACACAGATTCATCACCTGAACCTCACAAGAGAACGGAGGGAGGGCGTCCGTGGCTCTGGTCATTGAGCGGGATGAGTTGGGGCCGGAGGTTCCAAAAGCGGCCGATCATACCGTGGCCCTGTTTAGTGACCAAGTCTCTTCGTCCCAGGGGGCGGATGTGGTCGCTTCTCTGATGTTTTCTCCTCCCTGCCAGGCCTCATGTCCGTCATACGCCATCATGTGGAGACGACCACGGGGGTGAAGGTGCGCTCTCGCGGGTTGTTGCAAGTAGGAGGTGAAGCAGTTCTTGAGGTTGGCCGGCTACTATAGGAGGTTTGTACCCGACTTTTCGGAGCTAACCAGCCCCTTGTCCGACTGAACTCGAAAGGGTGCTCCAGATCCAGTCCACTGGTCAGAGAAGTGCCAGCAGGCATTTGTGAGGGTAAAGAGGGAGTCAACTGTCAGCCTGACAGCTCCCCGGCCAAAGTTGGGCAGTGATGGTATGTTGCAAACCAAGGGCAAGAGTTGTGGTTAAGCCGCGGCAGCAGACGGCAGCATGGTTTCCTTCCTTCCTTCACCCGCACAGCTGCCCTGAGTCAGCAGAGTCAACCGAATCAGCTCCCAAGCGGCGCTGAATGGTCCTATCCAGGACAAGGAGCTTTCTTTATGTTTGTCTGTGTTGCAGATGGGATCGACACACGGGCTCGTCAGCCGTCCAGGAGCCAGACTGGAACGTCATTCCTCCTGCCCCAAATACATTATTATTTATCATTTATCCTTTTGGTCAGCGATCCTTTTTGTTCAGTTTTTATAATAAAACTCTCGCCATGATGGAAAGGGCACCCACTCTGTCTCCCTCCCTAAACTCCTACCCGTGGGACACCCACAAGGACGTTTTTCAAAAACGTTTTCTTTTTTTTTTTTTTTTTTTTTGCCAATGTCCATTCCCTGGCGAGTCGTAGGCCCACTTCTGTCGGGACCCAGCATCCGTTGAAGTTTGCCTGGTCAACCCGTGCACCTCCAGCAGCCTTTCACAGAGTTGTGGATGTAGCGCAGGCTCCGGGGGCGGCCTCAACACCAAGTCGACTGGGATATGGAGTTGGTATCCAAAGATAAGCGCGAGAGTAAGAGAGTAACATGAGTGCAGCGTGTTGGAGAGCGACGACCGCACCGGCACCTGCTACGACTGATGGAGACCAACACCCGTGGTCATGTTTACAACAAATGTTTTCTTATGTCGGAGTGAAAGATGCCTCTCACCGAATGATGTGCGTCTGATTTTTACCAAAAAATACAGAAATATTGGCAACCAGAATAAAATCAGGGCAAAGAAATAGTTTTTACTATTTCACTTTTACCAGTGTCCCGAGTCAGATCAGGAAGCTCAGGAAAAACAGCAAAGAAGAGCAGAACATGAACCAAAACCACTCCATGTGTACTCTACTTCTTAGCCCCTAGGTACCCGCCACCCTGCCCACATTGGGCTTATCAGACCGACTACTCCTTGTTTACTTCGGTTTTTGTACATGTAGTTTATTTTAATATCTTATTATTTTTATTATTATTATTATTATTATTACTATTATTATTATTATTTTTGTATTATTATTTTTTTTGTATTTTTTTGTATTTTTTTCAAATTATTATTATTATCATGTACTTCTTTTTATTCACTCGCTCTGTCACACTTCTTCCGTAACACCTGAATGAATAAAGTCTTATCTTATCTTCTGATCTATGGTGCCAGCCTATCCCTCTGTATACTAAGGTAAAGTGAAGGCAGTCATGTTGATCAGGGATGTTGGTGTCAGGGTCATATCGTTGTTCGTCCCGCAATCTGAAACGGTTTTCGGGTGACATCGACAACGTGCAGGACAAACTTAACCCTCTCCCCAGGTGGTGGTGGAAATCCATGAGAGAGATCAATAATATCAGTGAGAATCAATAAAAAAAATGTTTGTCGTTATAAGCAGGGAGGCAATAAACAGAAAAATATCTCAAGAGCGATTCCTAAAGGGGACACTAAAGGTGCCACCAAAAGTAGTATGTAATCGTTATATATATATATATATATATATATATATATATATATATATATATATATATATATATATTTATGTATTTATTTATTTATTTTAATGTACAGTATATAGAGGATACCTATACAGTATACTGGATCATTGATTACAGTATACTGGATCATTGACTGATTGATTATATGTAAATAACTTCAGGGTTGTACAGCATGCAGGTTATTTACAGTATAGGAGAGAAGCAACACCCATTAACTGAACAAAAGCTAATATTATAATATAATATATATTATAATATAATATATATTATAGATATTTTATAATTATTATAATTATTACATTATAATATAATAATATTTAAACTTAACTGTTTTTTGTGTGTGTCTTTTTTTGCAATGGGTAGACCTACAACCAAGTACGACAATCACATATTTCTTATCAACAAACGCTTTTTAGTGAAAATAAACCGTCCAGTTGGTTTAATACCGTCACGATAACGGATTCAACAGACCGTTCCACGTTAGCGGCAGCCATCTTGGTAAGGTGCCTCAACAGCGATAGCGAATTCAACAGACCGTTCTGTGTCAGCGGCAGCCATCTTGGTAAGGCGCCACAACCGCGCTACTCTGCGTCGTCATCATAGATGACGGTTGTGATTGGCCCGGCCCCGGCGGGGTCGGGGGGGGGCCTGCTTGAATGGGAGGGTGGCTAGACGTATTCTGCAGAACAAATGAAACATGAGCTGCAGAGTGGTCTGGTTCCCAGGCTGGAATAAGACATTCATTTGTACAAAAATGTGTTTGGGTTTTTTTTGTTCGAATTGGGCTTTAAAGCCTCTTGTGAAGTATTGGCTTTAACTGCCGGATCCCTGCAGACAACCCTGTTTCATACAGATTATTGATATGAGAGAGGGAGGACGAGAGAGGGAGATGGTCTCGGGAGGGAGAATCGCTCAAACTGTGCTCCTCACACTGACCGTACACCGTACTTCCCACAGTCCATTTCCACTGGACCACTCTCATGGCCCCTAAAGACTTAGACTCTCTAATCCCTTTCTCACCCTGAAACAGCGATGCCTGAAACAAGTGCACTCTGCCCTAATACTGCTCTGAGCACTTTGTTCGGGACCGGTTCTAGCCAGCGGGACTTAAGTGCTGCAGGGCGGCGTCAGTATGTTCTGGGAAAAGCGGTGACTGTAACCTGACATAACATAACCTATGCATTGATTGGTGGCCAAGGCGTAAAGCTTGAACGTTTATGCAAATGTACCAAATGCATTCTTAATGCAGCGTACAGGACCTTGGCAATATCAGTATATATAGCAGATTCATAGATATTTAACAATATAGAAATAATATATTTAAAATGATAATATGTTGTCCGTACTGCATTCGAGTCCACCTTTCCTAAAAGACATCCCCTCCAGTTGGCACAAACCAAGTGCATGTTATAAGAATATAAAAAAAACAAAACAGGAACCACATAAATATTGATCTGGGGGATTTACCCAGGGTAGGGAGATCCACAGGAAGACTTTAATGATGGTTGATTGGCAGGGAAGTCACACTTCCCCAGCCATATTTCTAATCCGTACTCATAACCGGTCTCTGCTTGCGTCAGTGTTGTGGCCGCTTATCCAAATGTTGATTTATCATACGTCGTATAGTCCGGCTGTAATACTGACCGTGGAAAATATTTTCTCTTGCTCCCAACCCTGCCCCTCCCCCGTCCACGCTTCTCAATAGTGAGACCTGAGACTTGGCGCCCCGCTGTTCCTTTATGAAACCTGCCAAGGGTGGGCTGCGGGAGCCCGGTGGGTAGATACGCAAATCCACGCCCAGCAGTTGGAATAAAACTCTTGTGTTGGTTTCCGAAAAAATAAAAAAATAAAAAAAGCCGGGGGTCAATGGTCGCTCAAGCGCCCGGCGTGGTCCGGATTCCTGCTTGGATTAGCCGGGCTTGCCGGTCGGAGGCGTAACAGAGAACGCCGTAGGACAACAGAAAAATCACCCGCCAGGCCTCCACAGCACCACATCCCAGTCCCCTCGGGGCGTTACATTTGTTTTCATGGGCTTTGTGTGTTGCGCCGCGGCCTGAATGTGTGTGCCTGTGCGTGAACGGGTGCAGCGGTACCGAGAAAGACCCTTCCTAGACCCTGACGCGGGGCCCCGACGTCCTGGGCAGGTTCCCATCCCCAGTTCACGTCGGGAGTTACTGCTCTCGCATTGTAAAAGTTGTACCATGTCAAATTATCCTGCGGCGACCGGAGTCATGCGCAGAATCTCCCCCGAGGGCCGGAGCCAGCTAGAACCGGTCCAAACCAGGTAGGCCGGGGTCCGATTGACGTAGGGTGCGGGCACGGAGCCAGGAGGTCGGCGAGTACTATGCGTGTGAAATCGAAAGAAAGGGAGTCAAGGAGGAAGACTTCCAAAACATGGGGCAGGGGCGTGAGAGCAGATTAATGTCAGCGCGGTGGGCCGAGGAGAAGGCGCCAATGGGAAGTGTTCTCCCGAAAAACGACCTTTCGCTGCGGTCCGATGGGAAGAAGTAAATAAATGATTAGATGACGGCTTGTAAAATAATGGGATTGGTGCTCGAATTGTAAATCATTGGCCGGGTAGAAATAAAACAATTTAAAAAAATTCATTGTTGGCGGCGTCGGGGAGTGCACCCGTCACCCGGAACAATTGTGAACAACAAAAGCAGCCTCATGTGGAGCCAGGGCTCTTGAAATGGCACCGGTGATAATCACTCTGTGAAAAAGCGTCGTCATTTCAGAAATGTACAGCACATAACACAGGCCATGCGGAGACGTGCGGGTTAGGGCTGGATGATATTGACAGGTCAAACATCGCAATATTTCTTGAATACCTCAATTTTGGTCGTGACTATCGGTGCTTTCATAATATATACACACACACACACACACACAGCAAATAATTCAGAAACAATCATTTATAACGGGGGTGTTATGACCAAACAGGTATAGGTGTTCGAGTCTTATGAAGAAGTTGAGAAAATTGCCTTTACTGTAATGCGGCCGTAGAGAAGTTGAACTACATCATCATGAACCAATCTCCCGGACCCATCTGGTCTAGTATCATGATATCTGTACCTCGCCCAGTCCCAATGATTATGTACTACATTTGTTATGGATGCATGTTATCTAATGATTGCCTTAAGTATTTCACAATTGACTAGCATTTTAAATAACTCCATTTAGAAAGCAGACAAGCCAGTCATCTTCTCAAGAGCTTTAATCATACATAGAAATTTAGTTCAACAGTACCATTCATTGAGAATGTTTAGCAGTATGTATATTTAGTGTAAAGAGCATTAAGGTTGTTTTTTTTTTTTTCCTTTTCTGATGAGGAATATCCATATGGATGATAGAAGCTTTCAGAAGTACAGAGAGAAAGAAGAGCAGACAGGAGCACATGACTATGCTTTAACACCTCAGACTACACTTTAAACACCGTTATGTGGTTTATGTACCAGTGTCCAGTCGTCCTTGATGCCACCGTTTTTTTTTTTGTCGTTTTCTTTCTGTGTTGTTTTTTTTTTTTAAGTTTCATTTGTTTTTGCTTTCAGGAACATACAGTGGCGCTGGCTTCGTTTGATCAATGCGCTATATAATGGAGAACTCCTATTTAAGTCGGACGTTCCCCAATATCTCCTTACTGACAGAGTTGTGTTTTAACTTTCATGGCATATGGGGAGTGGGTGAGCTGGACTGGGGCAAATGACTGCAATCGAGTGTGGTATTACAGGCATGGAGAGAATTGACCGTATCCACCCAGCTGCTTATCTAGCTATACATCCATCCATCCATCGATCAATCCAAACATCCAATTGATCGGAAACCGCCACGACGAGACATGGTTATAATGTGCTACCTCATAAGCGCCACAAAAATCAACCAATCGGCAACAGTCCCAAGCAAAGAAAGAAAAATAAAAAATACATGTACAAGACAGAAGGTGAACAGATTACCAGCCTACAAATCCCAGAAGCACTGTTATCCCCCCGCCCCCAACTCAGTCCATTCTTTTTAAAGAGCAGTTAAGTAACTGCTCGCGTCGGCTCGCTTCTTTGGGGGTGTTCCGCCCGCTCGCCCCCTCCGCCCCCTCAAACTGTGAGCTGGATTCTATTTCCTCTTTTGTTGTTGTTGTTGTTGTTGTTGTGGGGTTGGCCAGAGAGCCAAGACTTGACTTCCAGGGTCGGAGACGGAAGCTGCTGTTGCGGTGGCGCCGTGGTGTGTCTCGCGGGCGTCGGCGACGACGATGACGAGACTCGGGCCGGCGGCGTTAAGGCTGAGGGGGAGGCTGCTGAGCCGCGGAAGCGTGCTGCGACATGGCTGCCGGGGAGGACATGGACTGCACCATGGGCTGGGCCGGCGGGGGCAGAGGCTGCTGCGCCCCCGAGTGCGTGTTGGGGGACGGCGGGGGCGTCGGACGTTTGAACTTGTCGGGGCTGTTGCTTCTTCTCGGGGAGGGCCTCTGCTTGGGGGGGGGGCAGAGAGGGGAGGGTGATTAAACAACTTCCATGCAAACGGCACAGAGCTCCTTAAGGGGTGAACAGTTCAAAAAATAAAAATAAAAAAATTATATATATATATATGCACGCCGGCCGTCTTGCACCGTGACCTGCCCGTGCAAGACGTCCGTTTCTCATCGGAGAAATGGTCAGTCTTATATTGTCGAATATAATATGGCATGTTTGATCAAAAACGCAGGTACTTTTTGGGTCCTTTGCGTGTCCTCTGAGGGAGTTTCCCTCTCCATGCGTAATGGAGAGATTGGAGACGGAGCAGGAGGAAGGGACTTATATCGGGCCCTTTGTTATTATTCACGTGCCCTTCCTCTAAATAAAGCCAATGAACACGCTGTGTTTCTATTTTTATGTATTATTTCACTAAATTTTCTTATTGAACAAAATAAAAATAAAAAAGCACCATGCGTAACGGGTACGTGATGCTATAAAACAATAGACAGCAGTATACAGCACCTGTGTCCCAATTCCTCGGCATACAATCAGGTCAAAGTCGATTTCCACATCTACTTAATGACTAAACCCCATCCAACCTCTAGTGACACAGACACTTACTTTTTGACGACCCAAGTATAAATTTAAACTTACATTACATATTGATCGATGCAACAGTTTTAATAAGTGGAACATGTAATGTGACTTTAGAGTGGCTAAAGGGTTTAGAGTGGCTGAGGGTCATGCAAGTACCGCTGGTACTTGCATGACCCTCAGCCTCCGGGGTCCTGCCACTTGCACATTAATGTTAAAATTCAATTTTAACGCAATATGTCAAGTAACCTTATATTTTTCTAACTTTATCAATGCCATTCTCGGTTATTTGTCTGTGCTACCAGGGCCGGAATAATTTTAGTGAACAGATAAAACTTTTTTTTATTTATCTCTTTATCGAATGACGCTACGCATAGATAAAAGTTTTGAAAAAAACTTTTTTTTCCCCCTACTCCACGACGTTCCAATATGCAGACGACGTTCAAAGTCTAGGTCTTGACCTTTGTAGGACTGGCTCGAATCCCGAAAAATGAGGGACAGAACACCGCGTTTCACACCGGGCTGGATGCATAATGCGTTCGTTTACAAAAAAAGGGCGAGAGAGACAAAACATCTAACGAAAAGCCCCGCCGACGTCAAGGTGAGACCACACACACACGCACGCACGCACGCACGCACACGCACACGCACACGCACACACACACACACACACACACACACACACACACACACACACACACACACACACACTTTTTTCCATTCCTTTCCACTGACCTCTCTCCATTTGAGACACTACTGACGGGGAAAAGATGACTAATTGAAAGCATAAAAAAAGTTATGGAATAAAAGAAAAATGCCAAGGTTGATGGCCTTATGTAAAAAATGTTATGTAAAAAAAAAAGTAGACCTTTAATGGACTGTCATTAACCTTAGATCCTGTTGATGATAACAAAAGAATAAAGTAGAGATAAGATAAAAGTTGAATCAAAGATGTCGTGCCAATTACGGGTCATAAATGGAACCAGATTCTGTTCCGAGAGGGATCGATTCACTAAACCACGACCGAGTAGATGGACGGGGGGGCGGCACCGTTCCCATCCGATTAGAGCTTTGGAGGACACCGTTTTCTGAGATAACCATAATCGCACCGAGCCAAGATCAGCGAGGCCAGGTCAACGCTGTGATATTACAGACACGGCGTTGTGACGTCTCCGCCTACTTCACATTCCCCGCCTGTTTTATGACCAAGAGGTAGAATCTGACCGTTATGGAGTCGTTTGTTTTATGTCGGGTGTGTGTGTGTGTGTGTGTGTGTGTGTGCGCGCGCGCGCGTGTGTTAGAGTGCACTCACCGCTACAGCGTGGGAGGCACTTCCGTGGACGTGCAGGGCAGGGGGGTTGTAGTGGGAGATGCCGGCTCTGGACAGTGTGGCCGGAGGGGTGAAGCCGACTGTGTGGCTGCCGTACGACAAGCCTGCGGCGGGCGGAGAGAAGGGACAAGAAAGCGAGAGAGAGAGAGAGAGAGAGAGAGAGAGAGAGAGAGCGAGCATCAGTTATGAATTCTCAAATACCGCCGAGTGAGGCTGCGGTCCGCGGTACTGTGCCATTAAGACCCAAGATTATAAGCAGGTGGAAACCAATTCCTGAAGTGGTTGTAAAGTGGGCCGGAATAGACACCAGCAGCACATGGAACCACCGCAGGGCTGCTTATTTCTAGAGCAAAATGGGAAAGCGGTTTGTGCAGCAACATTATTTATTTAATGGCTTTCATAGTTAAAGACGCAAACGTCCATGAATCATCAGTTTGTGCGTGTCCAGACAATACAGGAAGGAGGGTTTATGTTTCAGGGTACGTTACAGAGTTGAATTAAAAATTGTATTTCATAACATGAAGAGCTTGTTAAAGACTCACTTCAGTGAAATGTAGCGACTCGCAAAATCGTTCAAAATCAGGTATTGAGTTCAGCGAAAGGCTTGTGAATTTATAAAATCAGAAATGTTGACTCCCGTGCAGAAGAGCGGGACTATTTTAGACAAAAAAATAAATATATGGATGGATAAACTCAGCTTAAATGCCTGTGTCGAAATAAGAGCTCATAAGTTCAAATGTCTACTCAATGACTTTTAAGGCCTGACATTTAAGAAACTTTAAAACCTGTCTGGGGAGCTGCCAAGCCCCGGTGCTGATAGGATGGCGACCGAGTGGCCAGAAGAGGGCGCTGCGGTCAAACCGTGAGTTTTACCTATGCTGCGGATCAGAACTAGACGCTTAAGTTTTACTGAAATAGGATGTGTTCCTGTAAGGGGAACCCGGTGCATCACAATGTTAGTGAAGAGTAGAAGAGTGCAGAAGATTGACTAATTCCCTTCACCGAGGGTTGTCCCACATATCGCCAACTCACGTCAAGTGCTGTGGGAATGCGTCTGCTGAGGCCTCCCGGCTTGGTACCCTGGCATTAGAGTGGCATCGACAGTGTAATATTGCCACGCAAATATACTTAGCCTTCAAGTTTGACCTACTTTACAGGCTTGGCATGAAGTGTAGAGCTCTAACGCTCAAATGACATACGTATTTCAGTGTCGGTCAATATTTTTTCGTTAATTTCATTAGCATCGGACGGAAACCTTGACGCCAAGAAGAGAACTACGTGATACGGACAAAATACTTCTTCATTCGTTCAACATTTATTAAATACTTGCAGCTTGCGTTGAATAAATAAGCCCTTGACATTGTTAACCATCATGTTCTCTTGTTTAGTCTTTCTGATCTTGGTATTACAGGGACTGCGCACAGATGGTTTCAGTCTCACATCTGGGGCGGATCCACGAGGTGTTGTGGAAGGGAGAGGTGTCAGAGTTAAACCACGGAAAGACCGGCGTCCCACAGGGATCCGTGCTTGGCCCTCTCCTCACTGTATACCTCACTGGGATCGATCGTCCAGCGGCGCGGTTTCTCCTACCACCGCTACGCCGTTGACACCCAGCACTACCTCTCCTTCCCTCCAGGAGATACCACTGTCTCGGCCGGAATCTCGGAATGCCTCGCAGACATCGAAGGAACGGCAACTCCAACTGAATCTCTCCACGACAGAACTCACCATCCCGGTAATTCCAACCATTCAACACCACGTAAATGTTCAGCTCGGCTCATCATCCTGAATACCTTCCAAGTCTGCTAGAAATCTTGGGGTAGTGATTGACAGCCAGCTAATCTTCTCGGATTAAATTTCCCCGTCTCCCAATCATGCAGATTGACCGGGAAGATCAGACGGTATTTTGTCGGGGAGCACTCGGCACAGCTCCCTGTCATCTCACGAGTAGAGTACTGGTCCACCAGCAGGCACTGTTAAACCACTGAAGATGATTCAGAATGCAGCAGCAGCAGCAGCAGCAGCAGCACCACCTCGTTTTCAACCAGCCAAAGTGGCACATGTCACGCCTCTCCACTGGCTCCCTGTAGCTTCCCCCATCAAGTTCAAATCCTTGATGCCCGCCTACAGGGCAGTCACTGGATCTGCACCCACACACACACTGCATCACCTGGATGTTGTGTGCCAATATTTTACTTGTAAATAATAAATCTTGTACTTCTGTAACAGGGAGGCCGCATTTTCCACGTTACACTAGGTTGTGCACACACACGACCTCCCGATAAAATCGTCAATTGGTGATCGCTGCCCCACAGCGATGGCCGATTAGAATTTTTCACCATCGCCCAAGCCCAATATATAGTTCATTGTTTTTTCACTACCCACTTACACTTGTCCGTTTTGCTTTGAACATCGAACACCCCAGAGGATCTCTGGCAAATTCAGAGTGCTGGAAGAGTTATTTTCTGTTCAGAGAGGAAGATGGCATCCAAATTCCACACAACTGTTAAAATGACTCATTTTCAGAGCTCGTGCTTTTGAGACATTAAGAGGTTTTGTCTGCCTTTTAAGGCTTAAAAGGCTTTAAAGCTAGACTAACATGATCAGAATCCATGTTAACATGATCAGAATCCATGTTAATGGTAGCAAATAGATTTGGTCTTTAAAGGTCTATGCCCCAAGTCATAACATAATCTAGATGGATTACCATCACATGTCATTAGACCAAATCAGACTTCCCATGTAACGTACCATCTTCCCTCATCATCTTTACAATACTTTTCAGTTTAAAACTCACTGGAATAGGATTATGGTTTCCTCATACCTTACTGCCATTAGGTAATCGTAGCGTGCAACAGCGTGATCTTATGGTAAATTACCTACTTCTGCTTTGACTCAACCCCATTAGGTCAATAGCAAACACAACAAATGTCATCCACTAGAAATACAGTTAAAGGAAAAACAATGCACCCAATAAATGTAAACATTACAATATAAAAGTGCTTAGCTACAGGGACAGTTCACCGCTTCTGCCACAATGTTTTGCAAGGTGCTCACTCGCCAGTTTGTCAGACGCTGTTTTGGAAGCAGGGACATGACGCTGAACAAGGACAACATAAAGCTGATGACACAAGTTTAGGACGCTGACTGGACCACAAGCAGACTGTATGGGACTGTAAGCATTCTTAAACTGGAAAAGGGCACTGCAGACTTAAACGGACTGCATTTTATATGGCGCTTCTCCAGTCTTGCAACCACTCAAAGCACTTTACAATCTACGCCTCACATTCACCCATTCACACATCGATGGCAGTGACAACCATGCAAGGTGCACACCAGCTCATCGAGAGCACATCAGGGTTCAGTGTCTTACTGGACGACCGGCTCTACCTCCCGCGCCACCGTTGCCCTGAGTTAAATCAAACTTTGTTCTTAATGATTACCTTTCATATCAAAAGGGTACAACTCTATCTTTTAACCCTCAGTCATAAAATTAGACAGTTTGTTTGCAGAAACCGGGCTGGACTGTATTGCGACCAGAATCTTGTCCTGAATCTAACCGGACCTGTAAGGCGCAGCTTGTGAGACCATTAGACCATTTTGTTCAAACTATTTTTTGTTTTCAACTTTATTTTGGAGGTCACTGGATTTCCAGTTTTATTTCTGAGTGAGTTTGGTGTGATAATGCTGTGGATAGCTTATTGGAAAAACCATTCTGATGGCCCAATGCAAGGTTGCCTCGGTGTTCTTCCTTTCATTCCCTTCGGGCCGGAACCTCAAATAGTGTTTTATTTGTTTGAGCTTTATATGGAGTCAGACTGGCAGACTCACCTCACTGCATGTGTACCTACCAGGTGATATGGGTCGGCTGGAGCTGGGAGAAGGGGTGTAGGGAATAGGACTGGACACCGTCCTTGCTCGCAGGCCCTGAGCAGACATCTCGTTGAAGTACCTGTTGTGGTGGTGGTGGGGGGTGGGATGAAAGGCTTTACTTTCCGCCCTAGGCCAAAATCTCTACTTCACATATTTTATGTTGGAAACGTCGTGCTCTGTCATTTTCCCCTCTCTACACCCAGTTTCCTTCTTTGCCTTGCCATCATTCATCGCTACCCTATATCTGCCGGCTCCGGTTGGTCATTAAAAAGTAAGACACAATGGGTCCATTGACATGTTTTTCTTAAACTCTTTGTACTTTGTACTGAGGAGGAAAAAAAAAAAAAAAAAAAAAAAAAAAAAAAAAAAAAAAAAAAAGCCTGTGAAAAACAAAGTGGGATTCAGGGAGACAAGAGTGGCCCCTTGATTGTGTGTGGTCCATTTTAAGTAAATACATCATTGAGATCCGGTTTGACAGCGCGTTCTTCGGTCCTTATATTCACTTTGAACCCAATTTGGCTATTATCGCCAGTAGCTAATTACACCGGAAAATGTAGACTTTTGAACACTTCTGTTCATGATGCGCTTTGGCAACCATAAAATTGACTCTTTAAAAAGAATTAGGATATTTCCCCAGTAGGTGACATCTGGTTAATGCCTTCCTCCATGTACATTTCTATCATCCTCAAAAATAAAAGGTAAACAGTAGTAGGTGTAGTAGGTGGCTGGGAAAGCGTCCAGTTGCAGCATCCGGAACACCCACCGGGGTGGACGGAAATCTCATCCATCGTCCGCATCTTCATATCACTTTCAAAGCAAAAGCGCAAGCCACACACACACACACACACAAAAACAAAAACTGCAAAACTGCATTCCATCGCCCCCCCCGCCGCTCAGGTACCTCTCATCATCCATCTCCAGACTCGATTCGCTCTCAGACAGCTGTCTGCACAGCGCCTCTCTGCGCTCCATCTCTCGTTGGAGCTTCCTCTGCAACCGGATGTTCTCCTCCCGCATGTGTCGCTCCTCCTCTATGTACTGGGCTCGCTTCTCTGTGTCTGGGAAAGAATAATAATAACAACAACTTCAACGACTTTCTAGAACGCCTTTCATACACAATACGCAACTCGTATTGCTTTACATTGATATGAAGGCAACGGATAATAATAATAATAATAATAAGAGAGCAAACAGGCAGAATAAATCCTTATTATTCCCAATTTCACTTTTGGGATTATTGGTCTTGAATGGGGATGCTAATTAGAAAAACTTTTACCGACCGATAGTCGACCCTCGTTAACCGTTGTCCCACAAAATGAAAATATTAGGGTACTGTCCCCTGAAAAAATACGTTATTACGGTCATAAAGGTATTCAAATCTTAAATGATAAATCTATTTTTATATGCTTTCCGCTCTCTGTGCGTCCCTATCGCAGAGAGACGTGGAGCCGTTCCGTATTTGGAGCCGTCCCTCCAAATAAAGCAACTGAAAAGAGTGTTTTTAGTTGTTCATACTGTTTTTAGTTGTTTTATTTGGAGGAACAAATAAACCGTTAACTGTTTTACCGATAGTATTAAATCAGTCAAAATCCTTATTGTCCTTTAACGGTAAAGTGGTTAATTATAAACATGCCTCGTCTTGAATGACTAGTTTTCTACCCCAAGGAATTCTCAAGTAATTGTCAAAATAATCCACACACACACACGCCGGGGGTGGACGTGGGCTAGTTGACTTCCAGACAAGCATCACTCCTTTCCATTTTCCGATGAGCCTTTCCATTTGTTTGTGACAGGGGAGGAATGGTTTGTGAAGAGTCAAACATTTTTCTCTCTGTTTTATACCAAAGTATCTGCACATTGAAAGTGGGTCTCAGCCAGTTTCCAATAAGTGGGCTCAGAGGTAACACAGCCTGTGATTTCATCAGCTTGTTAGCAGTGGTCCTTGCTTCTGCCTCTAAGAGCATTTCTTCATCGGAAGGGAGGCTCCCTCTAGTGGCACAAACACAGTACAGCCTGAGTATCAAACTATTTTGATCTAAAGGAATGTACTCAATGATCCAGGGGGAGGCTCCGGGGAAATCTCAAAACGAGCTGTGGGAGCAATATTTTATTTTCATAAATATATGTTAGACAATTGTTCGGCAACCTGTGAGATCCAGTTAACGGCGGTAAAGTAGCTCGAGAAGCCGATTGAACACGGACATGAGTAGTTGACAGACTGCATCCATGTCAAAACAAGCAGCCTGCGTGTCTATTTGCAAAGCAAACACCAACGAGGAAGACTCCTCGAGCAGCGTGAACTGGGTCTCAGTCTCTGATGCCGCAGCTCTCCCCGGACCCCGCGCCGCTACATATCCGTTACCGAGTGGCTTCACGTTTCAGGGAGACGGGCAGTTTTATTGAGGCAAGCGCGGCTGATCGGAGCGACATTGCAGAGGGAGATCGCGACGGCGACGCAGACCACGTGCTCCGAGTCCGGGTCGCGCTGGTCCACGTTTTGCTGTTTTTGGTCGGTTCCAAGACCGGATTAAATCATAACCCTGACCTACTTTTTTTTTTTTTTATGTCCCCCCCGCTCCTTGTGTTGCGTAAGTAAGTGCTCTTCCAAGGGACAGACCAGATGCCTGTTTAAGGCTGGATCTGGAGCTGCCTGTGACACTAACTGTTATTAAAAACTGTATTCTTTCTGTAATAACCGGGGCTCCGCCAGAGCTCGACATCATTTGAAGTTGTCAAGTATTGCTGTGTCGTATTGTTGTATACTGTACATCTCCATACTCACTTTATTCACATGTACTTTACTGCACATATCTGCATTCAAATAGCCTCTCCCATATACATCACTATTCCCTTCCCTTTTTTTTACCCCCACTTTGTATTATCTTTTGAGTCTTATTTTATTTATATTATTCTCTTCACTAACTGCATTATGTTTCAGGAATCAGTTAGTTTCAGTTAGTTGCTAGGTAGGAATTAGGTTAGCTATTATGTTCGGTTTAGTAACTATTGTGCATAATCTCTGGGTGCGTTGCAAAGACATTTCACTGGAAGTATGTATGAACGTATGTATATGTATGTGACAAACAAACCTCTTAAATGTTGACCCCAACATAGGAAAACACCAAAATACCATCCAGAAATGTACGCATTTATGTTTAAAAATCTTTTGTGAAGTCAGGCATCACAATCACTGCGCTCAATTCGGAAGACTTAAAAATTGTTATTGATCATAGTCAACTCATGGAAAAATAAAAAAATTAAATATATATAAAAACTATACGGATGTTCAAAAGGATCTTCACGTTTGACAGAACTTCCTGGGGGTTATTTTATACCCAGGCCTCGACTGTGCATGAATCCTGCATCGACAAAATGACAGTGCGGGGTGAACGTCCCGCTCGCCGGGTTGGGCTTCCGTCGGCCCGGACAGCCACTCACGTTGCAGCTCGGTGGTGCGCAGGCTCTTCTTCAGCCTCTCCACCTCGTTCTTCAGGAAGCGGATATGCCGCATCATGTTCTCCGGCGAGTCAATCTCCATGGAAACATCCCTGGGAGACGGTGGGGCCGACACCGGCTGGTCCAACTTCTCCTGTAGGATCCTGCGCACACGCACACACACACAGTTGCTCTGCTGGGCTTGTGTGTGTAGCCCCCGATTATCAGGGCAGGGGATTCAACATCGGATCTTGTGAATTAGCATTTGCATATACTACAAAATATATCACCACGTATCCCAATTTCATTCTGAATGATAATACCCCCGAAAGCTGATAAACCATAATACGCAATTACCACCCAGCCCTGACACGCAGTGACCGTGATTCATCCACCCGAGTCAGAGACGGGAAGCTTTACGCAAGCGCCGGTTCGAGGCAGCAGGACTGGACTGGTGCTGCGCAAAATATTTTCTCCCCGAAACAATGAGCACAACAATCAGTTTCAAAAAAAATATTTTTTTTTTTCCCGTTTTCCATTTTTGTGGGCATCAGCTGCCACACACAAAGAAGAGGGAAGAGAACAAGAATACGTCTGTTTTCGGCTTCCCGTGCATCCATCCGACCGACGTCCCCCCTGACAAACCGCGGCGTCGCCACACCCGCGCGTTCATGTCGACGTCCACACACCGTGTCTTACTGGCACATAACGAGACGAGCGCTCAGTCATGTTACCTTTCATTTCTACCCAAGAAGAGAGAAAAGGCAACATTACGATAAACCCTTTACTATCTGGACGGTGGTGGGGTTAATTGTAATTGATTCACTTATTATGGTCACTAAAAACATGCGATTTAGATTTTGCCGGGGAAGAAATTAAACGTCAAAATACCGCCGCGAAGACGCCCCAAACAACACGTCAGCGATATGAAGCGACCCAAAGGTCTCACATTTCCTTCTAAAAAGGCTTCGACATTCTTTTCACACCTTTTCTCAGCCTCCAGTTTGTCCATGCGCTTCCACAGCCGGTTCACCAGAGCCTCCTGTTCCTGCTCCAACGTGTTCTCAAGGTCGATCTTCTCGCGCCGCAGCTGAGAAGAAAAAGGTTGAATACGCAGATGGAGACACAAAGCGATAACGAGGCCGACAATCAGTGCAGGGAAAAATAAAAAGCACAGGCAACGGCGGTAACGCACGCCAGGGACATGGTCTCAGATTGCCTACGACTACGGTGCTCAGACGTTCCCCCGGATGAGTCCGCTCTCTGCGGTGCCAAATAAGATAACGTACGGCGATTAATTCTCATAATTAATCCCGGGGGCGGGCGGGAGGGTTGGTTCAGGGATCCAAACTCAGCGATTGAGAAATTCAAATAAAGATTATGAATTATTTCAGAGAAGCCTTCTAGTGCCAAACCATAAGAAGTATCACTGTCTGATTTGTGGGAGTTTTTTTTTTTTTTTTCCCTCTCCTTGTTTTTTTTTTTTTTGGGAGAACGGGGACAAAGGAGTTGTTATGCAATAACAATGGCTGCGTTATTGAAACCTCCGTGTTTATGATTGAGCTAAACAGTCATGGCTGCATCTGGCCAAAATGCATGATATCATTTTGCAAATGTCACCCTGACACACTGTGGTGTGAGTGAGCAATAACCATTCTGCTAGAAGAGAGGAATGCACCTCCCCAATAATAGCCCTCCCCATTTTGTGGGAGGAAAATGATGGGCTGTATCTGCACTGTAGGAATCAAACCTGATAAATAAACATCCCCCGTAAAAAAACACACTGATTTGGGACGTGTGTAAAATCCCTCAAATATTTCGGAGCCCACGCATTGAGAAGTTTTAGGCTCGTATCTCACCATCATTCATTTGGAGTGAAAAATTGTGCCTCACAGCCTCGGGATGCACAGATAACATCTTTTCTTCACCCGCGCACTTGCCGAAATAAAGCGCAGACAAAAACACTTGACATTTTCGGGTCATAATTAGGGCTGGGTTAAATAAAATAACAGCAAATTAAAGCGCTCCACTCAATGGATCCATCTGAACACTGTGACGTCGGTCCTGTGCTTTGCTCCCAAGTCATGGACGAGTCATAAATGAATTTAAATATTTAATTTCCATGAAATATGTGCGCAATTCACCGCAGCTGGAACGTCGTGAGAAATTCTCGTTATGTATGAAATGTCAAGGTATTGCCGTAAAATCCTGCGACATTATGAGTGCATCCCTGTGGACGGTACTGCACAATATTGATTGACAGAGGAAAACGTTGTTCCAAATGTGAGGCAAAAATACAACTATGCACAGTACGATTAAATGTGTCACATCAACACAGGAAGGTTGTTTTTGCTGACGGGGATATGGAAGGAACGAGAGTCAAGGTCATTCATTATTATTATTTTTTTTCTTTTTACTTCTAGCGAGGCCCTGTCACAGGAACTCGGGTCTCACTGCGCAGATCTCTCTACCGACCTCGGCCCCGACGGGCTTTACCTGCTCCAGCGTGAGCTGCTTTGAGATGGTGTCGTTCTCCATCTTCTTGATCTTCTTCATCAGCTTGTTGACCTGGAACTCCTGCTCCTGCTCCAAGTGCTGCTCCAGCTCCGCCTTCTCATGCTGGAGCTGAGGGTGGGCCGGGAGCCGGGGAGCGGTGGATGTGAAGGAAAAAGAAGAGGGAGAAAAAAGGAGGGGGGAAATATTATTATTGGGAGTCGAAGAAGAGAGGGAGGAAATGGGTGAGTCACTTAGAAACAATTTGATGGCCGTGGTGAGCAGATCGGTATCACGTGGTCACATTTTGCGACGGGACCATCAAAAGGAGGTGCTAAGCAGTCGCAGACTTCCGGACTCTGGGACGCAGTGCCCACAAGAGTATTGTGAAATAACGGCTCTGGTGGAAGTTGCCAGAGGGCACCGAAGAAACCACTGCTGGCAGCTGCCCAGTCCTCAAGGAGGGTGTGGCTCAGCTACGACTCAAAATGGCCTGTGTTGATCATACAATAGGATTACTAATTAACAGAGAAAATACTGTACATTGTTTGTTTACAAGAAACAACAAGAATAAGGAAGAACGTGTATATATATATATATATATATATATATATATATATATATATATATATATATATATATATATATATATATGACTTTTACAATAACACAAGTAGAACATCTCGCAGAACAGTTTGCTCTGAGTAGAGCATAATGTTAATTTACACAGTCAATCTGCGTGCAGGCTTGTGGCTTAAACCACCTTGTTTTAACACTGGCCACACCCAGTGATGATGTTTGTTTTTCCCCTCTAATGAGCCGGCTCAGCGCTTCAGGAGTCATTTCCATGCCTCATCACAGCCCAGAGGCGGCCAGGACTCTCTGGCTCTTGGCGTGGCGGGGCCGCGGCCCGCAACACGAGAACAGGTTGGCACGGTCACGTCCTTGCCAGGACAGCCTGTGCTGAGGTTTAGGTGTCGGTTCAAATCCCCCCCCCCCCCCATCCAAGCCCCCTCTGTTGGCACGGGCATCTCAGGGCAGGAGCAGATCCAGCCCTGTCTCGTGTCAGGCCCGCTAAAGGAGACGGCGGAAGGCGCAAACGAGTCCATCCGCGTAACCTTTAGTGGGAGCCTGTGTGCGCATGCACGCGGCCCTGGCCGGAGTCACGCTGCTTTACACGTCAACAAACCTCCAGACCGACCGCTCCAAACCAGCGGCCGAGGGAGTGGCTGCGCGAGGGGTGTGGCGGTGCTGTGAGAAGGCCCAACCTTGGGAAATTAGGCATGGAAAGTCTGCTCCACCAAATGACAGAGGGAGGAGTAATTTGAGAGTCATTTAGCGTAGCTAGCAGCCGGGGTGAAGTCATCTCGGGCCATTTCTGCCTCCGGGGCAAAAGCCAAGCAGTCGATGCACCGACTCCGTCCTCCCAACAGACACACGCCCATGTAACAACAATCAAATACTTGCTGTTTATTCAGTGCCTGAGCACGCAAGGGTGGGGCGCACACAAGTTTCTAGTGCCAATTTCAAACTATTAGATCTTTCAAGCAAACGTCAACCTTGTGATGAACGGCAGCCCGGCAAGCCCCGCGGGCTGCGGAAGCTATGCCCCGCCCCGCCCCGCCGACCCACCTGCATGAGCTTCCTGGACAACTCGTTGGTGAGAAACTCCTCTTCCTTCTCATAGTTGACGGCCAACGTCTCCTTCTCCTTCTGCAGGGCCTGGATCTTCTTGAACAAGGTGTTGCTGATAAACTCCTCTTCCTGCTCTGCACGGGCTTGCTGCAACACAAGAGACGTGAGGGGGGGGGGGGGGGGGTTTGGGGTGTGCGGGGAGAGGGTATGGCAGTTTGTCAAGGCCTATCGAAAAACATTTGTGATAAAAGAGCTGTTTCCGGACAGAGGAAAAAATGCAAACATCCACGGGGGGAACAACAAATCCGGCATACGCTGCAGTGTGTGTGAATGTGTGTGTGGACCGAGAAAGGAAGCGGGTTTGTTGTTGTGCACGGGGGAGGTGTTGCAGAAACTGGGACTTGGAAGGGGGGGGGGGGGGTTGAAAGTGAGGGTTTGGGCAACACACGGACGGCTCCGATGTTACGAAATGACTGTCGTTGCCAATCACTCTCCCGTCCTGCACTGTGCCACGCAGTGTACAAACAAAATGAAGGTGCGCTGCACGTCCAGAGCCACATGCTGCCAGAAAGGCTGGTGTACAAGTGTAGCTGACCCTACATCCACCTATTAATCTATCCATCCACCTATTTATCTATCCATCCACCTATTTATCTATCCATCCACCTATTAATCTATCCATCCACCTATTTATCCATCTATCCATCCTTCCAGACAGCCTGGTCGTAGCAGTGCACCCGTGAGATCAGCAGCCTGCGGTGTAGAACCAGCTCGCCCCGTGGGGCCCACGTTGCCCACCCCAACAACTCGGTCACACCTTAACAGGTCGAGCACGGGTGGGGGGACGGACGGACGGACGGACGGGGACGCATCGCTACGGGCTGGAGCGCGGACCCGGTCACGTTCGGACGAGTCACGACGATCGCCGGCGGCGGCGGTTTTGACAACTCGGCCACGCCGCGAAGGTAGACACGGGGGAGGGCGACCCGTGGCACCCGGCGTGAGTTTCGCGACGCTAGGGTTAGCCGGCGCTAGCACGGCATAGCAAAACACGGCGTGCGCGGACCGGCCGACTACCAGTCACACCGGGAGCCGCGGCTCGCCGGGTGACTCGGCCGAGCGGGGTCGACGCGCGACGGGACGGGACGGGACGGTACGGGGCGGGACGGGCAGCTTAAAACCCGCCCCGGCGCGCCCGCGCTCTGTTTTAACGGGGTCGCACCGGGAGGATGGGGGGGCTTAGCTGGGCTGCCGCGGACACCACCACGAGCTGTAGCTACCGCCACACACACACACACACACACACACACACACACACACGCGCACGCACGCTCTCACACACGCTACCATTAGCTGTTAGCCACACACAGCATCGTTCGCTATTAGCCACACACACACACACACACACACACACACACACACACACACACACACACACACGCACACACGTTAGCACCGTGCTAGCGCTTACAATGGTGACGCTCGCCTTGCGCAGGTCGCGGTTCTCCTCCTGCAGCGCCTTGCACTTGAGTTTGAACGTCTCCAGCTCGATCTTCAGCACCTTGTTCTCCTGCTGCAGCGACGCCAGGCGGTTCGTCAGCTCCTCCAGGCGGAACTGCGAGATCACCACGCTGGGCTTGGCCGAGCCGGAGGACGAGGAGGAGGTGGACATCGGGGCGGCCGAGCTGCCGCCCGCGCCGTCGGTGTCGCTCTCGCTCGCGCTGTCCGCCATGTTGGCTGTGGGGGAGGGCGGGGACGCTGCCGCACCGCGTGACCCTGCTGGCTGACGCGCGGCGGCGGCGGCGGCGGCGGCGGCGGGGAAATGGCGACACCGCGCGGCCATCTTGGTTTTATATCCGGGCGTCGTGCCGCGTTCGTTCGTTTTATGAAGTGTGATTTTTCTATTATTATTTTTTGTTTGTTTTGTTGTTGAAATCATCGCGCGTCTTCTTGTTGTCACTGTTTGCGGAAATAGTTTTGCGCAAAAGTCTCGTTTTTTCACGGGGAACACGTTTGGCCAAGTGGTTTGTATATTAAAAAAAATAATATTAAATAGGGCGCGGCAAAGAGAGCCGATCGTTGTGACGTCACAACCGTGCGGCAGATGCGCGCGCCTGCACACACGCCGTCCACGGATGACGTGGACCCGCCGCGTAAAATGTGTATTTGGGGCGGTTCCAACATGCCGTCGTCAAAGTCTGATCCGGATCGGCCCATTATTATGGGATAATTTAGTGGGGAAAAAACACATGATAGCACTGCGGTCTCGTGATTGGTCAAACAACCGGGTCCTCGCCAAGACTTTCATGGATGTCATGGATCCGCCGAACCCACAGACAATCGGAATAAGATGTGTATTCGGGGCAGCTCCAACAAGGCGCCGTTCGGGTTTCGTCCAGATCGGGTCAGTTTCTCGTGGCTGGAGTTTGGGATCAACAATCACCACCTCACCAAG
The DNA here is from genome assembly GCF_960531495.2 of Zeus faber. Taxonomy (NCBI): domain Eukaryota; kingdom Metazoa; phylum Chordata; class Actinopteri; order Zeiformes; family Zeidae; genus Zeus; species Zeus faber. The sequence continues at coordinate 22,649,490 of NC_137202.1, forward strand.
ATGGCGCCACGCACACGCGTACGTTGTGGCGGAGAGATCCTTGTGCGCACGCACAAGTTGAGTAGATTTAACATTCGAGAGGTTTATTTGTCACATACAGTAGTACTCAGGGTCCACAGATTGGACATATACACGATTGGACTTTTGACTAAAGCAATATAAAAATATAAACTCTTAACCATACTAAGTTACAAAGTGACAGGTATTATTTTATTACTATAAAACTTCATCATTAAAGTTTATTTATTTTTACATTATTTATTAGTAAAACCATTAAGTTAAAGGATTACCAGACGACAACTGGATTTAACAACGCTCAGCTTATTAAGCCTCCCAAGTATATACGCTTCTGAGGACAACTGACAAGCAGCACCAGAGTAAGTTCTACAAAAGAAGTACAACACCCTATGATTTGCCCTGTTATTATCATTGTTGCCCACTCTGCATCCACTGCAGCCCCGGTCATCCTGGAAGGGGGATTCCTCCTCCCGTCCCTTCAAGGTTTCTTCCCTTTTCCCCCCCGAAGGGTTTTCAGAGTTTTTCCTCGCCTCGATGAGGGTTCAGACCAGTGGATGTTGTTGATTTCCATGTGAAATGTGGGTTTGTGGAGCCCTTTGAGACTGTGTTGTGATTTAGAGCTATGCAAATAAACGTTAATTTACGACAAAATAAAAACCCAATAACATCACTGTCAGAATTTATATGTATTGCAACTGGAAGTCATCCACCAAAGTGGCCTCTGTGGTGTACCAGGTCATTTTCTATTTCGCAGTTTTATCAATGGGTTCTTGCTTCTCCCAAATACACCCAATAGTTTATTTTGATAGACCAAACATTTTGCCAATGTCTATGATCTGATGTTTTAACCCTTAATATAATTGATGCAACTGTGCTTGACTGTTATTAACTCATTATTTCCTTTACATTCATGTTGAGAGCAGCAGAGAGGACTCTGACATTTTTATGCATAATAAAAAGCACAAATTGGTGCATAAAGGACCCCCATACACCCACTTGATTTGTGTCCCGCTGGCAAGGTGTCCCTTATTTATCCACATTGAAGGTGGCAACAGTGGCTCGGACCTCACCAGGCCGGAACGAATGAACTGCTGCAGTCACAATTTAGCGAAGGGCCAACTACCCTGGAGATAGATAGATAGATAGATAGATAGATAGATAAAAGTGCCGTTTTCAGGGCCTTCTGGCACAGAGACACAAACAATGGAGTAGAAACATACACACCAGTTTATTGTAAAGAGGGGGCTAGGTGGAACAAGCCCTGGAGCGGATGGACAGCATGTCATGACAAGGGCTCCTCTCCTGAGTGTGTGTGGGGATGGGTGATTTACCTGTTGCTCTTTGATTACTCTAATGGGCAACAGGTGTACAGCCGCTGATCCTGGGCCCAATCACCTAGACCCGGGACAGGGGTGGCGGCTCAAACCACACCATCCCTTCATTACAATAACCTAAAGTAAAAATAGATAACTGTGAAAATTGCTTTTCAGTTTGCTCAAAATATAACTTTGTGAATTCTCGACGACTAATTCGTTATCGGTACCTGAAACGTTGCCACATCATGTTCATCACACAGCTCGTCCACTGAGAGGGAACTGTAACAGTCTTGTCTTGAAAACATCCCGACTGGCTTCCTTTCACGGGGCGTAGGCTTCCAGGCTTGACTACAAGGCCAGAGCTTTTAAATAATAGATTGTTTAGGAAAGCAAACACCTTTAAGGGGTTGTATAAACTATTCAAACACTCAAATACAGCTAACTCGGGTACGGGAAAAAGGAACAAAAAACAAGGGCAGAAGGAACTGATTGCAAAACCAATGCATTTTTATTTTGATTGTTTTTTTTTTTTTTTTTTTTAACTTTTTTTAGTTTTTTTTTTTAAAGACTTCTGAAACATCTTGTGGTGGCGTCATTGCTGCTATAGCCTCTAAAAGAAGACCTTGAATAACCAAAGTGCTAAATAGTTACATTTCAATGGCTTCACTGTGTTAGTAAGAATTGTACATTGAAAAAATCCGCTCAGGTGAAAACACATATCAAACAAAATCGACAAAGTTGATTGTTAAACCATATCAAAGGATCCCCCGACCCCGTGACCGATATAACAAGAGGGTGAGACACGCCAAATTATTTTGACTTCATTTGTTAAAAAAAAAAAAAAAAAAAAGAAAAAAGAAAGTGAAAGTCCTTCACAGGGGGGGTTCCCCGTCCACAGCAGACACGTCAGCACGCTAGGTCTGAGCCATCACACCAGGAGAACACCACACTCGACCTACGGTACATCAGGCATCTATTCCAAACCAAATAACAAAAGAATTCCTCACGCAAGGCAGGTCGACCTATCGGTGACCCGTTCGATAAACAACCCCACTCCGACTCTGCACTGCATATACGGGTTCCCGAGCCCTAAAAGAAGACCACACCGTTTCAGAGTTAAAACACAGCTTTATTCGAGGCTTAGATGACCCTCCGCCCGTTTCCAGTGTTTCCTCGTACGACGGGCGACGGAGAGCCACCGCCGGCGACGGGTCCTCGGCGTCGAGTGGGGTCGCCGCGGAGGAGATAGCCTCGACGAAAAAAAGTAAAAAAAAAAAATAAAAATAAAAATGCCCCCACGTGTTTCATGAACGTCACAGCAGCCTCTTGAAAAAACCCCAAAAATCGACACACTGCTAAAATGAATACGGACAGTCTAAACAGTGTACAGAGACTCCTACACCTTATAGCCAACACACACGACACAGTTATAATAATACAGCCCACGAGCGTTTACATTCAGATGACCCCTCTCTCTCTCTCTCTCTCTCTCTCTCTCTCTCTCTCGTGGCGGAAGCCGACCTTCGCTTTTTTATCTATTTTTTATTTATTTTTTTTACACGGACAGACGAGACGTTGAGACCCTCGAGGAGCGACGGAGCTTATTCCTCCTCCCGACGCTTCCCGCTGTGCGGTCAAATGCCTCACGGTGATGTCTGAAATCGAAAATATAAGACAAAAAAACAGGGCGACCGACGTCAGGGCTGTACGTCTACACGGATAAAGGGATTTCTATTTAGTTCTGGATACAGTGTTTTGCAAACTTGTAAAAATTGGTACTCAAAATAATGTGAACAGCATGCGTGAAAATATGAGTACGCTGAAGGGCGGCTCCGCGCAGGGTTACATCCCTTCCCGTTGACGGCGGGGAGTAACCGAAATTTTGCAGAACTTTTTTCTGTGTTTTTGGAAATTTCCTGTTAAAAGTGAACCCAGCTTCTTTCATATACAAACATTATACCTGCTATAATAATTAATTGTACAAGAACATGTGAAGTTACACTCAAATCTTCCTTAAAAGAGGAAGTTGGAGGAGGCAGCCCCTTCCCAAGTGCGCCCTCTACCTTTTTGTCGTCGTCGTCTTTGTTTTCTTTTCAAGAGTTTTACACCTTGTAAATGTATGTACAGGAAGAAAACATCTGGCGTCAGTTCAGTTTGAAAAACAGAAAAAGAGAGAGAAAAGCAAAATTCAAACTCCCCAAAAACAATTTACATCCTGATAACGGGTTCCGAGAGAAAACTATAAGGCTCGTGTTGAAGTGGGATCAGAAGTGTTCTGTGTGTGGTTTTCTTTTTTTGTTTGTTTGTTTGTTTGTTTTGTTTTTTTTGTTGCGCCCGTTCCCGTCGATGCTTTCTGTACGTTTTCCCCCGCTCCCCACCTCGAAAAAGGAGATTTCTGTGCCGTCTTTGGTCGCAGGGAAGTAGACTGGATCCTCGGTTCGCACCTGAGTCCTTTCGGAGTTGTCGAAAACGGACGGTGCTCCATTAAAAAAAAAAAAAATACAAAAAACAAACATAAACAAAACAAAAAGAAGCTCTAGCAACACCATCGGAGCAACGGCACCGCGTCGAGTCGCGCAGAGACAGGAAGGAGGATCACGTTCCCGCGTGGAGACGTGAGAGGCGGGACGCCCCCCCCCCTTGGGGGTTTTGTTTTTTTTGTTTTTTTCCCCCCCCGACGGAGGGAGTCGGCTTTTCCATGCTCATGCTGCGGGGCAGACGGGGGGGGGGGGGCGCACCCTCTGGTGTAGAAAACCATGCGTTTGAAGTGGCGGGGTTTGCCGACCCCAAAGCCCCCTCCCGGAGGCCGAAATCCTTCCGCCCGGGCTCCTCCGGTCCCCCCCCCCCCGCTACTTTGGCTCCACGCCGCACGGTTCCCGCACGTCTGCAAGAGAAGGGAGAGGGCTCCGTCAGTTCAGCTCAGAACGCACGGTATTTGCGGCGCCGACTCATGAAAAAACCGCGTCTCGCCGAAAACCTCCCTCACGAAGTCGTACGACGACCTCGTCCTCAGGGCCGATAACGGTGAGACGCCGCCGAGCGGGCCGGGCGGGAACGGCGCTTTTTTTCTTTCGGCGGAATGATTCACTGCATACATATGGCGCGGACGAACACCGGGGATGGGATTTGGGGTTTTGGTCTCAGTCACTGATGGGATCGCAATCTCGTTCTTTTGTGCTTGAAGAGGGGCATTGTGAGGTGGGGCTTTTAGCGCACAAAGCAGGGGGGGACACAGATGGTGCCAGTGGGATGATACAATGCCGAGGTGTATTGTGCTCAGTGCGTCTGCTCCTTTTGTGACCGTGTTGCACACACACACACGCACAAACACACGCACACACACACACACACACACACACACACACACACACACACACACACACACACACACACACACACACACACACACACACACACACACACATAAACACACACACATACACACACATACACACACACACAGCTGACAAATGCAAAATCGCTGCCAGGTCTACTATTCTCAGTCAGCTTTTTCAGGCAAAATGCACGTTCAGAGCCGCTTAGTCGGGCGGTGCCGAGGTATATGAATGGGGTTGGGCGGAGCTGAGCGCTGTGGAGCTGAAGAGGGCAGGTTACAGTTTAGGAAGACCGAGCGGAACGGGGTTGAACGCGACAGCGGAGGGTCAAAGTGGAGCCGAATTGAGCCGCTGCGATCATAAGTCAATTTAGCGGTGAACATCTAAGGGCACACAATGCAGTGCATTAAGTTGAAGGATCATAGAGGTTGATGACATCATAAGGTGTACCGAACTATACAGAAGGAGTGTGGGTATAAAGAACAGAATGGTAATGTTAAATAATAACGAACTGACCGATATGACGTCGGTGTAGAGCAGCGATTCCCAACCTATGAACGCGTCGCGGGGGTATTGCAAGTGCACTTCCAAATCATCCGCAAAACGCATCGATTTTATTGAAAAAATGGATTAAAAAAATTATTAATTACATAAATGTTTTTAAATGTAAAAAAAAAAAATAATAATTTTATGGTAATTTTTCTTTAAAACCTTCAAAAATGCATCATCACTAAGCCCGACCACGATCGACGTGCACCTGTACATTTTTGAACTTGCGGTGATAATCAAAATGACTGCTTGGCCAGCATCAGGCACACCGTAAAGGAAAGGCGGACAGGTGGGACAGTCCCCGCTGTCAAACAAAAAAGAAACGTTCGGAGAAAGTATAGCACCGAATATTTATCATTGCAATTTTTTTTGGACGGGCACGGAAGACGAACCGTTACCGCCGCGTGTGGTGTGTTCCGAGATTTTATCGAACGAAGCTCTGAAGCCGTGCAAACTGCGCCGTCACCTCGAGACAAAACACCAACAGGATGCGTCCAAGCCGCTTGAATCTTTCGATAACAAACTCAAGGAGTAATCAGGGCAAGAAGAAAGTCATCGATACGCCACGCGTGGGCACCGAGAACGCAAATCCCGATCTGTCCGACAGAGCTGTGCCGCTTCTGACGCCTTTCCCGACGACGTGCCTCTGTGAGACTGGCTTTCCGGCGCTTGTGGCCTTGAAGACGAAATACAGGAATAAACCGAATGTTGTCGTCCCTGAAGCCAGACATCAAGCATTTGGTGTCCGCCCTGCACCATCAGCCTTCTCATGAGGTGAGTTCATATTAACGTGCTCCTGTTATTGTTAGTTTCACGTAGCGAACGTTACGCGAAAGTTCCAGGGATATAAGGTTATTTTTAACCCACCTCTTTTTTTGTTTTACCGCAACTGCGCCGTATGTATGAGAATGCATATGATTGAGTATTAAAGGTTATCGGTCTACAGTACCTGATGGAGGACCCCCATCACTACGAGTGAAGCTTCTTCTCTCCGGACTTTCTTCTGCCGTTCCTTCCTCCATCGCCGTGCTGGAACAGACACACGCACACACACACACACACACACACACACACAAAACGCGCTGCGGTGAGGGCGAGCGCGAGTCGAAATCCAACACAACGACCGGGGACGCCGGGGTGAAGAGAGAGGAAACCAGGAAAGAAGGGTGAGAAACAAAGCGTAAAACAGCACGTGTGTTAGCATCAGAATCTTTTATTTGTCAGCAGGATGTCTATAAATAAGAGCCTCCCCCCCAGAAGCCAGACACCTGAGAGTGGAGAAAACTGCTGTTAGTAGAGTGTTAGGAAATCAGAAGAGAAACACTGAGTTAAGGCATCGATTAGTGACACAACCGGCGATGACGTGAGGTCCGACCGAGGAACAGTGCGAAGATAAAAGAGGATCCAAACCGCGCCCTAATGAAAAGCAAGCGGCGGGATCCATTTTGTGACACGAACGCAGCGGTCACACCGACCAAACCCGGCCGAAACACAAGCTTCCATTCCGAGGCTGCGATCCGAAGGGCCTGCTCCATAAACCACGTTTGTTTAAAAAGGGGGGTGCGACCAGAGACCTTTGTTTTTTTTTCACCCGTTTTGTCCCAGATCCGAGTGCATTTTTTAAGACGGAAAATACCGAGGAAACAAAGCCCTCAACCACCGACGATGGGATCGGGGAGCCCATCGAGGTCAGGGACGTACTATCCCAAAACCTGGAACGCTTCTAAATATACCGGCAGGGAACGAACCGCGCTATAGCTCATGTCAGACCAGCTCCCCTGAAGAAGGCTGTAGATCAAGGCTGTTTATCTCCACCCTAGTCTACGTAAGCAAACTGGGCATCGTGATTTATTGCAGCGGCTGGAACAACCTGTTTAAGCCTGAAGCTCCTATGGACTTTCTAGTCTTGTTTGTCCGTGTTAGTCTCAGAACGAAGGTTTTATTTTTTGCCAAGGAGGCGGAGCCGCCCCGCCCTGCCCGTGCCGACCTCTGACTCCTCCTCCTGCAGGGTGGGAGTGGGCCAGGGCTCTCCGTGATCCCACATGCTCCTGTCCTCTCCCTGGTCCTCTGGTGTGGCCGTGGTCACGCGTCTGACGACCTTCCTGATGACCTGAAGTACAAAGGGCGCGAAAAGGGGAGGAAAGAATAACACTGAAAAAAAAAAACCCTTACTTAGTTCCCCATAATTGTAAGAAAAAGTATCAGGGTTCAACAGACGAGGGCGAGAGACAGACTACATTACTTTTCTGGTGACAAGGTTGCCGTCGTCATCGATATAGTGTTCCTCTGTCACGGACTCGCCTGGAAAGTTCTTGGCCTGCTCCCCCTGCAAGTGTTTTTGATTAAAGAATGACTAGAGGACAAAAAAGTGAATCACAACATCAGAAAGAATGAATCCCACAGCAGCAGCGGCAGCACTGCTGCCACCACCACCACCACCACCACCACCACTCCAGCACTCCACCACACTGCACCAACTGAGAACAGAATATCCAGGTCAGGAAGAGGCTGAATAATAGGTTAGTTCGTTTCGCAGCATTCCTTCCAACAACCCGTCAAAAGGCAAAGGGAGGGCGTCGGCACTACCAGCGCTGACGCATGTAACAAATGTACAGCATGCATCTGTGTCTGAACTGCGGCTCCCCCCTTTTTCAAACACATGCACACGCATACACATGGGCAAAAAAAAGCTCAGCTTTGTTACGGGTATACAAAGCAAAACAACCCTAATGCACCGCAGTTACACACCACTGACCGTTGCTATGGCCAATCAAAACCAAACCAAAGCAATCAGAACCAAACCAAACCACACCAAACCACACGGGTTCCAGCCCAGCCTTCCCTCCAGGTTAGCCAGGGTACCTTCAGAATGACCCGGCGCCTGAAGATTTTGGTGGTAACAGTGCGTTCCTCCTCCACGCTGGAGTCCGGACTGACTTGCTGCCGGACGGCGTTGGGAGGCATTACGGGGTTATTGCCGCGGCGCGTCGAGAGTGTCAGGAGGAAATGGATTTGGGGGGGAGAAAGGGTTGGTTAGCGTTTTTGAGTATTCAGCGCTCCTTTAGGAAGCGGTGCCATTCAGCTCCGTAAATCGCTGTTTCGAAAAAAAAAAAAGAAAAAGAAAATAGGTGGAATGTGACAAAGGTTTTGGGTGCATGAGAATACATTTATGATGGGTGGCTGAATCCTCTTCTGCCCCCTGCAATGGAATGTATAGGAAAAAAAGACTTTCAACCAATGTTACGGGGGTAGCTTCCAAAAGACATTTAGATCATACGTTCTCCTCACTCCATTGAAGTACATTTTGGTTTTCAATCCGTTTATTTAATTACCTGGACTTTCTTCGCCGACACCAGCGTTCCCTCCGTCTTCCTGCCGTTGGAGGAGTCTTGCGACCCGTCCTGGTGAGAGTGCTGTGATTGGTCACCATTGTGCCGGGACCTCCCTGATTCACCTCTGGATGAGGAAGTGATGGAGTCACTGGAGTTCTCTTGGCTGTAGGAGGACAGATCAAGGAGGAGGTTCCTGCGGTCGATTAGTCAGCTCGTCCCGTTTGACTCGCATGCACGTTTTCAAATTTCCGCACCTGTTTTCCTGTCTGTCCAGCAGGTCTGAGCTGACGCTGCGGCCTGGTGTGGGCGGCTCCACGTTGACGCTGGACGAATCGCTATGCCAACCTGGAAGTGAACACACATCTTTTTCTGCCTGCTCCACTTGACGGCGCACGTCCTTAACCCTGTCCTCTGCCACGTCCTCTTCCTCCTCCTCCTCTGAGCCTCCGCCTTTCTCCGCCTCCTCCGAGCGAGACCCGAACGCCCCCTCTGACCTTTCTTCGTCTCCGTCCCCGTCTTCCTCCTCCTCCTCGTCGGAGCCGGGCTCGGCCGGCTGGAGCTCCGCCAGCGCCTCGGCCCAGGTTCGAAGCGGCTCCCCGGCTGCCTCGCCCGTCTCCGCGCCCCCCTCCTCCCCCGTCACGGCTCCCTCGACCCCACGTAAAACCCCCTCGCCCCCATCCTTCGTCCTCCCGCCCCCGCGTGCACTGTCCTCGCGTTTCCCTCGGACCTCCTCGCTCGATTCCTCAATCTGCTCAGTCCTGTCCTTCATCATTCTTTCAGTTTTTATCGCCGCGCCATTTCCGTCCGGCACATGCTGAACTCCTCTCACCCCGTCAGCCCCGTGTGCTGCTCCTACACCCCCGCGCTCCGTGACCTGCTCACATTCCATATCGGCATACTCACCCTTCCCTTCTGCCGCACTATTTTTGTCTGGAGTGTTTCTCCCGTCTTTTGCCACCTTCTCACACTTTCCTTTTATAGCCTCAATCAACTCCAATGCAGGAACCAACTCCGTCTTTTCTACCGTGACGTTTGTAGAATACACCTTCACAACCTCCTTTACAATCTCTTCCCTCACATTCTTTTCACCTCCGCTCATTCTCCTTCCCTCTGGTGCCCCATCGGGTGGGCCCGCGTGCCCTCCTCTCGCCCCGTTCCCCGCTTTCTCTGGAGATGAGGGAGCGACCGAGGACACAGACGAGGGTGACGGGGAAGAGGTGGAGTAGGCCATGTCCACGTCCAGCTCGCTCCTTTCGGGCGAGCAGAAGTACTTGGGCTTGTGGTTGAGCGCACCTCCTTGGAAGGCGCCGCCGTCTTCCTCCTCGCTCAGCAGCAGCTGGTCGTTCAGCGCAATGTGGGGCTTCCTGACCGCGAAGGCCACCTGATCGGGGACGGGCATGGACAGGGCGAGCTCGCAGGGTCTTGGGGGGCTCCTAGGGGGGCTGTCTGGCTCTCCACTACAGGGCTCTATCTCCGGAGGCCGGTGCAGGGGCTGGGGGTCTGCCAGCGCAGGGGAGTCTGGGTAGTAATGGTGATGGTGGAGGGAAAGGGCGGGATTGGGTGTGACTGGGAGTTCGGGCTCCAGGAAGTGAGGGTCGGAGTGCAGTGTGGCGGGGGACTGCAGCTCCGCTAGGATGCTCTGATAATCTGTTGGTGACAGGAGGACAAATGTAGACACACGCACGCACACGCACACACACACACACACACACACACACACACACACACACACACACACACACCAAAGCCCACAATGCAAGAAGTATGACACACGCACATGCATGCACACACATACAGATTTAAACATGTGGAAAGTATGACGTGGACAATGGCACAGGAACTGTAATGTAATGCATGTATCCAAACAACCACCAGCCGAGGTGGAGACACGCAGTGACACTGATGCCATCATGAATCATCGCCATAAGGGAAACATGGCAACAGACACTACCCTTTTCAGACACTACTAGTGCTACATAACAACCTCTCTAAAGAGGAGAAAGCAATTCACGCAAAAAGAAGAAACACAATTTGAAAATGTTTGCAAGCTAATGTCATATAGTACAGCACTCAAGTGAGTAATTATTTTTTGTTTTTAATTGTGGAACCACTTACAATTAAAACATAGTTAAGACACAAACGAGTGTTTGGTGATCAGATTAGACATTTAACTTGTGTCACGGTAATGAAGTCCATATTAATTGTTTTATGTTGCAATGGTATGATTCATAATTAGTAGATGTTTGGTTACATGCTCACATGAGAGATCAAGGTGAGAAAGAGGAAAAGGAGTAAAATATGGGGGAGGGGGGAGCTAAATTAATATTTCAATTGTGGAGGGGTCAATGTGGACGTGGGGCTGTGAAGGGGCGGGAGGGACAGGGGAGGGAGAGGAACACTGGCATGCAGAGCAAGGGGACAGGGAGCGGAGAGGAGGGGAGGAAGGCACGGGACTGGGGCAGCGCGAGCTGGAGGGTGACACCCTGGGGAGGGTGGCCAGGGAGAGGGCGGAGGGCTGCCTGGAGGTCCCGACCTGCTGAGCCCACAGGGACTCCCGGCTCAGCGACTTAGCTTCGGATGGGTCAGTCCGGGGGACGGGTGAGGGTGGGGAAGAAGAAGAAGGAACGGGGGAGGCGGGTGGCGTGGGAGAACAGGGCACATCCTCAGGCTCCGTCTGGGGAGACGACGGCCTGGTCGCGGGGGAGGAATGGGCCGCGTCGGAAACAGGTGTGGGAGGCGGAGAGGGAGGGAGAGCAGGGGCGCAGGGCAGGGGCGAGGTGATGAGGGGGATGGGAGAGGGAGGGTGGGGGGAGAAAGGGAAGGAAAGCGAGAGGCGTGGGTTGGCGGGCGGAGGGTGAGGCTCGGGGGAGGGGCACGGGGAAGGAGGGTGCGCCGGGCTCAGCTGCAGCGGCGGGAACTGCGCCGGAGGAGCCAAGTCCATCAGCGAGATGGAGGACTGGTAGCTCGGCGAGCGACACAGGGAGAGGGGGCGGGGGCGGGGTGCGGGGGGAGGGGAGGCTGGACGGAACAGGGCGTACCCCCGGGGGCGGGCTCCACGGGCCGGGGGAGGTTCGACGGGGGTCAGGGGGATAATAACATAGACTACGGGGAAGGAGCATCGACAGAGAGGAGACAAACAATGAAGGAAAGGAAGAGGAGGAAAAGAAAGGGCAAAAGTGAAAAGACAGCCACGTAAAAGAATGACCAATGAAGACACAATGGCGGAAACAAGACAATAAACAGCAAATACCAACTGAGGGTGGCTTCTGGGAGGAGGGCGGAGGGTTGGGTGGGATGAAGGGGACAAGGTAGAAGTTAGCTCTCGCAAAGGACGACAATACCAACAGCACAATGTGTTGTTATCAGTGGGTGGGGAAACCGCTCGAGTGGAGGTGGTGGGAGCAGGAAGAAGAGGAGGAGTAGGAGCAGGAGGAGGAGGAGGCGGTCTGGTTTCGCAGAGGGAGAGGATTCGCTCATGTATCCAAGGAGGGCTCAGAGGAACTGGAGGATTACTACGATCTAAACTAGATCAAGAGCCAGGAGTGAACGGAGTAGTGCGGACACTACAGGGTTACTGCTCTAGAGTCGAGGTGCAGCAGCAGTCATGCATGAGGGTAAAATCATCAAAGATTCACTAAACAGCGGATTCAACTACAGTCAAAGGTAATTTAAGAACAACTAAAGTGTTACGGCATGCACTCGGCTAAGATGGCATTTTTGGTGATGGCGACTTTGAATTAAGTGGTTGAGTTTTATTGGTGGTATTCATCAGTGGGGCTTACATTAGCCATGCTGTTCATTATGGTTATTGTCAGATTAACAGACGCCAGTATCCAATAAATTCCATAATTCCAATCGACATCAATTTCATATTTGACCAAGTTGTGTCTTTTCTGTTGCATACTAACATTTTCTCACATTGACACTGAAAGGGAAATATGTGAATTTTACGATGTCCATGTTACAAAGTGGCATGCCTTCGTAAAATAAATGGCAAATCTCACTCTATTTGTTCATCTAGGAAATAGGATTTAGCACTTTCTACCGGCCATTTACCAAGACAAAGATAATTTCCAGTCAGGCAATAAAAAGCATTGTGTTTAGATGACTACTGAAAACAAAAGCAAAAACCGACACCTTGGACTGTTTACGATCCCTGCCTTGGAAAATGGCCTGTTAACATTTGAGGAATAATAAAACAACAGGGGAGAGGTAGCAGGGAGAGGTAAGAGGTCAGCTAGATAGAGCTAAACTTTACCATCAGCCTGATCCCGGAAAACAGCGTTATCATCGGCAAAACATCTTGTGCCTGAAATGTTACCATAGTCAAATATCGGGCCCTCCAACAAAGTCACAATATCCATCCGATTGACTTTGGTCAGCACTGCAGTTAAGGCATCCGCTGTAAAAGAGAGAAAAGAAGATGATGTGAATCGATGTGTCCAAATCTCCACTTGTAAAAAAAATACCGCCGAACACAATAAAATGTAGGGGGAAAGGGGGACGATTCTGGATTCGCCCTCGCTCCGAGGCAATCTGAGCCTGTTCTAAGACTGTCCTCTGCACTGAACACCGTGTCCTGAGGGGCACTCGAGGGCTTCCGAAGCTCAACAAAGAACCGGCCTCCTCCTCATCACACTCCAGCCAGAGACAAGAGGCTGCGCTCTGCATCGCAAAGGAGGCACATTCAGAAACCCTGCTGCTTCCCCCAATCATTTGCTGAATTTAAGTACCCGCAGCCTTATTCATTCCTGAGAAAATGGAGGAGGCCTGAGAGCGAGGCAGCCAGTGACGGATTGACGAGAGAAGGTGGAAGGAAATGTGACCCAGATAGACTTCAAACGGGTCACAGCGAACGGGGGACTTGATTTTATGGAACCCGACGACGGGAGCTTTAACTTCTGGCGATGATTCACTTGAGCTCACAGGAGCAGAAGTAAAGACAGTAAGAGAGAAGGGAGAGAAAGCGGCATTTCCAAAAATACACGTACCGAACAATAATGACGGACACAAACAACACGGAATTTCGCTCGTTCCGTCAACTTTGTGGGAATGATAGAGGGAATGTGAGGGAAAAGGGTCGGGGATACGGTCTTACTCGTGGCGTTTTTCCCATCTCGGCTGACCCATTTCTTAAGCAGCATGAAGCTCTGCGCTGTCAGCGAGTTGGGGTTCTCCAGCCTTATGTGGTTGATCTCATCCACAGTGAAATTCATCTCCCGAGCCAGCTCTGCAATTTAAAGAAACCCCCCCCACCACATAAAAACAGATACACTTTAGCAGCTAAGACATTAAGCCGCGATGCACATTATATGAGAATGACTGAGCAATGCAGGGAAACCAAAGCGGAGTAAAAATAAGTAACTTAGCCTGTAGATGGCACTGGTCATCAACCGGTGAGGTGTGCCAGGCAAATAAGAGAAGGAGGAAAGCGATGCAGCATGTTTCTCACCTGTCCAGCTGAGACCCAGGTGATCGGCGACAATGGCCATTCGCAGGTCGGTTCGCTCGCAGGGACTCTGAGGGCCTGGAGTGGGAACAGGACGACAATTAGGCGACTCAATCCGCTTTCCTCCCCCCCGGATAGATTGATATGTAAGAGAAAAATAGGTATGTACATGTCTTCCTTTTCTGGCCACCTATGATGTTTCGGTTTCAGCAAATCAATTTGGGGAATAACGCTGTGAGATCTCACTAGCTGGTTATTTTTCATATTCTGTTCAAAATATTCAGCATATAGGATGTTTATTTGTAGGAAATGATAATGGTTGAATAAGATTAATTATATTTCCCAAAATGGCAAGAAAAGGATTAGGAACACTAGACACTTATGAAGACTAAAGTGTGTTAATAGGGCAAGTGGTGCTCTGTAAATGTTTGTGAATATCTATATTCTAGGCAGGCAGTAACTATAATAAGAATCACACAAAACAATGCATAACATGACTGAACAATAGACTCATGTAGCTCTATCGGTCTAAGGTGGAGAATGTTACAGTAAACTACATAACATGCGGACAGCCTTTTGTGTGTTCTTCACTAACAAATATTAGTTCAAGTAACATAACCGAAATAATGGTATATAAGGACAATCTATAAAAGTAACTTTGTTTTTAAGTAGCCACCCTGCACAGACAGACAGACAAACTTGGGAGTCATCAGACAACAGACTGGCTTAGCCAGAGGACCGGTCATTACTACTGGCATGCTCACACTACTAGGGGACTGAAAACAGTTGGGAGAGGGGGTGGGGGGGTGGGGGGGGGGTAGAAAACAGAGAATCTGGCAACAAGGACATAACATTACACAGTACAGAAGTGACAAAAATGAAATTTAAATGACAGCTACAGTTTGGGAGAGAATAATATATAAACACGCCACAGGCATTCCAGTCAATCCATCCATTAAACGATAACAACAACATCATGCAACTAAGTGAAATATAGAGCTATATATATAGAGAGAAAGAGATGTATTTTAAACATAGTGTGAAAGTTTTACAAACTAGGCTTGATCTCCGCGACGGGGGGCGCTCGAGACCCCGTGAGTCCCTGACTGCCCTCCTTCCCACCAGTCGGCCTACTCCTCCTGCTCCTCTCACTGCCGGAGGCCCTGTCCGTCGCCGCCGCCTTTGCCCTAACGGACACGGCCCCGGCCTCAGCCCTCGAACCTCTACCAGACCTGGATGAGCGGGAGGGCTGGGAGGGCTGGGAAGGCTGGGAGGCATCCGACAGAGAGGTGCTCCGGGAGGTGCTGTCTTCCTCCGACTGTTCTGTCTGTGTCTTTTTCTCCTCGTCTGACAGCCGGTCCACCAGCTTTAGGGTCTCCCCGCTAATCCCTTTAAAGTACTCAATGGTGCGTTTACAGACCTCGCTTGGGTTCTCCTGCCTTCCCTGTCTACCTGCTGTCTCACCTATGGTACTGCTTACTTCATGTCTGTCCTTCAGTGGCAGTCTTGTGGGCAACTGAATGGCTACTCTTGTTGTGTCTAGTGCCCTTGTGGGCTGAGAGGTGACCTGGACTGATGAAAGGGAGCTAACTGAGGCACCAGCAATGTTCTTTTTAACGTCCTTGATTGGTATTCTAGACCTGGGCTCTACTTTGGCTACTGCTGGCTCTGCTCTTTTCCTGACCTCGGCCTTAACTGCTTGTTTGGGCTTCTGTTTGCCAATGGCTGTTCCCTGCGTGTGAAATGACCATCCGGATGCTTTCACTGGAAGCCTTGATTTTGGCTGCTTTGCTTCATTTTCTTTAACTGTTTCACACTTCTTCTCTTGTAACTGACTGCTCTTTTCCACCGTATCCATTGAGCAGCAAATAGCTTCTATCCTGCTGGCTTTCTGAAGCGTGGGCTCAGAGGATGACTGTAAATTAAACACCACACTGCCACATTGAATGTAGTTGGCCTGAACACTGGAGGACTCTAAATTATTATTGTTGTTGCAGTTCTCAGCGGGATAATCTCTCCTCTCTGACTTAGTTTCGGTGTGTCTACTAGATTGGCTCTCTGTTTTCTGGCCCTCTATACTGATATACTCTGGCACAACTTGACCCTCCGACATCTCAGTTTTACTATCGGAGAGATCCCCTGAGTCTTTTTTCACAGTTATGGAGGCAGCTATGCCCATCTTAATAGGGGTGCGTAATCTGGGATCGACCTTAGAGGCTGTAATGGTGCATGAGGATGCTGTCTCAGCTATGGCTTCACCGCTGGGGACGTCTGTACCGGTACAGCCAGTGCTAGTGCCATTGCCAGTCTGTGCAGGGCTGCATTTTGCTGCTGTTGCTGCTGGTGTTGTTGGTGTAGTGCTGCTGTCTGTGGTAGTGTCTATAACCTTGCCCTCTACTGTGTCCCTCTCCCCTGTTTTTGACTGAGAGGAAACCACCCCCAGCATCTTGCCCCCTCTCCCTTTGTCCCCTGTCTTAGGGTCAGAGGAATGCTCACCAATCTGGAAAAACTGAAGCCTCTCTTCAACAAAGTCCCGCTTGCTCATGTCAATAGCACCACTGCGCGTCATCTCAAACATCTTCCCCTCATGGAAGGGGAAGGGGTTAGGCTCACTAGTCGGCGTGCTCTCATCAGTCGGAGTTCGAGCAGGGGTCGTGTCAGGTGTGGTGGCCTGTGACTTGTCCTCCACTGATAAACCAAAGGGCTTGGGGTCTTCCTCTTTCTCTTTGGACTCAAAGACTCCCTCATTGTCACTCCCTTTGGTTGACCAAGGATCAAAATCAAGGCCTTTTGTGGCAACAGTTTTAAAGGTTGAATTCAGCTCCTCTTCAAGCTGGTAACCAAAGTAATTATCTCCAAAGCCCTGTCTGTCTGGGTGTCGTCCCTCAAGAGTGTAATCTTTTTCATCCCCGCTGCTTTTCGCTGAGTTGCTGGTTTTTGTCTTTCCATTATCTCCTCCTTCCTCACATTTCTCTTCCTCTATTACCTCAAGCTTAGACTGGCTAAATGAACGGTCAGTGGTTTTTCCATCATTGGATAGACTGGATGTTTTTGGATCCTCACTCAACCCATCGTCCTCATCCTGAAGGTCATAACCATCTAAAGAGTCTATTTCCGTTGCATCAGTGTCATGAGAGAACTCCGCAGTGGTTGCTATGGAACAGTCAGTGATCGACTGGTCATTGCCGTTTTGTTCAAAGTCAACTTCCTCCCCCTTTACGACATCATTGTCATCTTTTTTATTTCCATTTTTCTCAGATATGTTGTCCTTGAGTTGTTTTTCTCCCTCTTCCTTCATCTTAAATGTGTACTTTTTGATGGGGATGGGGTGAAATACAGACTCATCATCACTGGAGTCGCTGTCCTCAGCTCCGGGCGGGATCGGGGACGGCGGCTGGACCCTGATAATTGGCTCAGCAAGGAGATGCCTATCATGCTCCTCTTGGAGATTAACCTCCATCATCTCTGTCTCTGCTTCAGAGGAGACACAGGATCCCTTTTTGTCAGGGTCCAGCTGCTCTGCTTCTAAGGGAGGAGGTGGTGGAAACTCAATATAAGCTACTCTTTTCTCCTTTGACTTTTGTTTTCCTGCATCCTGCTTTTTAATGGCAGTTTCCAAGGGAGCTGACTTGTTCTTTTCCTTTGGGGGCTCTTTGTAGATGAAGGTCTTCCCGTCTTCTTCCTCAGATTCTTCTGGGATTGCGCTTGGCATTCCAGGTATAATACCTATCACAGATTCTGGTGTTCTCGAAGTCAAACTGACTTCTTCTGAGCTAGGGGTCTCAGGGGTAACCGGACTTTTCCCAGAACTGTCCAAAAATGTAATCTGCTCTAGTGTGTCATCTTCAGGACTTCCCTGAGGAGACGAAGACTGCTTTTGTTTGACAGAGTAAAATGCGCCTCTAGTCTCATGCACTGTTCGACTCTCATGGCTCACTATCTTTTTGTATGTACCCAGCTGCCCAGTAGCGGTTTCTTTCTCATACTGCTTTCCAACTTGGATACTAACATAAACTGGTAAGGGTTTAATATCTTTAAAACCCTCTGTTACAACCACAGGAGTGACATTAGTCAAGTAATCTATTTGGTCACTATCAACACCATTACAAACTATATTTGATTGGCTAACATCGCATGAATCTGTAGATTTTCCTACCAATGATCCACTAGGTGACCTGATGGCTTCAGAGCCACTTAGTAACTGATTTCTTTCTAACGTAGGTATTTGTGACCCTGTACGATCACATGATTTAACAGAGGAATCTGACTTTAAAGAGGTGGACTGGGGGTTCTCTGAGAATTCAGATGGTATTCTTACAGGAATTTGTGATTCCGAGTTTTTTTTTTGACTGCTGTTGCTATTTGAGCTGTCTCGCACTACAAGTTCCGTGTAGATTATTTTCTTGGTGGTCTCCTGTCTATGAGAGTCACTGTTATTGCCATCTTTCATGCCATCTTGAAGTAAGGTATGGGGAAATTTGGGTGATTGAGGTTTGTAGCTGCCACTTCCTTGGCCCTCCCAAGCTTTGAAAACCTTTTTCTCTTCCTGTTCCTTTCCATTAGCATCGTGTTTAGGCGAGGATAACTTATTAAACTCGCAACCTATGTTTTTTCTCTGGTTTCCTGGACTATCTGGTGTTTTGGGAATATTGGAACCAGAAAACATCTGATACACAGGCAGCTTACTTTCCTGGAGTTTTCTGACTGGAGGATTAGAATTTTGGCTCCACTGAGGAGGTTTATCTTGCTTCTGAGCTTCCTGTTCAAACTTCAGCCTCACTGCACTAACTTTGGAGGATGACATTTGAAAAGATTTGTGGGATTCACCTGTGTTGCCCTGCGATGTTCCATCTACCTGTTTTTCTTTGTCTGGGTCAGTGTATTGTAAAAGAACTCTCCTCTCTGGGCTGCTGGGTAAACTGGCACATTTTCTATCATTGGCGCTGAACCTGTCCCTAAGCCTTTCCCTGCTCCATTCTTCTCCGCTACCCCCATTCCTATAAGATGACCTTTCTGGACTGCTGTGGGTTGAGCTAGGCCCTGATCTAGTTTCCCTGAAGTCTGATCTGCGAGATTTCTTTTCTGGTGATGAGAGCTCATCATTGAGTTTTTCTGTTTTATCGCGAAAGAACTGAGATACTTCACTGAGCTTTTCTTCTGCCTCTTTTACAGTCCTGTCAACTCTGTCTTCGTAGAGAAGTTGTCCCCTATTTTTAATCTGTGAGTCATCTGGCACACGCATCCAAACTGAATGTTTTGGGCTACCAGGTTCAGAAGAATACTGCAAAAGAGTCAGTTTGTCAAAATTGTCCTCAACATTAGCCATTCTACCAGATTTATCAAATACATTTCTGGAAGACCTGAAGACATATTCTGTGCGTGGACCAGTCAACCTACCCTCTTTGTTAGTGCTCCTGTCTGGTGAGTGAAAGCGAGATCTATCTCTAAGGTACTCCTCAGTGTCAGAATGAGACTGGTCAAGTTTCTCAGAGAGGAGCATTTTTTCTGCAAAGTTATAAGATTCCCCCCTAAGCTCAGATGACTCATCTTCGTTGTATTCTACAGACTGCTGGCTAAGTAGCCTCAAAGTTTTGTATGAGTCGTCTGCCATGAGCTGGGCTGAACTAGGACGACTGTCCTCCTCCTGTGACATGGGTGTGTTCACCCTTGAAGACTCAAGAAATCCCGGGAGTGATTCCTCAATCTCATCCTCTTCCTGTCTGTTTCCTGAATAATAACGCATTTCTTTTTCTGGGTGGTTTTTAGTCTCTCTGATGATAACCTCAGTTGGTTCCGCTTTATTGTTTCCCTTTTCAATGTGAACCTCAATTATTCTTTCAACCTTAGGTTTGGAGTTGATGTCCTCTTGCCCCCTATGTGATGAATCTTCATTGCCAGTTTTGTGCTCAAACAGCCCAACCAATTCTCTGGAAGGGTCCCTGCCAGACTGGAAAGCCTTCATGATATCATGGACAGACATCGTTTCTTCACACCTTTCAGATGCTGTCTCTTTGCCAGGAGGTTTATGGTATACCATCCTGGTAGTGGTGGTGATATGAGTTTCCTCCTTCACCCGCATTCCTTTTCCCATTGGATCCTCGTCAGGGCTGACTTTCATTGAATAGCCTTTGTTCTGGTCTGGAGATGGTGGGCATTTATTCAGATGCCCTTTGGATTCTGAATCGATATATCTGACAGCATTTGAATCATCCATTGCTGGTGATTTGTTGTCCTCTGGGGTCTCATAGCTCCTGATAACATGTACCACCTCAGTTCTAGTCTCTGTAATCACTGGAGGAATGGGGATATCCTGAAACAGGGCTTTTGGGCCCATGCCCTCTGCACTTTGCGGTGCAGAGGGTGTCCTTTCACTTCGAGTCTCAAAGCCACTGTCTGAAAGTGGACTTTTGTCCTGTTCGTGTGAGATATCATCAGGAGACTCTAGAACAGTGTCAGCTCCAAAAAGTGCATCTGCTAATTTGCTAAATTCCTTTTCTGACGCAGAGGAGCGCATGTTTGCTGGAGGCATTTTAAGCTTGTGTTCCTGAACTGCAATGGCAGGTTTTAAGACACGTTTTTGCTTCTCCTCTCCTTCCCTCTTGCCTTCCTCTGCTTTAAGCTTTGAGTCAACTGTTTTGGAGAAAGAATTGCTACCAACATCATTAGTCAGGTAATCGACCACTGTTGATAGATTGAAATCTCTGTCTGGTATAGACTTTGTTTTGATTTGGGGGACTACAGTCTCATATCTAGGTGGATAACTCCAGTTGCTTGGTGGTTGCTCAACTGGTACTTTTGAGTAACGCATGTCATCCAAGGAACTCCTTGACAGGGATGCCCGGCCATCTTTGACTGTATCCTTTGTTAGTATCTCACTCACTTTGACCAAATCTTCCTTTACTTTCTCTACAATCCTATATGGCTCTTCATCCTCTATTTTAGCCTCTTTGGGAGACTGAAATCCCTTATTTGCTGAGGAAGAGGGGTCTGTTTGCAAGATGGCTGACATCCGTATCAAATCTTCTTTCATGTCAGCTACATCTTTCAAAATCTCTTGACTCGATGATAGTGGTGATTGGGTGACTGATTTGAGGGCAGCGGGAGGTATAAAGAGAGGGGATTTGACTGGCGAGAGTGTTCTTGTGAAAGATGACTGCAGTTGAGGGTTTACCTCAACAGGCACTACTTTCCTCGGAGACAGTAGGGCAGCAGCTGACTTGGACACCTCTGGGAGCTTTTTAAATTGGGGGTCTGGCAGCACATTTATAACTGAGTACACAGGAACAGTCATTGTGCTGGATGTAACAGCTGTGGTAGATGTAGGAGGGGATCTTAGAGAGGCATAAAGGGAACTGGAGGCCGAGGACCGAATAGACTGGTATGAGGAAGACGCAGAGGAGGATAAGGATTTCAATGTGCCATAGCCTGCAGAGCAAGAGTTGAATGTTTTTTCAACCTCATCAAAGGCTGCATTGACACTTGTTGTTGCTGCATTGGTGGTTGCTTGAATTCTCTCCTGCAGACTGCTGGTGAGAAGAGAAGTAGGGGATGACGAACGGTACTGATTTGGGGATACTGTTCCGTTGATTAGAGCTGCTGCACTAGGAGGGGCGTTAGATTTAAGTGGTGACGAAAGACAAGAGAACAGACTCCTCGAAGGGCCTGAGGCATCTGCAGTGGGCCGGACAGAGGAAAGACCAGGAACTGTTTTTATGGGAGAGGATGATGATGTTGATGCACCAGAGCCCATCACAACAGACTTGTATGGCAGTGGTGAACTGTACATGTTAAAGGAGGACTTAGGAGAGGTTGGTGGGGTTATAGCTATGGATGATCTATCAATAGAACCTCCTCCTCCAGAGATGGTTATAGGAGATGTCCTTGCAGACAATCCTGCTAGGCCTTTCATAGAAACAGGATCTGGGACAGTTTTCCCTGGAGAGGCCAGGAGATTTGAAGTGACCTGTACTGGGTATTGGACCTGCTGGACAACGGTCTTTATCGGAGAGGAAATGGTCCTGTAGGAACGGATTGGGGATGCCATGTCACTAGCTGACTTGACAGAAGAAGCAGGGGATCCAGGGATGTTTGTCTTGACAGGGGAGGCAGAGGTGATGGACCAAACTGACTTCAGTGGAGAGGCAGAGGGCGTGTTGGATGATGAACTGGAGAGGGAGCCAAACCCAGACTTGGCTTGGCCAGGGACGGCGACAGGAACAGCCGACCACGCCTGATAAGATCTCGTTGAAAAGACAGGTTTGTAAGGGTAGCTAGCAGGCTGTGTTCTCGGCGTGCTTCGATCAGTTGTTTCTTGAACAATAAGTTAAATCAAAAGTAATAAGGAGTGTAACACAAAAGTGAACAAAAAATAATAATTTGAAATAAAACATAAAAACCAGAAAGAGAAAGTTGAGTAAGTATCAGTTGAAGCAGCAGAGTAACATTTTTTTTTTTTTTCATTTAAGATTACTTAGGAAACATCATTTGACTATATAATTAAGGATGGTAAAAGGAGGGATGGTCAAAAATCAGTGATAACTGACAAAAATAGACAAAACATTGGATAAACAATGGTGCATGTGCAGCAACAAAAAATGTTTGACATAAGGGTGGAGGAAGAAATGGTGTGATTATCAAAACAATTACAGAAACATTCCAATGCATGATGATGTGCGTCTTCTCGTCTTTTTGCTATGGTCTCTTTTACTGCACAATGTTGCTCACAGACCACTTTCGTTACACTTTCATTCGGTTTATTTTTAAATGCCAGAATTGACCCCACAAGTGTAGATCTCTGATGAAGACAAACGGCATTACTAGTTTGGTCATGAACCAAAATAAAATATGAGGTTGCACTTTACAAAGAGTGTACTTTCAGTCGTCTTTGCCTCTTGTATTGAACTTGTCGTGATGTCTGAGGCTTTTGTTAATCAGCATTTCTCAAATGTAATTTCTCAACATTTCTGTCAGACATTTCTGACGGTGATTTTTGTAAATCATTACATCAAACCAATTTATTTAAACTTCTGTCAGTTGTGCAAGGCTAATGTTAAATAAATCACCCGGTGTCTCTTCAAGTGTTTGTATATTTTGTGTTCTCACAATGCACACCTTGGAAATAGAAAATGCATAGTATTACAAGTGAGCTGCTATTTATTTCACAGTCAGAAATATAAGTGACGGGAACTTCATGTAAAGTGCAACCAGACACAATAATATGTAACAATTGCACACAACCACAAAGCCAAGAGTGAAATGTCCACTACATTAATGAAAAAGACCCCAAAGAATACTTTTATTAACATGAGTTCAAAAACATTTTTTTTGCAAATGGTCAGTGAATCAATGGATGCTGAAATGCCTTTTTCCACAAACACAACAAAATGGCCATAACTGAGACATCTGGACAAAATGGGGAGGTTGGGCAAAGCAAAAACACGGAGTAAACCATGCAAATGTCAATGGATGAATGACTGTGGATCATAATGTGTGAGGTGACGAGGATAAATGAGTGTTGATTATGTTCTGTGAGTTTCGTCAACTATGAGACTATACAAAATCTAATTTACACTACAGAAGGGACCCATCTGACTCTTAATTTGAATAAATTCAATATTCAACTTTCAATTTAAGAGCTCATGGAGATAAAAGTGGGAAACTCACTCGCTGCCGGGTCGGTCAGATAGCTGTATCGCTTACGCAAAGCTAAGGAGGCAAAGGAATGACGTCGGTCTGGCTTTTCAGTCTGCAACAAACAAAAAACAACAAAAGATGCTTTTACACCAAAAAAAAAAAATTAAAAAAAAATAAAAAAATAAAAAGATAATTTTATATTTAGTGGCAGATCTATGTCTTTTTTCCCCCTTTGTTAATTTTTGGTGAGTTTTAACGCAGCTGTGGTTCGTGCTGGTGGAGCTGATTCAGTTCAGTACATGCTGTTAGTACGGGTGGGGGTGGATACTGCAGGTTGCTTTAGTGAAGGGTCACCTTGAGACAAGGATGAAGCCTTCCTCCCCTGGGGGAGTGTTAGGGCAAAAGAAAATATAAGTAAAGTGTCCTCGAATAAAATACATAAAGGTATATTTGTGTTAACATGGAGCTGCTCAGGGGTGGATCCTTTTAATGACAAATTTATTACTGGTCAGATAGAGCTCTCAAATACAGCATTTAACGCTGTGTTAGGTCACGAGTACATGCATGTCTTTTTTTTTGTATTTTGAGTATATGATACAGTGTCATATAAAAAAAAAAATCATTATTTCACAGTTTTTTTTCCATAGGGAGTTTTAACCATACAACTAAAGAGCCATCATACTTTTTTTTTTTTTTTAGACGTGCTTCTCGCACATTTTGATACCAGCGCTCCGTATGAAACTTGTTATGAGTCAGTAAATCGTGTGGAGACGTGGTGATCCTCTACCGAACACATTATGAGGAGGACGATAAAGATAAAAAATGTAATAAGTCGAGGTGTCGACTAACTGGCTCCACCGGGCTGGGTACGTGGATTATAATGAAAACCTTCGTCAAAAATTATAACGAGTTAAATATTCGGCGTTTATGAGGATGTCACTTTTTCAGCCATGACTTAGTCGTGTGATAACACCCGCTGCACAAACCTCTACTCACAACCGGTCGTTGCACACAGAGTAAAGTATCACAAGCGGTGTTATTCACTGCTGCCTCCGCAGTGAAAGCCAACAGAAAGGACAGCAGAAGAAAGAAGCAGTTCCATGCCATGATGAAGAATCCGTTTACCTCATCATCAGGATCAGACTCCATATCCTGTGGATTCCCAAGATGCACCGCGGGGGGAGGAGAGAGATGACACAATGGAGAGCAGGGACGTTATAGTGAGCGCAGGGGGAAATCAAATTCAGGGAATGAAAATGGAGCAGCATAAGGAACAAAAGGTTTGGGAAAAAAACTGTGATTAAGAAATCGGTCAACAAAAAAGCCAAGCAAAGGAACGAAAGCGACAGCAGCGAAAATTGCATGAATTTCTTGTGATCCGTCAACATCACATCAAAAAAAACAAAAACATAAAAAACCTGACAAAAAAGCAAAGACAACAACAACAAAAGACAAAATCGAGATGCAATTCTGGAGTCATAGTCATTTTTCCCCCCAGTGAGCCAAGCAATACAACGATGTGTAACTTGCATGTGTAAGCCGGACGTGTGTACGTTGTGGGGTCTTACGGCTGGCACAGGTTTTTTAACACCGATAAAAGACACAAGCGGCAGGCAGGCGGCTCCAAAAAAAAAATAAAACAAATGAAATCGAAGCCCTGCCCGTGGTACCGGGGGCCGCACACGCGGTTCACTCTCTCTTTCAGGGCCTTGTTCATATGGAGATGACATGATATGGCCTGAGGTAAACCGCGGTTCAGACGCGGCGAGCTTACCTTCTTGTGGGTCGGCAGCGTGATATTCAAGTTACATATGGCGGTCTGCGGGAGACCCTTGGTGCTTTTGGGTTCCTTCAGGAAGGAGAGTCGGCCGCACGGCTCCTGCCCCACGTCTCTGATCTGTATCAACGGCAAAGCATTTCATGTTGAGGGTCGACGTGACGGTCGAAAATGCAAACGTTGCGGCATTCCCGCCTATCTATCCATCTCGAGGTATTTGTAAGTGGGACGGCAACTTCCGACGCACGGAAGGTCACGGCAGGCAGAGCTATCGCACCGGAACGGAACCAGCGGAATAAATCCACCGTACCCTCTGATCCAAGCGAGGTTACGGTTCTGCCGGCAGAGGCCGAGCCGCTGTTATTATCCGGCGGCCCCGTTGATAAAAGAACGCCGCAGATTCCTCACTAAGAGCTTAGACGGACGAAAGAGATCTAGAGCGTGCGAGCCCAAAACAATTTAGCGTCCAGAACTGTAAAGAAAATGTCAAATAAGATAATTAGAGCAGAGCATTTTTTTCTAACGTTGGACCGTCTCAAGTCTTTGGTTTTATCCCTCAACGATCAGGTATGTACGTCACAAGTCGGTCAGGTTCCCATCCCACCTCCGTGTTTGTTTTTTGTTCAACCACCGCGCTTGCTTCAAAGCGTACTGCCCTCTTCTGTCCATAAGAGAGGAAGTTGGACGTTGAATTGGATACAGCGAGGGCGTGTGGCCTGCCTGTCAGCGTGTTTGGAGGACAACTATTTCCCCGGCCTAATTCGCTCTTTGGCAGGCGAGCCTGAAAGAGGTGACAAGCACACGGGAGCGTGCGCGGCCGTACCTTGACGTTGAAAGGAAGTCGGTTTTCCTTGAAAGAGTAGAAGTTGAAGACCAATTGTTGCCCGCTTTTGGTCAGCGGAGACAGGTTGCCGTAGCAATCCACATGGATCGGCTTCCCCTCCAGAACCTACGGAGGCAAATCATCCAAGAAATGACTCGCCCCATTTGACGAATCTTCACCGACGCGTGACGGGTTTTTCGGCTTTCGTGCCCAATTTGCGGCGCTTGGCGCGTCCCCCACCTCGATGTCTTTGCTCCTGGCCACCTCCTCAAAGTTCTCCTGCTGCTCCAGAGTCTTGTCCACCTTGTCGTCCGTCATGCAGAAGCAGCGCAGCCGCGACTCCACGGCGTCGTTCATCTTGGCGAACACCACAAACTTGGCCAGGTACGGCACGCAGATCAGCTCCCGGTATAACTGAGACGCCAGGCTCACCGTCTCAGGAATCTGGTGACAGTCTGCGAGCCAGAACCTGGAGAGGAGGTCAAACGCAAACAAAAAGAACATTGAGAACATTGCCATTTCCGGCTTACCATACTGTATTGCTTAATATTTATATTTTTTAATATTTCCTTTCTTACTTTTCATATTTTCCTAGATACCATATTTGAATATGTCTATTTTATGTCCAGCACTTTGAATTGCATTTGCTTGCCTGACAGATACTCAATTAATAAAGCTTGATTTGATTTGTATCAGGATTAACACCAAGATCACCTTCAATTAAAGAAACATTTGAATGCACGGCCCCGAGCGGGGCTCCAACACCCAAGCTGCAGACCACGAGTTTAAACGCTACGTAAAGTTGTCCGCAGTGGCTGTTTGGCGATTAAAGCAATCTAATCAGTCAGCGGGTGATTTTCTCTTTCTGTTGAGATGCACACCAAAGTATGTGACATCTGTCTAATCCCATTTGAGGAGCACCGAGGAGCACTCTGTTGACAGCAGGCTCCTCCCCGGCCACATGATCCCAATCCGGTTAGAGAGACCGTGACTTTATTTACAGGGTGCAAAAAAAAACAAAAAAAAAAAAAACTCTCACGGATGTTGATACTGCTGTAGGACATGATGGAGTGCTTCATGTGTGCTGTAGCAAAGGAAAATGGAAAATGTGTGTGCGTGCGTGTGCTGTCTAACCTGGCCGACACGTTTGTGGTGAAAGACACACAGTCTGTGACGAAGGACAGCGGCGTGGTCCCCGTGATGTCCTCCCACTGGGCAGGCGACGTCCCGCCTGCAGAGAGAGATAAAAAACACAAAACAAAAACAAAGCCAAACAGATGAAATGGGCTGCCAGAGGAGTCAGGAATGTGGCCTCTGTAAACCCTCATCCTTTCATTCCCTCAGTTCTTATGGTGTAAAATAATTCAAGCACTATTACAAACACTAAATGATGCTTTTATATCATTTGGCTTCTCCTTTGTGCCATAAACTTTATATCAATTACAAGTAAAATGCCACAACTATGAACTACTCATTCTGTGATGATTCATGCAAAAAGCAAAAGTAATAGGTATTCCTAGGTAAGAGGTATTCCTATTGATAATAATAATAATAATAATGTATAATAATAATTATTAAAATTATACAATTTGTATTTGAATATTTATTTTCTAAAAATTAGATTTTTAATGTGTAAAATACAACGGTTCAATACAGTAAAAGCAGTAAAATAATAATAATAACCCTAATTGAAATAATAATTTAAATGATCAAGACAAGAAAAAATAAAAACTAAAGTAAAACTAACTCTGCAAAAGAAGTACTCGAAAACTGCAGAAACGCATTCCGTCAGAAATAAAAACCCGAGCAAGACGCATTGCCGTGCTGGAGCCGTGCGGGCGGCCACTTGCCTGTGATGCTGCAGAGGAGCCGCAGGCAGGGCGCCGACTCGCCCCTGTGGCCAATGGGGTGGCCCTCCGCCGACCGGGGAGGGACGGGGATCGTCATGGTGATCGGTTTGTGGAACTTTCTCCTCCTGGGCTCCACGGTGACGATGGGGCTGAAGGTGGCTCTGTTCCCCAGGACGGCCCTCACCATGTCGTCTGGCACCGGCTGGGCCTGGGAGGGACGCAGAGACGGTCAGAGCCGGTCGGAGGCCCACACCCCTCCGTCGTGCTTCGAGGAAAGCTCTTGTCAGACTGTCCCAGATTGAAGCAGCCTGCTATTTTCATCAGTTTTCAGAGTCATGGACATGAGCGTGTTCTGTCAGGTGGGATAAAATATTTATAATAAACCGTACCAGGCCCCATTAAATAATAGAGTAGTGGATAAGGTTGTTGGGGGGGATTTAACTGATGAACCGAAGGGGGGCGAGACCGGGTGACAGGAGCAGATGGGAGTGCTGTACCTGCAGGCCAACGCGGATCTTCTTGGTGAGCGCTCCCTGCGGGAACGAGGCCTGGACCATGGGCACCGTGCTGCTGGACAGCATGCCGCCATCGGGGCCCATGTGGTTGGACTCCTGCTTGATCCGTGACACCACTGCAAAGTACTGCGGGAAATCCCTGGTGACGATGCGGCAGATGCGTTTCTTCTCCAGCTCGATGGGGCTGTCCAGCTCTGTGGCACGGACGAGGTTTGGGGTTA
Source organism: Zeus faber (assembly GCF_960531495.2). Classification (NCBI taxonomy): domain Eukaryota; kingdom Metazoa; phylum Chordata; class Actinopteri; order Zeiformes; family Zeidae; genus Zeus; species Zeus faber. Next base: position 22,678,308 of record NC_137202.1, read on the forward strand.
GGAGTCACCGCTCTTATAAACAAAGGAATCCATTCCTTGCAGTTCTGTTGTCTAGCTGAGGAGCACAACCAGAAGACCAAAGGATGGAGGCCATGGAGGTTTTGTGGTCAATGCCACTTGCGTCGAAAAACATACTTCGGGCTAAAAAACGGAGGAGGTTGAAACGCGGTGGGATCTAATTATTTTGAACCACTGAAATCTTCTTTGCTTTACTTGTTCGGGTACCTTCTCCATATCTTAGTAAGAAGTGTCCATTAAGAGTGGGGAATGAGAAAATCTCTTCACTCTTTTCAAACAGCAACCGCAGAAAGTGGCGCTAAAAGTGAGTGGCAGGCTTCATTTCCACAAAAGTTCCATCTCTTTAAGTTAACATGCGACTTCCATCAATATTTATTTGCTTTGTTCTTATTGGTACTATGCGTCTGCTCCTTATCAGTGAAGGTTGTGCAGGGGTGTGTCTGCTCGTCACCTTCGTCCATCCCGCCGAGCAGCTCGATCAGATCCTCCGGTCGCCCGTCAGACTGATGCTCCTTCCACGTGTCGCCGTTGTCGCTCCTCAACACGATCAGCTCCCTCTCTTTCCCCCGCATGGAGCCAAAATGGGGGATCTCCACAATCACCGGGCTGGAACCCAACACATAATGCAGTTTACAGGGGGTTCATTCTGGCATTGCAAAATGAAATTCAAGGCCCTTCAAGTACTTTTCAAAGCACAAAATGTAATATAATCTTAGTCTCATTGTCTATTATTTATATTAGTATATCTATTATCTATATATCTATTATTAATCTCATTGCCATCTAGTATAAGTGTCTCTTTCCAACCTTGCTGGATTAAATTAACATTTCCATGGCATCATCTACGTAGTTACAACTTGAATGACAAAGCCAGGGGGAATATCAGAGGTTTTCAAAGATTGTTTTTTTTTTCAAGGACTTTTCAAGCACTGCGGCATAAAAAGGGTCTATTTTCAAAGAATTCCAGTTCCTCAAATTTTTCCGAAGACGAAAATTCAAGCACTTTAAGCACCTCAAGGACCTGGTGAGGACCTTGAGTTTCCCACAGTGTCGCCAACAAGTCATTTGGAAAAACGACCCCTACAAAGCGTATTGCGTTTCCTACCCGAGGAACTGAGCCCCCGCCGGCCCCACCTCCACCAGCCTGCTGACCAGGCCCTCTCCCTCCACCATGGGCGGGGGGTAGGCCAGCTTGTGCCTCTTGGCCAGCCGGCAGGTGATGCGCGTGGGGGCCGTGCACTTCCTGGGGGGGATGATGATGCGCATGCCGTTGTGGCGGCTCCCCCGCATGGAGCCGCCGCGGGCGTCCACCATGAAGCTGACGAGGAACCTGCGGGGGGAGAGCGGAGGGTGGCGTTTACGGACGACCGACGGGAAACGGGCCCCGGGCGGAAGGACAGCGAGACGGGAAGGCGTAGCACGGACACGGGTGAGGGGGGGGGGGGGGGGACAATTCCCATGCTGTGATCACTGAAAACCCGAACAGACAAAGTGAGAGAGAGTAACCCAAAGAAGAAAAATAAGAATAACAATAACAGTGATGATAATAATAATAATAATAATAATAATAATAATAATAATAATAATAATAATAATAATAGAGGCGGAAGTGAGGAAAAATAAACCGAAAAAGGAGAAAAATGCTTTTGAGTTTTGAAAGCTGGCAGCTCTGGCCTCCGCTCATCTCGGTTTTCGATGCGAAACGGCGTCCAGGGACGAGACAGCGAGGACGCCAGTCAAGTTGCAGAAAGTTTGGGAGCCGAATCGGAGAACGCTGCCAAGGTTTCAGTCCCTCCAAAGCGGGGTTCAGTGATCGAATATTCAACATCACAAATGTTTCACTTAGCCTAGTGACATTAGTCCACAATGAAAGGTGTGTTTTCATATGTGACGTGTTCCATTGTAGAAAACACCAAACACAGGCTTTGGCCCAGATGCTAAAAAAACTATCGGGTTGCGAGGTGTAAACAAGGACATATTACACCCACTTAGATTCATGAGCAGCCTGTGAACCCAAATATGGCTCTTAATAGTTTTTATATTCACTGTACTAGACCCCCGTATTCCTTTTTAGAGAGTAAACATAAATCATGGGTTATTACGTCTCGTTACTCTAAACAGTGAAACAACACAACTCTGAGACCTGCCCTACTTTAGTATTCACTCATGGATATTTGAATTTGGTGTTTGAATCCTAAATGAGCTCCACCTCAGTGTAGGTAGATATACTGTATATTCCCTTTCTGGGCCCTTACGCTGAAATCTTACTGGATTTTAGTGGAACTGAATGCCCTGGTGGTTAGTAAGATTGTCCCATAACCAGAGGGTCCGATGGGGGAACCCCCCCCATGGGCCGCCAGAACCCCCCAGCTCCACCAGAGCCCAGGTTGTTGTCTCACATAATTTAAAGGTCATAGCAGTAAGATTTTCCACTTGAGAAAAAAAAAAAAGGAATTTGCAAAACACTGGATCTCTTGCTTCCAACCTATAAAAACTGCCCGTTTTGCAAGCCAGATGTCCTAGCAGCTATTTAAGTAATAGCTGGGTATCCGGTATCTATCAAGAGATACTTCAAATCCCTGTTCCAGAGACTAGATACGTCCAGCGGTTTGAAGCGGTGAAAATCATACTAATAGAACCTTTCAAAAAATAAAAATTTAATTAAATTAAAAAAAGAAAAAAACCCCACTCAATTTAGGCATTCAGTAATAAAATGTATGTTAATGTGCCCTGTGAGAGAGAGAGGGATGGAACATCGATGGACAACACCCACGCACACGTTGACACAAACTCTAGCGGCTAAGCTGGATATGGAGCGAATGGAGACACCAGACCAAGACCACACGGGTGACACGACACAGAGGGAGAGGGAAAGGTGACAGAAGAAGAAGAAGAAGAAGAAGAAGAAGAAGAGGGAGAGTGACATCACTACGGTGTTGCGGGTGGAACCAGCAAACTCAGTCATCACCTGGAGTCATACTGGGGGAGCGGGGAGGACAAGCTGCGAAATAAAAGACACGGAGACAATGCAGGAGGCAAAAGAAAACACACAGCAGGGAAAAACACTTTTAGTATCAAGAGTCTCACAATCACGTTGTGACACGTTCTGTGTGGAAACTGCAATATCTGAACCAACGAATGGGTTTAAATGAGAGGTTGAGAAGAAACAGCAGAAAAACAAGGAGAATATAGGTGTACCCTTTTGGAAAAAAAACCCGAAGTAATCGATCAAAACTGGACCGTGGCCGGCTCCTGTATTTCAATATTAAACACTTGACTCGGCGCATAATGGTGCGGTCACACCACCGGGCGAGGGTTGAGCAGGTTTCAACTCTATGCAAATGGACGCTCGGACAACTGCATTGCTCCAATTATTTTAAATGAAAAAGGTCACTTAAGCCATCAATAAAATAAGGAATGTGTCATTTTATATTTCTTCAACAAGGCAAATTATTTATTTGAAGTGACAGATGGCTGGATTATTTACGTAATTATTTTCAAGAGGTTATTCATTTTGCCAAGAAAACAAACTACACCCTTTTTAATAAACAAGTAAGTAGACACTGCCCCTATATCTATGTATATAATGTATAGTAAATATGGAAAAGGAAAGGGGTTTGAAATGTTTGGCGCACCCACAACCGCCAGTCCATTTTGAACAGACATGCCCACCAACGCCACGCCCACAGGAGCCCCGTCGCCGGCGGTGTGACCCGAGCAATATGCTCCGTTCAAAGAGCAGCCTGAATTTGAGAGAGCGCATCGCTCAACTTCATAACAAAAAAATTATCGTGAATTTACATGATATGAGCCCCCAATCGAAATTTCATGAGTTTATCCGAATAAAATAAAACAAAACAGACACTCAAAAGTTATAAACAGATACATTTATGTCAACAAAGGCGGCGCGGACCTGGGATCCATGTTTTCCGGGATCCTGGACAGTGTCCTAGGACTTGTGTTATGACACGAGGGATTTCTTAAGTGAACATCTGAGATCATCTGTTGAAGTTTTAGTGCCATGTGAACCATGAGAGCCTGAAGAGTGTGTCAGCCCTCCAAGCCCTGCCCCCCCCCAAAAAAAAAACCATTTCCTGCCGTGCAGTTTGGTTGCATCTTTCCATGGCGTCGCACTGACATGAAAGTAGGACGTTATATCGTAGTCGCGATGGATCATTCTGTCGTTTTGGATGATTATGTTGACGGAGGACATCAAATACTATGCTTTAAATCAAGTCTTCAGATGGAAGTTTTTTTTACATAGATAGCTGAGTCACTAATTGGTCTGCTGTGTAGAAACCCCCGTCGCTCAGCCGCCACCAGGCAGAACGAATAGGAAGAAGTGGTTTTATTTTTTAAGTGAAATAAAACCATTTCTGGGCACGCCAGCTTGATCGCCGGGATGATCATACCCAAAGTTATTTTCCGAAAAATGTACGGCCCGTGTTGGCATCAACACCCTGACATGTGAAGGAATACCGGAGGTGGCCTTGGACATTGGATTTTGGCGTCATAAGCACATATGGGGGGAGGTTTGGCAGGCACGGATCGGGCCAAATTTTAAGACTAAATCACACATTTAATCTGGACAAACTGAAACGGCCTTTCTTGGTCACGGTTTAAAATAGTCTCAGACTTGCCCTGGTCCCGATTTAAAAAAAATCTGATTTCGAAAATCTGCTTTTGAAATCTGAATCTGAATGGATGTGGCCTCCGGGTTGATCTGGACTAGGACCAGCACCAAGACCAGACAGGAGGAGCCGACCAGTCCTTCATCACCTCGGTCTAGGTCTTCCTAGTCTAGGACGAGTTCATCTTCAATCAAGCAACGCCCCAGAAAGGCATTTTTCAATTCTAGATTATTTTAAGTAGGATTGTCTTGGTCCTGATTTAGGTTTTTGGTGACCTACTTCGATATTGTTTAAAGTCCCATTTGATTGTTGTGATAACAAATTAGGAAACATCGCCCAGCCCTTGCACGCGCGTGCGTGTGTGTGTGTGTGTGTGTGTGTGTGTGTTGGTGAAGTTCAGCCCGGGACCGTCCTTACCCAGAGTGGATGGGGCTGGACACTGTGTTGTGGCTGTGGTCCATGGTGTCTGGGGTCCAGCTGTAGCGCCGCATGCACTCTGAGTTGTACTCCCTGGTCACAGCCAAGTGCTGGGGCCAAAAGAGAGAGAGGGTGGGTGATAGGAAGAGGAGGTCAGAGATTACCATCAAGTCGATCAGATTTCAGAAAGAGAGACGCGAAAAGGTGAAAGACGGAACGGAGGAAAAAAAGGAAAACGGAGCGGAACGAGGCAAGGATGCGAAGGGAAGTTGTCGTTGTCGTGAGAAGGCGAGGGAAGAATTAAGGGGGAGAGGCGGAAAGACTCAATCGATTGAATGGGCACAATGGAAAAAAGACAGACGATTCCAGAGACGGAGCGACAGAGACGGAGCGGAACGAGGCAAGGAGCGGGGGCTCCTTGCCTCGTTCCACCAGGCTCTGTGCAGAGCAGAGAGCTGATAACATCTAGAGCAGCTCAGCTTCCACAATTAACACACAAACCCAGTGACTTTATGCAAATATGGGTTGCTCAATTTGCAGCGGTGTAATGATAAAACATAAAGAATAATCATAAAAAATGCAAATGGCCCATTTTAAAAGCCCAAAAACGGCAGGCCTACATCCATCTTTGGTGTGTGTGAACATTAAATCATGAGATCACATCACAGACCCAAAGACAACAAACAAATAAACACAAAGACGCCAAACGAGAGAGACGGAGATGGACCACAATGTCAGTGACGAGTACGATGGAAAATGATGAAGCCAACCATCTACAGCACGTTGTGTACCTTATTTAGGGGGTCAACCAGGTAGGAAATGTCTTTACAGGCACTCTGAAGCTTAAGGGAGAGAAGAGAGCGTTCAGGGTTCCACACTGAGGGGTGAATTGACAAAAAGGGTTGCACGTCTAATTCTCAGAGCAGCCGCAGAGGGTAACACACACCCCTAACTGCGCCGCCGCACAAAAAGCGTCTCGGTTCGCCGGTGCTATTTGCATGTATTTCGCTTCGGTATTATGCATACATTTTGTGCAGAATTGGCCCCTCTCTATGCAAATGAGCCTCCTTGCAAAAAAAAATAAAGCCCAATCCACAAACACCAGTGCTAACAGCCACACGCAGTTAGAGTGAAAATATTAGTATTAGTATTTTTTTCCCTTACTTTGCCACATGGGTCATTGCAATCAGACGCAGAACAAGGGCAAATTGCACTCAGCTGCAGAACTTTATGGGCGTGTTTGAGCTGTCATATCATTAGCACAAACTCTTTTGTGAATCAGACATTGAGACGGGACGGACAGCGGGCGCAATTGATTAGAAATGGCCCCTGAGGCCTTTGTAAGGTCCTAAGAAGGAAATCTGCAGGTGGGTTTTTAACTTTGTGCGGTGCATCCGTGTCAGAGGAGCTATAATTAATTCATCCATAAAGCAAATAACAGAACCCCAATTCAAGATCCTGACTTTCAAATAAACAACTTCGAAAGAAAAATGAAACAACAGGGCAAACGTTCCTCTTTCCAACCTACGTCCCAGTCATTTGAGAGTCCAAAATATTTGCTTATTTTGCTTCTTCTAAGATAGCAGACAACATGCATATTTTGGCCGCGCACTGCGAGTCTCGAGGAATGTTTTTCCTCTGACTTGCGGGTTGAGTTGCATACAATGTTTACAGAACAAGAGGTTAAGAGTTCCTGTTTTAGCTCCCGTCCTGGATCACCACCAAAAAAACAGCCCGGAGGACGTACACGGCGTGGAGCTCGGTGGTTTTCCACCGGAGAGCAAGAGTGGCGGCTCCCGGAGCACTCAGGACTGAATAAACTCTCAGTGAAGGTGTCATGCACTCGGGGCACCGGTATACCGATGGCAAAGACGAGTTTCTCTGTGCAAAAAGACACAAGAAAACCCTGTCTGCGAGTCTAGAATTCGGTCCAAATATCACATCCTAGGTGGGTCTGACACCCTCTGTGGGCTGTTGGGCAGATTTCCACTTTCTATTCTATTACATTTCCTCCCTGGACGGCAGACAGACGTTATATTGAGCAGGCCGACGTCTTTTAGTTTTTGGAAAGGTCTTTCTTCCTAGCGCTGCCTGCTTCATTCTAAGCGTCTGAGCGAGAGCAAGCGAGGACTACGAGGGCACCCCCACCCCCGTCTTTCACCGCATCCCATCCGAGGGCCTTCCACGGTTGCACCAACCTCTTGATTTATGTACGGACAGGGGGAAAGCGACGGAGCGAGACCGCAAAGAGACTCAACAGGGAGCATTTCAATAAACCGACCGATGCACAAGAGCCGGAGGACGCGACGAAAAGCAGGCGAAGAGGGGACGAGCCCGCGACGAGAGACTGATAACATCGAAAACGAGGAGTGAAAGAAGGCTCGGGAAGAGAGGAGGACTTCAGTAAGAGTGTGTGTGTGTGTGTGTGCGTGTGTGTGTTTGTGTGTGTGTGTGTGTGTGTGTGTGTGTGTGTGTGTGTGTGTAGGGCGTCTTACCGTGTCCTTGGTAGGGGCCAGGATCTCCTCGATCATCATGCTGTCGCGAGCGAAGGAGCTGCGGTTGAGCGTGTTGGACCTATCCGAACTGAAGGACCGGAGGCTACATGTTACCACGCAACGCAGCGGCGCGGGCGACAACACGCAGCGGCACGGAACACAGGAACACAAAAAAAGCAAAGGGAATCCATTACTGCCTGTAACCTCCAGGGAGCCAGTGTTATCACTGAGTGGACACAGAGAGAGAGAGAGAGAGAGAGAGAGAGAAGAGGGTGTCTAACAGGTGAAGGCGGGAGGTTATTTCGGAGATGCAAATGAGAGCAAGGCCGCTTTGTCTGCAATAAGAGATAGAGCCGAGGCGAGGAGAGATAGGGAAAAGAGGCCAGATCAGAAATAAAATGTTAAAAATAAGTTGCCGTGATCAACGTTGCGTGAAGTTTTTTGCCACGTGCCTTAACTGATATTGATGTAATTTAGATTAGTCTGGCTGACGTTGGAGCATTCGTCACCGTGGTAACGTCGGCGGCGGAAACAGGCGTCTCTCAGAAGTAGAACATGGTGCAGTTTCCCATCTAAATGCAAGACTCTAGATGAACACTGTGTTCACTACGTAACACCATGTAGAGCATGGACGTTTGAAAACAAACTTCGCCCCAAGACCAGCAGCCGACCCAGGTCCGGCTTTAGGGCGGCCGTAAACTACGGAAGGGATCCTGGAGTTTTTTTTTCTTATTTTTTAATTTTATCTTTGCTTGCTGCAGTGTGCTCGATGGCAGCGCGGGTGACGTCTGCCTGCATTTGCGGCCCCCTCCGTAGCCGAATGCGGTGCTGTTTTTTTCTGCTCCGTTTGAGCGCTTCTATCAGTGCAGAGAGAGCCGCAGGTTCCGGTTCCGTACCGTGTGCGTACACTCGCTCACCCGCGGTGACGGTGCACGCAGCCTTGTTCTATCGTTGACTTTGTGCGTGTTAACGCAAGTGGAGCGATGTATAATGTGGTGAGTTTGTCTGTACGCGGGTGTGAGTCCGTAAAAGCGTACTTTTGTGTTTGTGTGAGTGTGTAACTAAGAATGAGTGTGTGTGTGAGTGTGTGTGTGTGTGTGTGTGTGTGTGTGAGAGGGCGAGAACGAGCTAGCGAGGGGGAGAAAATGCGGAGCTCAGCGCGTTTGAGTGGGCACTCTATTCAGCACAGAGAGAAGCCCTTTATTCAGCACAGCCTTCCTACCCGCCCGTCCAAGTTACCCAGCAACTCTCCGCGGCCTGAATGGACCCGCTGGCATGGCTGCACTGTGCCCCCCCAGACCCCCCTTCTATCCCGTCGACTGGACCGTGTTTGTTCTTTAGAGTTTACTCCTCTCCCTCTTTCCAGCCGTACCCCCTCTCGCCCCCCCCCGCCCTCGCGGCTGTCTGTCTCCTTGCAGAACTCCGGAAAGACTGCTTTCTCTCTTTCTCGATAACTCCGCTGCGCTCCTCCGGCGGGCGGCGCAAAGGGTTTTCCATCTGCGGCGGAACCTCATTCATCCAAACACAAAAGGGAACGACGGGCGCGCGGGGGACTCGGAACACTCGCGTGGCCGAGACCCAAACGAGTGCACGTCGAAAACGGCTCCGTCGTCAATCCAGTCGACTTATTTATACACCAGAAACAGACATCTGCTGATGGATCCGTAACTGTCACTTCGGCCGTATCCTGTGCAATACCCAGTGTATCGACTGGGAGCCGTGGTTCTCAGTAAGCACCGGACAAGAGACATAATCATTTGGCGCGTCGCAGCCGCCGTTGCGTGGTGACCAACGGGTGCAGCCGGTGGGAAAAGAAACTTGAAAAAGCTGCTTGGGTTGATGGGTTCGTCTAGATGATTTCGGTTCGGACAGACGGGGGATCCGCCGCATTTCTTGCACTCCGGCGTCCCTTCCTAAATCTCCGGTCCTGATATCCTCCACTTGTCTTTCTACTTCGCTCCCATTTCAGCTTCCGTGATGCTTCGTGGTGCCCTTTTCGAATCCTCCCTTCCCCTCGTGACCTTACCGTTTTGCGCCTAGACGATACGACTAATTTCCGTAAATTTTCCTGCTGATGAATCACTTGACCCCATGAACTTATTTGCCGTCCTGTTCGATTTTCTTCCTGTTACTCTCTTGCTCACTTATCTTATCTGTAGGTTAATATACCTAATTGCGGCATCTGTGTGGGCTGTGGGCTCAAAGGCTGATTGTCAATGTCCCTTTGTGTGTGTGTGTGTGTGTGTGTGTGTGTGTGTTGTGTGTGTCTGAGAGAGAGAGAGAGAGAGAGAGAGGAAGATGAAGAAAGAGGGAGATTGCAGGTTTTTTTTTTTGTAGTTTCTCAAAATGTGCTCGGCTTTAACGTGCGGTTAAAGTGCTTGACCAAAATTCCACCAGCTTCTCAGTCTGCATCGTCAAGATCTTTAGGAAACATGTGTGTATGTGTGTGTGTGGGGGGGGGGGCATATCCACATGTTTCCTCCAGGTAATGGGGATAATATCAAACATGGGCCGAATTTAATGTCATACGGACACCTAAAGGGGAATCGTGAGCGGAATTATGAATTTGATCCCTGGAAGTTACATCTAGTGATGCTAAAATAACACAAATAAAATCAAATAAAAAGATTATAACACAAAGGGACGGGGGTGCCACGTTGGACCACAGCAGAACCGAACTCCGGGGTTTAATCCACACACATCAAACCGTAAACGAGACTTACAATCGTAGACGTTACTCACAATCACAAAAATAAGTTAAAAAATAAATCATCTTTATTTTCTCATTTTCATTCATCTACCATGTTGAAAACAGCTTCGGAATTTTTTTTTTAATGCAAATATGACTCTTACTGGAGCGATGAGAAAACAAGGGAAAATGAGGGAGATTCAAATGATCCAAGCTTGAGACAGCCATTTAAAGTCTATTTGTCTACCAACACAGTGGGTTATCGTGATGGGTATGGGGGTGGGTGGCTTTGGTTAGTTCTTTAAGGCCAGGGGTATTTCAGGGGGATACAAGAATGGTTTACACACGACTAATTGTCTCACACTACTACTACTACTACTGCTACTACCACCACAACTACAGTACTACTATTTGTTCTTACCTTATCCTAGGGCTAGGATGGGGAACAGAAAACAAGGAAAAAGAGCAAAGTAGAGGAGTGTGAAAAGCAAAGCATTTTTTCGGGGACACAGAAGCAGAGATGCTGCGGTTTTGTTTTTTTCTTGTTGTCGTATGTCACTGATGGCGCGCCGCTGCGTGGTCGCACCCTGGGAGCAGTCCCAGTGTTTGCATATATGTGTCCGTGTGTGAAATAGCCCGGTCTGAAAGCCATCCATGCAAAGCCGATGTCATAAACAGAAAGGCAAGGAAAAGGAAAAAGAAAGAGGGGCTCGGCATCGAACAATCATTCCAGTTACACGTTGGCTGCTGCGCTAGGGCAGCGTCACGTCAACAACGCTGTGAAGAGAAATGTCACAAGTGGGGAAAAAAAAGTGTTTTATCATAATTCATGTTAGCCTGGCATCGCCAGACCCATTAGCAAATGCGTATTGGTCTGGAACCTCACCGTTCATTTTTGATTTCCAAGGGGCGTTACCAACGGGCACAGACCAAAATGTCTCTGGACGCAATTGGATAGACCTACAACCAATCAGAGCTTTAGATTACCCTACAAGCAATCAGAGCGTTGGATAAACCTACAACCAATCAGGGCATTGGATAGACCTACAACCAATCAGATTGTTGGATAGACCTACAACCAATCAGAGCGTTGGCTAGACCTACAACCAATCGGAGCATTGGACAGACCTACAACCAATCGGAGCATTAAATAGAACTACAACCAATCAGAGCATTGGATAGTCCTTCAACCAATCAGAGCATTAGATAGATCTACAACCAATCAGAACATTGGACAGACCTATAACCAATCGGAGCATTAAATAGACCTGCAACCAATCAGAGCATTGGATAGACCTACAGCCAATCAGAGCATTGGATAGACCTACAACCAATCAGAGCGTTGGATAGCCCTACAACTAATCTGAGAATTGGACAGACCTCCAACCAATCAGAGTGTTGGATAATCCTACAACCAATTAGAGCGTTGGGTAGACCTACAACCATTCAGAGCATAGAATAGACCTACAACCATTCAGAGCGTGGGATAGACCTACAACCAATCAGAGCGTTGGATAAACTACAACCAATCAGAGCATGGGATAGGTCTACAACCAATCAGAGCGTTGGATAGATCTACAACTAATCAGAGCGTTGGAAACACCTACAACCAATCAGAGCATTGGATAGAACTACAACCAATGAGAGCGTTGGATAATCCTACAACTAATCAGAGCATTGGACAGACTAATCAGAGCGTGGGATAGATCTACAACAATCAGACGTTGGATAGACCTACAACCAATCAGAGCGTTAGATAATCCTACAACTAATTAGAGCATTGGATAAACCTACAACCAATCGGCGCGTTGGATAGATCTACAACCATTCAGAACTATATAGTTTAATAGTTCATGAGAGTAATATCGCAGACACCTCGGTGAACGATTCACAACATCCGATCTCCCCGTCTATCTTAATTACCTCCACGTCGTGAAAACAGGTGATGGAAAGCAGCGACTACGTTTCCATCCGTCGGTGCGGATTTTATCAAAGCCATCTACTGCGTTGTAAACAGGCGACCTTATCGGGGGGAAACTAAAACAAACAAACAAAGGTTTTGTTTTGCTTAATCTCTGTGCGATTCGGGCCGTTGACGCCGTCGGCTGTCGCCTGCCGCCGCTGGCTGTTTCCCTGCCGCTGTCGTTGTTTTTATCTAACCCGGCATCGCCGCGCGCCTGCCAGCTGCCAGAATGACCCACAATAGCCGCTCGATAATGCGCGTGGAGGCAAACAATACCTGCCCCGCGTGGTGCTGGTGTGTTTTCACCGGAGCTTGCCAGTTTTTCCGCTGCGCGTGCCTCCAATCAGGCCCGCGCAAAACGGCCGAAGTGCGGCTGTTTCACTAAAATCAGCCAAAAGTCCGGCTATTAACAGCCTGCGGCCGGGGCTGGGTTCCCGTAGCACAGTGTGGGCGGTTTGCAAATCTTTTCCTGGGGGGGACATGAATTGGGCCGCGCAAAATGCTGAATCATTTCGTCAGGTTGAGTCGCGGTGTGGAAACTTTCCAGCGGCTTTCTGTTGTTTCGAGCATCATCTCCGTAGATGTGTGTGTGTGTGTGTGTGTGTGTGTGTGTGTGTGTGTGTGTGTGTCCGTTGTGTACAATGCATATCGCAATGCATGAATGAGAGCATCTTAAATAACCAAACTGTATGGAGTGAATTGACACAACAGCTGCAGTTACTGGACGAGGCTCTATAATCGGAGGGACCAAAGTGACATCTGTTGACAACAGCACGGTAACAAAGCCAAGCCGAGGGACGGCGACAAGGTAACATATACTGTACATATATTGGTGTATTTTTTTTTTTAGGTGGTGAGAGGCTTTTACCTGGCCGAGCGCGCTCCTATGCTGAAGCCCATGTAACCCTCCTGAGGGAGAGAGTCATCTCCCAGCTCTTTGAGGTCTTGAGGTCGCAGGTATTTGTCCGTATCCCCGGTCATCGCGTCCTCACCTGGAAGAGGGAATCACATAAGTCCTTCAGTCACCGGTTCCCGCACGGGCGACCGTGGGAACGGCTGCGGCAGGTCAGGAAAACCCCACTGAGACGTTCGTCTTTCTACTTGTTTCGGATAAAAGCATAGGGGTACAATCATGGCGTATGAAATTCGCCTTATGCTGCGGGTGTACGGCATCTGCTGTAGAGGATTAACCGTCCGCATTGCTACAGGCAGCGGCAACTTCTGCCGCTTCATGTCGTTGCACCACAACAACAAACTGCCGCGAAGCAGCCGGCGCTTTCCTGCAACCCTCCCGGGTGGCCGCCTGCGATGAGGCATGAAAGGAGACGACAACAGAGGGAGCACCGAGCGCGCGAGGCACTGCAGGGCCGCAGCGTCCGCCGCCACAAGGTGCGCAGCGCGGCGCGGCAGGTTTCCCAGCGGAAATCAAACCAAAGCCTGAAAGCGGAAGCGGAAGAAAGAGAAGCGTCGCACTGCACCTCGATCGGCCGACCGGTGGACGATCACGCGCCGGTCGATGAAGCCGCCGGTGCGGCCGGAGCGTCTCCCCTTCTCCCTCATGGCTGAGCGAGTGTGTGTGTGTGTGTGTGTGTGTGTGTGTGTGTGTGCAGCTGCAACACTGCGCTCCTCCACCGCAGCAGCCCCCTCCCCTCCTCCGCCTCCTCCTCCTCACAGCTCCCTATGGTACTGCCGCACTCTCTGGCGCGTCCGACGGTCCGGTTCACACACCGTCCCGCTCCGCTCGGCAGCGCCGGTCGCACCGGTGACTAATCCCATCGGTCGCACGGTCACGGCGGAGAGGTTTTAAAGATCCAATGCAGCACTGAGGAATAACGTCACAGCCTTCATAGCTGCCGTCCCCATCACCCCTCTCCCTCTCTCCTTCCTCTCTCTCTCTCGCTCTCCCTCCTCCCCCTCCTGCTCTCTCTCGCTCTCTCTCTCTCCCCCTCCTCTCTACCTCCCTCTCTGCGCTCTCTCTCTCTCCCTCCTCTCCCTCCCTCCTCCCCCATCCCTCTCTCTCTCCTCTCTCTCCCTCCTCCATCCCTCTCTCTCCTCTCCCTCCTCCTCCATCCCTCTCTCCCTCCCTCCTCCTCCATCCCTCTCTCTCTCTCCTCTCTCTCCCTCCCTCCTCCCCCATCCCTCTCTCTCTCCCTCTCCCCCTCTCTCTCACTCTCTCTCTCCCTCCTCTCCCTCCCTCCTCCTCCATCCCTCTCTCTCTCTCCCTCCCTCCTCCTCCATCCCTCTCTCTCTCTCTCCTCTCTCTCCCTCCCTCCTCCCCCATCCCTCTCTCTCTCCCTCCTCCCCCTCTCTCTCACTCTCTCTCTCCCTCCTCTCCCTCCCTCCTCCTCCATCCCTCTCTCTCTCTCCCTCCTCCTCCTCCATCCCTCTCTCTCTCTCTCCTCTCTCTCACTCCCTCCTCCCCCATCCCTCTCTCCCTCCTCCCCATCCCTCTCTCTCTCCTCTCTCTCCCTCCTCCCCCTCTCTCTCACTCTCTCTCTCCCTCCTCTCCCTCCTCCTCCATCCCTCTCTCTCTCTCCCTCCTCCTCCTCCATCTCTCTCTCCTCTCCTCCCTCCTCCTCCTCCCTCTCTCTCTCTCTCTCTCACTCTCCTCCCTCCTCCCCATCCCTCTCTCTCTCCTCTCTCCCTCCTCCCCCTCTCTCTCACTCTCTCTCACTCTCCCTCCTCTCCCTCCCTCCTCTTCCATCCCTCTCTCCTGTCCCCCCCCCCTCTCTCTCTCCCTCCTCTCCCCCCCCCCCCCCCCCACCTCTCGCGCTCTCTCCCTCCTCCCCCTCCCCCCCCCTCCCCACGTTTGCGCTGCCAGAGCAAATGGAAAACCAAAAGTGAAGAATAAAACTGCTCCCATCGCTCTTTAAACAAACCATGATTCAAAGCGCGTTGAAAAAAACAACAACAAAACAAAAAACACGGAAAAAACGCATAGAAGTAAAAAGACTCAAAGTTCGTCAAAGAAATGTGAAGGAATTAAAAAAAAATAAATACATAGATCAATGAAAGGAAAAAAGCTCGAGTGAAAACACAATAGATCCTCTGAAATTGAAATACGAAAGGCTTTACTGCCATGAAAAGTTACGGCTGCCAAAGCGTCAAAACGAATTCAACGGGAATTAAAATGTGAATAAATAACAAAACAAAACAAAAAAAACATTTATGACATCAAACAAAACCACAACAACAACAACAACAATTTTCTCCGCGTCTTCACATCGCGCGGGTCCCTGGAAACGGTTGAACCGGGAACTGACCTGGTCGCGACGCGGCCATCGCGACCGCGACCCGACGTCGTATCCGACGGTAATCCCGAAGACCGCGAGAGTCGCCGCCGCCGCTCAGTTGCGGTCCGTGCGCCGCTCGGTTCGATTCCCCGGCGGGGGTGAAGTTTGTCTCCCCGCCGGACTCGAGGGGCCGCGGCGGGTCAGTGTTTGTCGAGAAACTCGTGTTCCGGTCGCATCTTCCGAACCGGAGCCGTCGGACGGAGGTCGCGATGGGATCCGTGGACTTTCCCCGGGATCAACTGAACTGTGACGCGGTCAGGTGGTTCAACCCAGAGAGAGAGAGGGAGAGAGCGAGGGGGAGAGAGAGAGGGGGGGGGGAGAGAGAGAGAGAGAGAGAGAGAGAGAGAGAGAGCGAGGGGGGGGGAGAGAGAGAGAGAGAGAGAGAGAGAGAGAGAGAGCGAGGGGGGGGGGGGAGAGAGAGAGAGAGAGAGAGAGAGAGAGAGCGAGCTCCCACTGCGTGTGTGGGCGGGAGAGGAGAGACCGGGATCACTGAGGGAGGGAATGCATAGGCTGATAGTGGACAGCCTGATAGTGACAGGCTGATGGTGGACAGGCTGATGGTGGACAGGCTGATGGTGGACAGCTTGATAGTGGACAGGCTGATGGTGGACAGCCTGCTAGTTGACAGCCTGATAGTGGACAGGCTGATGGTGGACAGCCTGATAGTGGACAGGCTGATGGTGAACAGCCTGATAGTGGACAGGCTGATGGTGGACAGGCTGATGGTGGACAGCCTGATAGTGGACAGCCTGATAGTGGACAGGCTGATGGTGGACAGGCTGATGGTGGACAGCTTGATAGTGGACAGGCTGATGGTGGACAGCCTGCTAGTTGACAGCCTGATAGTGGACAGGCTGATGGTGGACAGCCTGATAGTGGACAGGCTGATGGTGAACAGCCTGATAGTGGACAGGCTGATGGTGGACAGCCTGATAGTGGACAGCCTGATAGTGGACAGGCTGATGGTGGACAGCCTGATAGTGGACAGCCTGATAGTGGACAGGCTGATGGTGGACAGCCTGATGGTGGACAGCCTGATAGTGGACAGCCTGATAGTGGACAGGCTGATGGTGGACAGCCTGATGGTGGACAGCCTGATGGTGGACAGCCTGATAGTGGACAGGCTGATGGTGAACAGCCTGATAGTGGACAGGCTGATGGTGGACAGCCTGATAGTGGACAGGCTGATGGTGGACAGCCTGATACTGGACAGGCTGATATAAGATAGCCTGATATTGGACAGGCTGATAGTGGACAGGCTGGTTGGCTGCTTGTCAAACTGGAAATGGAAAAGCTAAACATTCTAAAGAAATTGTCCCTGGAGAGATCATCCTCTTTCATCATTTTCAACCTGAGCAGCTTTCTTTATCCTCCATAGTTACACAGTTTCTTTCCTCTATAATAATTAATAACCACCACAAATGCTGAAAACAACACAGACTCCAACTCTCTTGGGTGAGTAACAGAGACCAGAACCACTGAGATGAAGTATGTGCACAGTTTAAAGCTGGGGTCCCAAACTACAGGCCCGGGGGCCACATCCGGCCCGCGAGACAATACAACGTGGCCCCGCTACACGGTGAGAATATACTGCCCGCAAAAAAATGTGCTATGCTTAAACAACCCACACAAATGTACTCCATGTTTTCAAAATATGAAGCAGAATAAATATATCATAAGAGAGCTAATTCTGACAGGATTACGAGGCAATTCACTAATGTGCAGGAGAAAAAACAAAAACACAACACACGTTTTTCCCTCAAAGTTCAACACGGGCCCCTGGAAGACGACAACCTGGCCGGGGGTCCCGGGGTCCTTTCGGTCTGAATCCACTGCTTTTAAGACTTAAAGACACATCTAAGGACGGCCCATGATCCTGTAGTCTATAGAAAGCAAGACATCTGTGTGTAAAATAGTACCGAGAAGCCACACACACACACACACACACACTCCAGCCAACAATTTAACAGGATTTGCCTGTACCATACAGGATTAAGGAGGGAGACACGGACACTTACCTACTTCTGATTCCCCACACACACTGGTCAATTAGGGCATGGACACGCAAAGCTCAAGCGCTGGGTTTCTCAAATGGGGGTCCGCGTACCCCTAGGGGTGCTTTGGAGTACTGCAGGGGCACTGGATACGCAAACGGCGCACGTACAGTGCATCAATTTGTGTTAATTGTCTTTTTTTTTTTTTCTCC
The DNA here is from genome assembly GCF_960531495.2 of Zeus faber. Classification (NCBI taxonomy): domain Eukaryota; kingdom Metazoa; phylum Chordata; class Actinopteri; order Zeiformes; family Zeidae; genus Zeus; species Zeus faber. Next base: position 22,696,020 of record NC_137202.1, read on the forward strand.
AAATGCCAGTGAAGGGGGGTACTCAGCTTAAACAATATCTCTTGGGGGGGGTACACTACTAAAGGGGGGGACCACCGCTCTAGCACACACACGCACGCACACACACACACACAGGCATATTTTCTGCTTGTGCACGCATACAGTATGGCGCACATAAGACGGACGGACCATACGGACGTCCACTAAATAAGAGAACAAACAGGGATCCGGACGGGCGGAGAACAACTTAACTGCACCTACCACTGCGTGACTCCTCTTTCGGCCGAGAGTCAGGAGCGCTGTGGCTACGGGGCTCTTCGACGTTTCCTGGACAATGTCGAAAAACCGCCACGACTAAATGTGTGTCTTAAGGTCACCCGTGGTCACCTGGTGTGTGTGTGTCTGTGTGTGTGTGTGTGTGTGTGTGTCTGTGTGTGCGTGTGCGTGTTTTGTTTGTGTGCCTGCGTGCACGTGGGGTGCACACGTGCATGGGCTAACCTGTGGAGCTGAGCCGTATCGGCTGACATAGAAACTCTCACCTCCCCATCCCCCCCGCCCCGCCCCACCCGCCCTGCCGACGGCCCCCTAAGCAACAGCTCAACAAGCTCATCAATTTTACAGAACTGTTCACCGTGTGATTCCAAAACAACAGGCGGAGGACTGGACGGGCCGAAAGCAACGTGCGCTGCCAACTAACAAACCAAACAAAAAAACAAGACTCTGCTGAGCGACAGGCTGCAGTGTTATTATATGTTATTACCACTTTATTTACTTATGTTGACTTTTATAGCGTAATATTTTGGGATGCTACCAGTATCCCTAGTGATATCAAACATACCCTGATGTGTGTTGTTTGACAAAATGAACCCAAAAAAACACCAACAAACACATCCAAAAAAGCTCCAAAAAACCGGACTAAATTGTGTTTCCAGGGACGGTCCAGTGAGAGTGTCTTCCTACTCAAAGATCCAGTCTTTGAGAAGAGAAGCACGTGACGGGGGGGTTGACGGGGCTACGCCGCAAGGCGGGCGCTCACGTACCTTCGTCGTCTGACATATCCAGGAACTCGTTCATCGTCTCCGGCACGTTGATCTTGTGTTTTTCCGTCGCCGTCTGTCAGTGATCACAGGAAACAGAAAACGCCTCAGAGGAAGAGAAGCGTACGCCCGGTTCTCTCCGATCAAACGATCCCCAAAATAAACAAATGAAAAACATGCCGATCCTTCCCTGAAAGGAAATCGTGTGATTTTTTGCAGGGGACTCGGTCAAATAACACATGTATTGACCGCCGTGTTTTTTTCGACTTGGATATTAAGCTGGAGATATCAAGATTAAGCAGAGGTTAAAGGTAGCTGCGCCGCAGGAGGGTCTTGTAGCAGGACGTGAGGTATTTTTCCCCGACGTAACATAAGACCGGGGCCCGCGGAACGGGCCAGCCGAAAAAAAAAATCCTCGGTCGATATCTAAAACGTCAGCGCGAGTTTCATCCACTATAAATAATAGATCAAGCCCGGTACGGGTCCAGACGGAGAACCTTGATCTTAAAGTAACAGGAAGCCCGGTATGGTTTCTGCACGCAGGTATGGACGAGATACTTCGGCAGTAGTGTTGATTCTGCAGGGGCATCAGAGAGTTTGTATATGCGTGTGGAGTTTCCATCCAACTGTTTCCGTTGATGCTGTTGAAATCTGAACTCATGACCATTATTGCATATTCTTTGCTTGGGCAAGGTGAAAAAGTTTGCGGGTCGCTAAAGAAAACAGGGTGACGGAAAGGTATGTTCTGAATAAATGACGCCCAGAGACCAGGTCGCCCGGCCGTTGATCATTTGGCGTCGGCAGAAGTGTTTCTGCCAGGTGGGGGCCGGCGTGCAACCTCACACGCAACTCCTCCGACGGAAAGTACCGGAACATCTCCAAAACAACCCGCTTGTCAGCTGTTGTCGGTGGCGCGGCTGGGCTGTCAAGCAACCAAGCAACCATTATGGGCACTCTAATGGTGTGGTGGGTTGGTTGTTAACTGGTCTAATACCTAATGCTTAGTGGTGTGCATTTTCCTCCAGAAATTCCTGTAAAATTCACACAACCTTCGGATGGAAACACAGCGACGTTCTCTGTTCCAGACACGTGGACGGATTAGATTGCTGTTAGTGATCTGGGCTATTTGTGGAGGGACTTTAAGCTCCAGCCTTCGTCCTCCCACTCGGTCCTGACCGCACTGCACTCATGGAACACAGCATGACTGACTGACTGACTGGCTTTCTAAATGACTGGTTGGCTTCTGGGTTCACACACCTATGACGTTTTGTTGACCGGCCAAGTTAAAAACAACCACCAGTACTAGCCCTAGCCACTGGGCCACGACTACAGTCTGTCAGGAAAAAAAATGCAGGGGCGGGGTGTCTCACCACGGTAGTCAGGTTTTCGTCAGTAACGGGCCTCAATGTATCCACCACCGAGATGTAACCAAGACGCCTAGCGATGCACAGGGCAGTGTTCCCATTCTGAGGAGGGAGGGAGGGAGGGCGCCAGAGAGTTAAGATATTATAAGATAAGATAATATTAGATAAGATAAGATAAGATAAGATGTATCTTGCTTATAACAAAACTTTACCAACTCTAACCCCACATTTTTCAGACTTTCGGTTTCGGCACAATAGGCAGTCCCCACACTATGCTAAGTAGTGACTAGTGAGCGCAATATGGGCAAGTTGCAGTTAGGCCACATCAAGTACGTAACCTACAATCAACGATATAGTATTATATAGTAGAGTTACAAGATAGGCTCACAGGAGACACACAAAAACGATCTATTGCAAAATAGATACAGTAGATACAGTAGTCCCTCCATATGTTCACATGTGTTTTCCTTTTATTACATAAATTATATACTGTACATATATTACATTATATATCACAATTTTGTGTGTATACATGTTTTTATGTACTGACCACTGTGAGCTCGTTGGCTGAGGCTCCGTGCTGAAGCAGCAGGTTGATGATGTGCGTGTGTCCTTGTTGGGCCGCTTGGTGTAGCGGCGTGTACCCGTTCTGCGCACAGAGAGGAGAAAGGAAACAAATTCACCGCGGCCGCCGTTTCGCTCCTGGCGCGTGGCCGATCTTTGCGTTCCCGCCGAGAAAGGCGGACCCCGCCACCGGCAAAGGAAGTGGTATTGAGGAGCACATACATAACGCACACATACATCGAATGGCTGTTTCTTAAGAGTCAGTGCAAGCTAAGAAACAAAGGACCGAATACAGGATTCTTTTTTACCAAAAGTATTTTACGGATTCCCACTTTTACGAGGGTTCAGCCCGACGATGACTGTGATGACTGAGAAAAGTTGGGAAATGAACCTTCTTCACAAAAGGAGCACGTGACTTGCGATAAAATTTGAAAAAGCTCTATATTCGTTATAGATTGAAACAAAACATTGTGATGGGGCTGGAACGCCACAAAAAAAACCCAGCACTGTTGTCTTGAGGAAATCCTCCTCTACTGGAGTAAGGGATATACAGGGGAAAGTGAAGGGCGAATGTTGTTTTGTCTTTCTACCTTGGTTTTGCCGTTGACCCTGCCGTGGTTCTGCAGCAGGAAGTGCGTCATCTTCACGTTGCCATAGTGACACGCCACGTGCAACGGGGTGTAACCCATCTGCGAGAGGTAAAGACATAAGTGAGAGATGGAGAAGGAGGGAGAGCGAGAGAGAAGGCTCGGCAGACGGAGGGGCCGACAAATCGATGGACCAAACAAAAATACTAGAGCTGAATGCTGCAGCGCTCCTATCGTGAACGATTTTCTTTTTAGAAAATACAAAAAAAAACAAATCAAAAAAAAAAAAACACCCGAAAGGACTTCAGCGAGGAAGAAAGAAAATCCTTTCTCCGTTTTTCCGGAAAATCACTACCCTTGATACACAAACGGGACGGATCAAATTTCACAACCCCGTTAGAAGGTGCATGCATTGCGGAATGCTTTATGGGGCCGATGAGTGAGGGAATAACCTATTTGCCATAAACACTGTCCTGTCAGCACAAACGCACACGCACGCACAAACTGTACTCGCACCCAATAACCTTCAGCTGCTGCAGGTCTCTTGTCCCTGCGAACAGCGAAATACAGTAGCGCGTATTACAGGGTGTGTGTGTGTATGTGTGCGTGCGTGCGTGCGTGCGTGTGTCTGCATCCCGGTGTGTGATCCTACTGTATATATGTCTACAGACAGTAACACCTTCCACTCTGGTGTCTATCCTTCGCGTTTGAACATTTGGCTGGAGGACCGCGGGAAATGCACCAGGTTTTTATCAGGTTTCATCGTGTGTGTGTGTGTGTGTGTGTGTGTGTGTGTGTGTGTGTGTGTGTGTCTTTCGTTTGCATTGTAAATGGACAGCGTGGGCCGTGCTCTGCATGCTCAGCGGGGGGCCTCACCTTTGTTTGGGGGTTGACGTCGGCGCCATGGTTGAGAAGGACTTCTGCAACGGTGACTTTGTCCTCCTGAGCTGCCAAGTGGAGAGGGGTAAGACCACTCTGGATGGGGGGGGGGGGGCAGGACAGGACAGGACACACACACACACACACACACGCACACACACACACGCACACAGATACAAAGGCATTACTAGATTTGTTGTGGTGGGAGGACCACAGCTTTCTCTGGGCAACATAATAGCAGCACTCTACTTCATTATGCTACTCCATCTTTTGTGGAGAACAGGAAGTTGGCAGCAGGTTTTAAAAGCCCTGCTCAATCCTCACTCCAAGGAAGAGTTCTTCAGCGCCGAGAACGTTGTTCACGGGTGAAAACGACCCTACAGAGAAGCGTCGGCGACTAGTGACTAGGACATGTGCGGGCGTGCCGTCTCACCTTGTTGCCCGTGTTGACGTTGGCGTTCTTGGTCAGCAGCAGCGAGACCAGGTCCACGCTGCCTTCCTGCGCGGCCAGGTGCACGGGGCTGATGCCCTGCCTTGTCACCGCGTTGGTGTCGGCGCCGTATTCCAGCAGCGTGGTCCCAATGTCCAGCTGGTTCTTCTTGGCAGCGATGTGGAGCGGGGTGTAGCCGTTCTGGGGCGGGGCCAGAGGGTGCAGGTGAGTGGCTTTTTCGGTGGCGGTGCTGGATTAAATTGTGCATTTCTAATGATATAGTTATTACTGAATGTAGCTTCAAAATGTCGATTGTTGTGCTCTGCATCGGCCAGGTAACGAACCCTTGTTAAAAACTGTCGGTTTTCCATCTGTTGTCTCATCTTCCTTTTGTGCATTGTATTCAAATTGAAAGTAAAATGGCCACAGTCATTGTAATACAGAGACAGTACATTGGCGTGAAGTGTAAACAAGGCCACTTGGGTGAGCAGCAGGTTCCATGTTTTAGTGTTTTGTATTGGGAACCAACACGTTATCCGATGGAAAAGTGCCGAAAATACTATGCTCCAAGAACACGCGACAAAAGGGCTTTGGGCTCTGCTTATTACCTATCTGTCAGTGCCTTCTCATACCGGCCCCCCCCCCCCCACACACACACACACACACACACACACACAGCCGGAGAACAATGAACCCAAGCAATGCGAGAGACACGCGAACAATGAGTGGGCAGGAATAAGGCCTTCTTTTGTTTTAAAGCAGAACAGTAAATGTTTGCCAGCATTCCTTTCTGCTCGGCACAAAAGGCCTCACAGAGGGCGCCCGGCTGGTGAAGCATTTTTAAAAGTCCCCGTCGAAAACTCGGAGCAGGTGTGGGGTAAGTCGTCGGAAAGTAACGGGCGAGGCGTCGCTCATCTTGCTCACGAGCCACCAGAGCCGGAGGGAGTGAAGGGGACCGGCGGAGAAAAAGCCTGACGGGGGCAGGTGACGGGAATCAGGCCGTTGCGGAATGGGGGCGGAGTGAGCTACCGTTTGACGGACCGGCAGATGATGACACTCTTCATCAGAATGGACTGGAATTCTTTTTTAATTGGGTTTTCTTGGGAGCGCGATTTGCGGTTGGATTCCTCGTTGCGCGGGAAGTGGTGCAAAGCAAGCTTCCCGTGCAGCTCGCGCTGCGTGGAAGCGTGCCTCCACCTCCTCAGATACGAAAAAAAAGGCCCTTTCGGGAGCGATGTGGAGGGCGGACAGAAGGAGTAGATTTTCTGCCACATATTTTTGTTTATTCACTGCACAAGTTTCTGTGTGTGTGTGTGTGTGCGTGCGTGCGTGCGTGCGCAGATGGTTATAAAAGCAACCGTGTAGTCCACACAGATTGATCCCATTTTCCAAGCTCTTAAATTCAACCGTCCACATTTGCTGGCGCACCTGGCCAAATAACAAAAAGATTTATAGATGGAAGGAGAGTGAACAAACAACGAGGAGAAAGGGAGGCGGGCTGAAGAAAAAGAGGGATCGAGAAAACGGGTTCAAGAGAGGCAGAAGCAGGCAGCGCCGGTGAGCAGGCCGTGAGCATGGGAGAAATCGGTCTCGGGCTTCGGTTTCCCCTCGCACAAAATGCTTCATTGCTTGGGTTTGAAGTCGCCGCGTACAAACAGTGTGTTTTATCACTTCTACGGACCATGAGCGCCACGATCCATAGGAGCCGTACCTTTTATAAACTGTTGGGATCAGATCAGAATAAAGATTTTGTGAATTTCTATATCCCTGTTTAATTTTTGTTATTATATTTTTGGCCGCTGTCAGCTGTAGTTTCTTGAATTGACAAAATGTTGAATCAGACTTTTAGACAAATTGAGATGAAGAAAAGTATCCCATGCATTAGGGTTCAGAGCAAGACTCCACAGGTATGGATCGGATTCATAGAGGCAGTACATCTGTGGGATTGACTTGACACGACTACGTATGAAGATAGACATAATGTCACAGAGTGACAAACTACACAAGAATGAATGGATGGAGGCGAAAGGCCGGGACATCCAATTCGCAGGGGCACCGAGGCGCCATTTGCAGTTACAGGACTGATGAGGGCGAGGATAGTTTCATTGAATTGCATGCCGGGCGCGCTCAGGCTGTTTATGCAGTATACAGTATGTATGTGTGCGTGCGTATGTGTGTGTGTGTGTGTGTGTGTGTGTGTGTGTGTGTGTGTGTGTGCGCGCGTAGCGGGTGTGTACCTTAGCGGCGGTGTGTGGAGAAGCTCCCTGATCCAGCAGCAGCAGAGCCACTCTTTGATTATCGTAGTGAGCGGCAACATGCAGTGGAGTTAGACCACTCTAAAAGACGCCCCCACCGCACACACACACACACACACACACACACACACACACACACACACACACACACACACACACACACACACACACACACACACACACACACACACACACACACACACACACACACACACACACCCATACATACGCGGGTACACATGCATGCAAATACAACCACGTTAGAAGAGCCGAGTTCACGTACACAGATACACGTACAGACATTTAAAGGGCAACAGGTGAGCACAAGACACAACGCACACAATGCGAGGCCGAGGAGGGGGGCACGTCGACTGGGGGGGGGGGGGGGGTCACGACGACGATGAAAGTTACCACACAGGAAAAACAGGAACATAAGATTGGGTTAGAGAATTCACATTAGTATGTCGTTGTAACAGTGAGGCTCAGAGCCGCGATGTCCCGCGTATAAAGTCCGTTCCCCCGCCCAGGACGTAGCCTGCGGTGGCACCGCCAAGTCAGAGCAATACCCCGCGGAGGAAGCCACTGAAAGAGATTTCCTTCGAAAAAGACGAGATGCTCTGTCATCTCTGGCCATAGTAAGCCCATGTAGGGGAGTAGCCCCTCTCCTGGTGATCTCCTGGGTATTAGGGAACACTAAAAAGCGGGAGGATTTCCCCAGATTAGCTACACTCCGATACGAGGGAACCCTCCCCCCCCACCTCCCCGGTTTTAAAACCACCCGCCTAATGAAAGTCAAATTTAGCTGACGAGATAATCAGGATTTGATGTTGGAATTCTGCTCTTCTCTAAAGGGAATTAATGTAATCAAACTGCGATAAGGTCTCACGCTCGCTGCTTACGGGGAGTTTTTACCGGCGCTGGGGGTGCTGTGTAGAAGCATGATTATCATACCTGGCTGCCATTACGGTAAGTACTCTCAGATGGCGACACACACACACTGAGCTTCCACCGTAATCAGTGCCATTATGTCATTCCACGTATGTGTAGGAGCGTGTGTTTGCGTGTGAAAGGGAGAGCGACAAAAAGGGTCGAGAGAAAGAGAGAAGGAATATAATTTGTAAGCGTGAGCAGTTGAGAACGCGTCAGCTGGACTGAGTGCGCACGGCCTGGAGATTAAAAGCAAATCTGCCCCGAAGGTTTTCTGGTTTCTATGCCCCTGTGACCCCCTATCAGAACAACTCCATATCAGAAAACACAGCTTCCTAAAGGGTTCTATGGACGTACGGGTGCGGGGAACAAGTCGGGGAGAAAGGACCGCCATGCCGACCACCGTCCCCCTCCCCGAACCGCCGACTCCGCCCTTTGGCTCTTTTCACCCGTCTTCTCAAACCCAGAACCCTCCCGCTGTCACGCGTGTGGGACACCACCTCACCTTTCCGGCGGCGTCGGGCGCGGCTCTCTTCTGCAGCAGCAGGTTGGCCACCTCCATCTTGCCGTACTTGGCCGCCACGTGCAGCGGGCTGAAGCCTTTCTGTTGATGACGAGGGGAAACGCGGGTCAGGGGGCGCAAAGGTGGGTTCGTCTAGGGAGAGATCTCCGGTCACAGAAGTAATAAAATAATGGCCGAGCCGCCTGAAGTAGTTCCGTCAGCGGTGGCTCTGGCTTTCCCGGGAAAATGACGTCGTCGGCCGAATGGACGGTGGGTTGCTCTGCTTTTAATGTTGCGTCCAGGTCGCTCATATGAAAACCTCAAAACACAGCACAACCTCTCGTGTAAAATTGTAAAAATACACAAACAACTGGTGAACAAGAGTCATTAATTGACATTGAACACTGGAACACGGGAAACTGGAAATTTCCAATACCAGGTTTTTGGAAAAGATTGACATTCTATTTATCTGAACATCCCTTTAAAACGGTTGGAGGGAAACATATGATTGCGGGATCCGAGGATTTTCTAAAACGACGGAGTTCAGCTCAAATAACTGGGATGAAAAATTCCAAAACATCCCCAAATCATGGAGTCGAATACATCCATGCTTTCCACAGTGAAAGAAGGCTTGAATATATCAGCTGCGAGTCATTAGGATATTATCTGGGATTATGACGAATAAACCTGTCAGAAGTGACAACAACGTCTTAATTCCTCTCTGTGAAGATGGAGGCAGATTTATAAGCGGTTCCAATTGAATGCGGTATTCTTGGCGCCATCTCCCATGTGGACATGGGGTTATTTTAGGCTACTGTGTCATATCTTTCACAGGAATGTGGAACTCCTGCAGATTCCCATTCTGCCCAATGAAACAAAACTTGGCCTCATTATCCGCCCGGACGTGTGCTGAGATCGACGCGCTCAGGCGACTTTAAAAGGGTTTTGGTTTTTTTTGCGGTGAGGCGCAGTGACGGTGTCGCCGCGAATTCAGCGGGATACGTTCCAGAACCAACGAAACTGGGTCACCATTTTGTCCGTTCTCTCCTCCCGCCCTTGTCTTCGTTTCCCTCTGGTTCTCTGTCTCTCTGACACTCTAGGTCTCCTCCTCGCTGTGTGTGATCATTCCGCCGAACATAGTTGAAGTCCCCAAAGATGCTTTTAGTGTGTGTGTGTGTGTGTGTGTGTGTGTGTGTGTGTGTGTTTGCAATGTGATAGAAAAAAAAATGTGTATGCATGCCCAGAGTCGCATACACGATGAGAGGAAACGAGAGAGGGAGAGACAGGGACTTGTATCATGGGGTGGGGTTATCTATCCCACTTATAGGGGTCACCTCCAAGCACTGCTGCCCCCCGGCGGAACAGCTAACTTGACATTGCATGCACACACAAATGCAAGACAGGGGGGGAAGGACACACATGCACACACACACGCACACGCGCATACACACACACACACACACACACACACACACACACACACAGGTTATCTCCATTAACTCTATTCTTCATCTCCCCTTGACCTTGGCCTGTGCAATTAACCATTCTAAATGGGGAGGAAAAAAATGGGTTTCATTGTCATTAACGACCCTCATCTGGTCGTGGTTTACTGAGCAGATGAAGAAATTCCAGCCTGTGTTGAAAGTCGACACTTGAGTGCCACACAACCTGCACCGACGGTGCTCTGACATAAGAAGTTATTACTATGACTGAACTGAAATGGACCCGGCTGCTTCTGTTAAGAGTTCATCGTATTCCAAGCAGCCAACAAGCTAAATACTTTTAATTAGAACAATGAGGGCATCAATATGCGCGTGAAAACACACACGTTGTCTCTGGACAGGAGGATGCAGGCTGCAGATCTTATCGAAAAGGGGACACCAGCGCCTACTAGCGGAGGCAAATGGAACTTGTTTTACGTGTTTCAAAGAGTGAGGGAGTGAAGTGAGGGAGAAAGAGTAAAATAGGGAGAGAGAAACGACGAGCGGCACGGGGGGAGATATCTGATGTCCGTCACACAGCCGTGCACCACGGATAAATACGTGTTATTACAAATCTCCGGACCCACCTTGGTGGAGGAGGAGAGCGAGGCGCCACTCTCCAGCAGCATGGCGGCGACGTCCTGGTGCCCTTCGCGGGCGGCCAGGTGCAGCGGGGTGTATCCTGAGGTGGTGGCGGCGTTGGCCGAGGCTCCGTGCTGCAGGAGCTGCTGGACGATGTCGGCCTTGCCCAGCCGGCTGGAGATGTGCAACGCCGTCTGGTCGTCCTGGGGACAGCGGGAGTGGGAGGAGGGAGGAGGGAGGAGGGGGGACGTTATTGTTTAGGAATATAGGCTTGCCAATTTCATCTCTAAACCCGCCGGGTCGAGGTGGAGAGGTTTGAAAATACAGCAGGGTTATCTTTCGTTATGACCTTGGCCTTGGTCTCCACTTTGGCTCCGTTCTGCAGCAGGTATCGCACGACGTCCGCCTGCCCCGCCCTGGCCGCCATGTGGAGAGCCGTCTCGCCGCGCTGGAAGACACACGCACGCAAGAGGCGTTTCGCACATCTGAGGCAAATACATTTTTCGATGTTGTTTTCTATCGGTAAGCATGAGAATATGCGGAGAGGGGCAGCGGTGTCGACGCGGTTGTCCACCCACCACGTTGGTGGTGTTGGGCGAGGCTCCGTGGTGCGTCAGCGAGTTGACGATGTTTTCGTGACCCATGAAGGCTGCTACGTGGATGGGAGTCAGACCGGACTGCGGGAGAAACACCGTGGATATCAACCGGCGAATGAGTTAATCCCAATGCGTGGAACTGACTTACTGATCTTCAAGGAGACATCACGGCAAAGTTGCAGTGGGAGTGGGTACCTCGGTGACTGCCTGGATGGAGGCTCCGTGCTTCAGAAGCAGCTCCATCACTTTGACTCGGTTCTTCTTGCAGGCGATGTGGAGAGGGGTGAAGCCGTTCTGCGCACAGACAGAAAACAATGACCCGCGCGAACGTCAGCGCGAACCTCCTGAAACCTGCAGACGACGGCTCCGAGGCAGAATACCACAGCTGCCGAGAGCTCAGGTTCACCGCGTACACCCTGACCGTCGTGTGTTACGACACCGCAAGTCACATGCACGCACACACGCGCACACACACACACACAGACACACACACACACACACACACACGTACTCACACACACACACATGCACGCACGCACGCACGCACACACACACACACACACACACACTGACATATAATATAAAAGTAAAAATTCAGGGCCTGGAAGTGATTCTCCCTCTGTCTTTATTTGAGTTTGGCTGTGCAGTGTGCTGAGTGCTGTCACAGAGCTCTAACTATGTTATAATCTTTCAAAATTAATTTCACCAGGCTAAAAAGAGGAAACAGCAGATCTGAGAGGAAACAAAGGCAGTTTGCCACCACACCCAAGAGGGTGTGAGGAGGAGAAGTGAAGTGGAGGCCCGAGAAGACAAAACTGTCCTATTTTTAGTCTCTCACGCCATTTGTTTCTGTTCCGTATCGAGGATGTGAACGTTTCTTTCGTCTCTCTGTTTTTTGTTTTTAACTTTCTCACATGTCCACCTCGGGTTTTATGATACTGTACCCTGCCTCTCTCTTTCTCTTTTTTATCCCTTTTATCCCGTTTTATTACATCTCTTTCATTAAGAAAGCCACCCACTCTCTCGCTCCAATCATTTCTTCTTTCCTCCGTCTGTTTTCATTGCGAATGGTGCATTGAGCAAAACATAGTTTCTGCACGACAGTCTTTTAAATATATATATATATATATATATATATATATATATATATATATATATATATATATATATATATACACACACACACACACACACACACACACACACACACACACACACACACATATATTTTTTATATATAATTTTGAATTTGAATTTTGAATGAACCAATGAAAATTACACACCCTAAACCATTATCCTATTAGATTTAGAAACTTTGAATAAACATAATCTCATGAAATGTCATTAGTCATGTCAAATGAGTGCTTAAAATATACAGTATATTAAAGGCCTGCTTTTTTTCATTCTCATGTCTCCCTTGTAATTCCTCTGTGCCCCACTAGGGTGCGCCCCACAGTTTGAATACCACTACTATAATAATGGCCTAATATCTTCCCAGGTAAACAGCCCAATTCAACGTTTGAAAAAAAAAAAAAAAAAAAAGTCTAACAATGGTGGCAACGATAAAATTGCCGGAAGTGAGAGCCCTGTTCCCCTACCAGAGCCTTGGCGTTGGGGTTGGCCTTCTTGTCCACGATGAGCTTGGCCACCTTGTAGTGTCCGCAGTGTGCGGCCACGTGCAACGCTGTCAGGTAGTCGTTGGTGACGTCGTCCACCGGCACGTCGTGCTGCAGCAGGAGCTGGACGCAGTTCAGGTGGTCGCCCTGCGTGGCCATGTGGAGGGGCGACAGGCCGTTCTGGGAGTCGGTGGGGAGAGGTAAAGAGAGAGAGAGAGAGAGAGAGAGAGAGGGAGAGAGAGAGAGAGAGAGAGACAAGTACACGTACACAGACACATAGAAAGATGGACAGACAGACAGGTACAGCAGTTAGGGCGTGCGACCGAGCGCCGCGGTGAGAGAGAGAGACTGTGAAGGGAGTTGCGGGGAAGGGTTACAGGAGCATTGTTATAACGAGGCCATTACAACAACGTCTAGGTCGTTACGCTGGTGGTCCCGCGCGGTCAAACTGTGGGGGGCTAGCCAGCCGAGGCGGGCTGTTCTGGAGAGGTCGCACAGACGTTATCGAGACAGAGCTACAGCACTATGGCAACAGGCAACAGAGCGGCTCTCTGATTGGATAACAAAATAGGTGTGGTGAAGAAAACTTCAGAAACAAGCCTATGAATTGTATTTAATACAGTTTGACCCAAAGGCGTCAGAGTCACGTTAAAGATCTATCCTTTACTATTGCAGTCTATTCTATGTCCGATGACAACATGTACCATAATCAAATGTATTTCTAGCTTTCCTGTTCCAAATGAATTACATCAGCGCCTCCGTAAAGCAGGGCTTCGCACTCCGTAGCTACCTTGGTCTTGGAGAGGATGGGCGCTCCCCGGTCCAGGAGGATTTCCACCACCTGTTCGTGGCCGCTTCTCGCCCCACAGTGCAGAGGCGTCAGACCGTCCTGGGGGAAGAACCAACCGAGGGGATGAAAATCGGATCGATTACGAGACCGGGTGAACTCCGTTTGACCCCACAGAGGAACCCGGCGGCTAAACGATCCCACTTGGGGAGCATCTGAGATGGAATACAGCGTGACTTTCCCGATGTTTGTGGATTTTTTCCGCACGATGCAACCCGCCATCTTTACTGTAATTTCCTCGGAGCGGTGCCTTACCTTGGTCTTGGCATCTATTTTGGACCCTCTGTCCAGCAGCAGTTTGACCATGTTGCTGTTGCCCCTTTTAGAAGCCACATGGAGCGGGGTGATGTCGTTCTGAGCAGAGAAGAACAGTAGGTGGATTGATAATTCACCATCTATCACAGCACTTAGGGTATTGGACAAATACATGCAATTAAATTATGGGACTATCAAGGGATATTAAGAAGCGCTACATCACTTCGCTTTCAAATTTTTCCCGGCGCTACGGAAGCACTTTGTCATTTTGCACAGTTAGTTCACGTTGCCTATCTAACGACTGTGAGAATGCTTTATTGTTTAATCCCATCTACCTCCCTATCTAAAGCGGGTCTATTCAGACCCCACCTGCAATTACTGTCAAAAGCAACACAAACACTAACACTCCCACGGATGCTGCTGGCTGATTTAATTGCGAGAGTTAGAGCGAGGGTAATGTTGCAACTAACAGCGTTCTAATGACAAAACCCGATGGTAAATAAAGATTAATCCTGAACCTCCCACCGGTTTGAGGAAGTCAGCAGAAGTGGTTCTTCAGAAATTGCAGGGGGGAAAGTAAACCACAATGACAATAAGAATAACAAATAGCTAATGAGGAACCGTTAACACAGGTCATATTTGGAATATTTACAAATGCTGAAAGGCCTTGCATTATTATTAAGGCCTTATAATTCATATGGGGCGGCTCGGGTGACACAGATCAGCCCTAATCCTGGACTAAATTACACTTTTAATCCGGACCGACTGAAACTACATTTCTTAGTCACGGTTTGCATTAGTCTCAGACTTGACCTGGTCTTGGTTAAAAAAAAGAGACCAGGGCAAGCCTCCTCCTTGATCTGGACCAGCACCAGCACCAAAACCAAACAGAAGGAGCCAACCAGTCCTTCATCACCTCAGTCTAGAACTTCAGAGTCTAGAACAAATTCATCTTCAATTAAGCAATGTCTCTGAAAGGCATTTTTAAATTCTAGATTAATTTAAGTAGCATTGGCAGTAGCATTAGTTCAACATTACCTTATAACGTCATCTTCAAATTCCTAATGCAAACAGTATCTTTCACTTCACCGTTTTTCAGATCTACTGCAGATTCAAGTCAAGAGCAGCTACAGTGCAGCATCTTTGTGCAGCCGATGAATTCAGGTATTTTTGATTGGTGTTTGTTTTCGTCGTGTCACTCCTCCCCCAAACAGCAGAGGTCACAGTAGGCTCACCCTGGCCATGAAATCTACGGCGGCCCCTCGGTTCAGCAGCAGCGTGGCCACGTTGATGTTGCCATAGTGAGCAGCGATGTGCAGGGGGGTGAAGCCACTCTGAGGATGGGGGAGAGAGGCACGTGCACACATTTGTCCGTGAGCATCATAGGAATGGAGGAGGACACACTACAATACTACTTCGACGCTACATACAATACACGTACTGTATGCACTTAGGTGTTATTTCCTTCCCTAGGATGACAGACAGAGGGTCTAATCCCAACAACAATGAATTATTCAGGTAATCGGGTGTTATTATACCATATTATGGAATCTAGAATTTAGGTGACCAGTGCAGTGCCTGTTCAAAACATGCCTGTTCGTGAAGGTCGCGGTGACTTGCGGTGGAAAACAACCGGGGAAATACACTCTTTCTCACGGGAAAAAACACACCCAAGTCGCGCTTTTGGATAAACCCGCTATTTGCTTGTTTATTCAAAGTTTATTAATGTTGCACATGTTGCGTGTCTGCACCAAACATGCCTGTTGTGAAATGGGACGATTGCTTTCACGGGAAGCCCCGCCCCCCTCTTGCTCGCTGTTCGCTTGTTTATTCAAAGTTTATTAATATTACACGCATGTCCAAATCGCACCAAATTCGACACTGGCTGCCCTTGGGTCCCCAGCGATACACCTGCCAAGTGTTAAGTAGATCGGATGACGGTTGTCAAGATAATTGAAGGACATGCATACATACATACATAAATACATACATTCATGTATACATACATACATGCATACATACATGCATACATACATACATACATGCATGCATACATACATACATACATACATGCATACATACATACATACATACATACATACATACATACATACATTCAAACATGCATACATACATACATACATACATGCATACATATATACAGACATACATGCATGCATTCATGCATACATAAATACAGTATATATATGCATACATATATGGATACATACATACAGTACATACATACATACATACAGAAAGACAGATGGACGGATGGACGGATGGAGAGACGGACGGACTGACAGACCGACAGACAGAGCGACAGACAGACAGACAGACAGACAGACAGATTCCTTCCTTTATTTGTGAGATATTTGAGCCTTTATGATAGTATCTCTTGTACTGTTTATATTGAAGTTGTTAGTGCAGTCCAAACTGTATGCTTGTATAAGCTGTCAAAATATCTAAGTTCAGATGCCTCAAAGTAATAAAATTTTACATTTGCAGTGAAGAGTAACGCACAGTAAAGATAAAAATACTGTATATTTAGAGCTATTTACTCTTCAACATATTTTTGTTTCATACAGCATAGTATGGTGCCCTATAGATTTCTTGAATGGAAACCGTTTCCTGGATAAACCGCTTGTCTGAGCCGGAGCCGTCAAAGCAACACAACCATGTAGGAAAAGTTTAAACTATAATCCTGTCCAATCAGCGAGAGAGTCCCACGCTAACCCAATCGATCCCAGCGATCCCGATTTCCATGGACCAATAATCCATCGGTCATCCATCAGCACGTGTCGCATAGATGTGTGTACCACGACTAGGTTTGCTCCGACGAACAAAAAAGCCCTTATTTATTAAAATTCAAAAACAAATTAGAAAATGAAAGCACGAAAATAAAACGAACGAAAACAAAATGAAACATAAATAAAGTGGGAGAACATGACTTTAAAATGGGGGATTATTACTGGAGTTTTGCATCTATACCTTGGTGGCTGCAAATAAATCTCTTAAGCTCGTTAATGGGCTCTTTTTATCACTTTCCTCCATCAGAGCGCTGCTCCTCTCCCAGCATGCAATGCGTCCTAAGCCTCGGATCGTGAAAGCAATTTTCGAGTCAGTCACACCGGCTGGCCAACCGGGAGTTAAAGCTCAGGACCCCGCCAACCAAAACAGGCGCACGCAGAGGGCAAGCCGCCTGTCTTTGGTGTGGCGGAGAGGCACCCCCCCGTTCCCATAGAAACAGCGGACGGTACAGCGCGCTCATATCGCTCTCGTCCCATGCAGTATGCTCGAGGGGAGGGGGGCTGGGTGGGGCGGGGTTGACAATTGGGAATGCGAGGGGAACACTATAAAGGACTAATAAGACCAGTCGTCTGCAGCTCGAAGGCTGGGTTCCGAAGCAACGTTATAGAGATTTGGCTGCCATGCAGGTTTTTTTGCGAAAAAAGCAGATTTTACACCCGTACCATCAGGTATCGTGTCACTGGTGAAATATTGCGCTCGGGACAGTGTTTCCCGTGATTCATTAAAGAAGATGCTGAAGCATTGGAATGGAGGGAACCCTTTGTTGTCAAGCCTCCGGCCTCAGAGCCAACATGGTCTGAATCAGTTTTCATAAGACATGCTGCATTACTCCTACTATCTCCGTGGGGGCAACAGGAGATATTGTCCACAGGAATGAAGAAATGTGGGGGGGTAGAGGGAGCAAGCGATGGGTCTAAGTCGGAAGGAGGACGGAGTTGGGGCTTCAGCGACGATACTGCAAGAGCCAGGGCTGTTGCCTCTTTTTTTAAGTCATATCTAAATGAGCTGCGATGGAGAGTCTGGGTGTTATACAGAGTAGAGGTGTACCTCCGTCGTTCTATTCACCATCATCTACAGAGCCAGCCAAGAGGGGAGAGAACGGGCGGTTAGTGAGCAAACAATATCAAAAGGCCTCCACTGGTTTAAAGTTGGGGAGGGAGGGGGGAGGGGGTCAGAGAGAGGGGCTAAAGATCTCGGTAATAACAGAAAAACAACAACGACAACAGAAGATAAAAAAAAAACTAAACAACGTCGTTCAAGTAAAAGACAAAGAATAGCTTCGACAAAGGTGTCCATCGTTGCGGGGTCTCGCCCATTCAGAAAGAAACACAAACGAGACTCGGGATCACGATAAACAACAATAAATGATATTGAGAATCTAAATCCCAAGACTGCGCAACCTGCGTCGAAGCAGAGGTGGAAAACTCCAGGTTCAGGGAGTAAAAGTCCCGGCACGTTTTGGCCCCGGCCATTCTCCTTTCTCACGCCTGGATTCTCCACCTCTGTGTCAAAGCCAAGGGGGTCGGACCGGGGGGGGGGGGGCGGGCCGGGAGGCGGGCGTCGCCGCTCACCTTGGACTCCACGTCTGCGTTGTGGTCGTTCTGCAGTAGCAGGGCCGCGGCCTTGGTGTCGTCCTTGCGGGCGGCGATGTGCAGGGCAGGCAGGCGCACCTTGCCCTTGGTGTCGTTCTCCAGCAGCAGGGAGACCACCTGGTCATGGCCCTGCTGGAGGGCCACCGCCAATGGGGTGAAACCATCCTGAGGACGGAGAAGGACGGATTCAGTGTGTGCGTGTGTGTGATGGTCAGGTTGCCCTGATAGTTGGTAAGGGATGGTACGGGCTGTTCCAATTCCCAGAATGGCTGCTTGTCCGCCTTAGTGGTGCTTACACGGGTTATAAGGGGAAAAGCCATGACATACCGCTGAATCAAAGGAAGACATTAAAGGTTTTCTATCCCAGCGAGGTATTTAGGGAGTCTTTGGCGATCTGTTATTCCGTATCGTCATCCACGGGGTCGGACGGACAAGCCCGTGAGCTTTAGTTTCGTTAGCCAACGATATATAAAGGTTTCCTTTGTTTTGATACACTTTTTTGGTACATTCCATTCCTGTGAGACAGAAACGGTTCTTCATCCCAGGAGAATGTGAGGCAGCCGAAACCAAAATAGATGGGTTTTTTTTTTTGTTGTTTTTTTTCCAAGCAATATCAAATAAATACCAGCAGTATCTCGCCGATAGCATTATTTTGCCAATATAAAGGATTAGAAAAAAATTTAACACTATAAATCTTATTTTTAACTGTTATGTGACTTGTGGAAATAACTGTATTTTGGAGTGATACTATTTATGGCTCTTAATCACATAATTAGACAACAAGCAAAGAGAAAACAAAACAGACAGAATCCCCTTAACACCACCCGGGTCCCATTAAAAAGTCGTAGAAACACTTCCTCAGTCTCGTCTCGGCCCGACCGTATATGCGGAGCGCTGCTATATATACATTACATAACGGCGGGACGGAGTAGAACAGGGGCGTTTGTTTCTCCCACGCACTTTACCCTTCATGCATTATTCGAACCAGAGCTCTCCGACATGAGGTGGCGTTGTAGTTACGCTGTGGCCTTGAATGTGTGAGCATGTGTAGGGGACCGTGCCGCCACCTGCCTGCCGTGAGCGCTTATGCGTGTTGGAGGCGTGTTCTGTGTGCTCTCCTGAAGGGCACCCAGATGTCACGGTGACTGAAGCAAACAAATGGGCGCGAATTTGATCTATTACCTGGGACTTTGGAGACAAAAGAGGTTGTTCGCTGCTCATATCCGACTCGTGTGTGCGTGCGTGTGTGTGTGTGTGTGTGTGTGTGTGTGTGTGTGTGTATTCGTCAAAAGGTGTGTGTACGCATGCCCCCGTCCAAATCCATGCATCTGCATGTGTGCATCGTATCATGGACGTGTTTATGTGTATGGGTATATGTGTGTGTCCGTGTTCTGGAGCCCGTGCAGCGTAAATCACCGCAGTAACGGCGGGTGGAGGAGGAGGAGGAGGAGGAACGGGAGTGGGAGGTGGTGAGCGGAACAGATCTCATCGGTGACCCACTCAAGGTCACACAACCACCATCACCGCGCCCCACCACCAATCAATGACAGCCCAGCTCGCCGTACAGTCCGCCATGAACTGATGGAGAGCGTGAGGGGGGGGGCGGAGGCGGGACAGCTTGTGGAGGGACGGAGCCAAAGCCATTAAAAAGACAGGGGGGGGGGTTTCGTCGTTGGAAGGAAACAGAAATGAAAGGGAAACAATGGAGCACCTGAGAGATGACGTGGAAACGACTATTTTAAGACACGTGGTTATTTACGACGTGTGACGACCGCACGGCGCTGACGCAGGTGAAGATGAGCGGTTGACAGACTCGGGCCTCGTCCACACGTATAAATGGATATTTCTGAAAATGCTTTCGCACCCCCTTTGTTAAAAAAATAAAATAAAAATCCTGTCCACACCCACGGGGTTTTAGAAAATCTCTTCATCCGCACAAAAACGCGAAACCACGATTTCAAACGCTCACATTAGCAGCATGCCAGGCCGCTAGGGGGCGGATATATGTTATCAAATTTTCCATCAAACACCACAGAAAAACACGAGGAGCAGGCGTGTTGAGCGTCTCCTTAATATTCATACACGATACCAAATGGATGCAATTCCTAAAGTTGGAGAGACTTGAGGGATCTTCACCCTGGGAGGCGTTTACCAAAAGCTTTGTTTCTCTACGCCGCCAAAGCATAGAGAAAATACTACATTTCCCCGAAATATCTGTGTACGTGTGGACGGGGCCAGATGATAAGGCGGCGGTGCGAAGGGAAGGAGGACACGCGCGCGGGGCGGAGTCGTCGCACAATACCTCGGTGGCCATGCTCTGGCTCGCGCTGTTCTCCAGGAGGAACCGCACCACCTCCAGGTGATTCTCCTGGGCGGCCATGTACAGCGGGGTGAAGCCATTCTGCACCGTCACAAGGAAGCACACGCCCTCAATTAGACACACACACACACACCAGAGATTACATTGTTGCTACACAGCGCACAGCAGGACTTGTGTTTGCAGGATGCGTTGGGTGCGCTTGTATCTCCCGTCCCGTTGGGCTTCCCAGCACAAGGCGGTTGGGTAATGTGGAAGTAATAACCCAACACAGGCCGAGTGATGAAGAACAGACGGATACTCTGGGTTTTTGTTTTGTTTGTTTCGCGAGCAGGGGAAACCTATCCCAAAGTGGTGCAGGTGGCACCGTTCGGATCGGCCATCTTAAATCGGCTATTGCTTAGATCTGTGTCGGCTTTGCAATCGGACGTCTCATCTTGATGACGCCTCCGCAGGCGAGGCTGACGAGAGAGAGAGGGAGAGGCAGTGAGCCGGTGAAACCCGCTCTCACCTCAACTCAACCTGCGTTAAATGGTTTAATGTAAAGTGCGGAGGCGGCAGTATCCTTGAGAGGAGAGGCCCAGTTGGAGCTCTGCCAGGCCCCTCATTGTGTGGCGCTCTCCGCTCGCAGGACTCTGCCGTCGGAGTGTCGCGCGAGCGAAGGCGCGCGTGTCGGGATAGAAGGAAGTCTTTATTCAACTCTGACCTAGATGTTGTGTGTGTTTGTGTGTGTGTGTGTGTGTGTGTGTGTGTGGGTGGGTGTGCGTGCACTGTGTATCCCACCTGGGACTGTGCGTTGACATTGGCTCCGTTGGTGACCAGCTCTTTGACCACTTCCGCTTGGCCTGCCAGCGAGGCGATATGCAGAGCAGTGTTTCCTTTCTGCATTACATGGAACAGCCAAAGGAATGGGTGTTAATCCCCGCCACACCTGTCGCAGCGTGCTCGCTCCTCTATGTGTGTGTGTGTGTGTGTGTGTGTGTGTGTGTGTGTGTGTGTGTGTGTGTGTGTCAGTATCAGTATCAGTATCAGCGTGCCCCGGTGAGCCCCCTCCTGGTAACATTCCCTTCAATGGCCTGAGTGGCATTGGTATTCCAGCTCTGTACCCCCCCGGCTGTGTTGCCAACAATGTGTCACTTCCGAAACCCCACATCCCACACTCGCCCGCTCCCCATAAAATAAAGCCGCGGGAGGCTTTTTCCAAACCTATACGGCTCCATGTGAAGGGGGCCCGCCAGCGGCCCCGCCCGCCGGCCGCGTACGTGATACAGATCTCGGACGCCGCTGAGAGGTGTTGTCGCAACAAAAGCCGTGTGTTACGCGTAGTGTAGCAGGGGACCAGGCAGCTGCTGGTTACATAACAAGTGGTATAGGTATACAGTATGTATTATACAGCTATTGACAGTATGCGTATGGCAGTTTGCTCTCTAGAGCTCCTGGCATCATTTTAAAGTACACAGGACTGAATGAGACGACATCTGATCTACTGGAGGTTGAATAAGCCGAACTGTAAAAAAAATAAAAATAAAAATGAAACTGATACTGGTTTATCAGGAGAGCTCAACGATTCTTCCCCCTTCTGGACGTAATCCCCTGGTAAAGAGCGGAAGGATTGTGCGTCTCATCTACGGCCTAAAAAGGAAGATTAATGTCTTGTTTCCAACACAGTGGGAATAGTTTGAGAATAGTTCGGAGAGGGAAGATAAAGGTTCACTCCCAGCTGCCTCAGCTACACCATATTTTTTTAATGCATATTAGATATTTGATGTATAAAAATAATAATAATAATAATAATAATAATAATAATACAATTATATTATTGACACCAATTACAAATCTTCGAGTTTCCTTGGAATGTAGCATGAGTTTGTACTGTCACTCCCCTTTATGTCAGCATTACGTCTAAAATGAGTTAAATTTTCCGAGTTTCCAATGAATGCAGCATCGACTCATGTAATTACGCGGTGAGTCCTGGTGACATGTTGAATTACGAATTTGGATTCACTTGTTGCGTGTTATGACTTTGTCCTATAAATGAGAAGGTGTCTGTCTACTTCCTGTAGTGCACAGACTCCTGTCTCACGGTGTCCCTGTGGAAGGAAATTACTCCGTGTGAAGGTTCCCAACAACACGCTTCCATTCAAACAGACTAAACACTGCACGTCCCTCAGAGACATTTCATCAACTTTTTAAACTTTTGGGGCTAAAATAAAACGGACACATTTCGGCCCCGTTGCTGTGCAAATTTTGTTGTTTTTTCACTAACTCCAGCTCCTCTGGGGGATGGATTTGGATTAAACATGAACCACGACTTGTCTATGACGTCCCAACATCTCGCCCATGTCTGTTGGTCCAGAGGTTGTCGTGTTCCAGACACTTTTAGCCCGAAAAATGCTAAGGAGAATAATAATAATAATAAAAATCCGAACAATAAAAATAGGGCTATTATTATTACCCCGGGCGGGACCCCTAATAATTTCAACAAACAAACAAACAAACAAACAAACAAACAAACAAATTAATTAATAAAATCACATATTATATGTTGTTATATATTATGTCATATATGTATTTATTTATAAAATATGTATAACATATAACATAGATTTGTTTCATCTACATAGTTGTACAGTACAGGGTTATTCGTATTAAGTTATATTCTATTCCACTGGAGCTTTTGGCAGCATTGTCCCCAGATTCCCCACCAAACAACAGCAGCAGATCACTAATAAATAACAACACACATACACTGTGGCCACACACCCAGTGCAGACAAAAATCAAACATAATTCCCTCTTTGCAAAATCTACGTTCCACTAAAATCGAGCTCCTCGCTGATAATCAGTGTCCCTTGAACCACAATGCACTGGAAGTCAAATGCAGGCGGCCGAGAGTTCCCTAGGTCTCAAATTAATCCCTCCGCATCCTCGGGTTCAAATCCGAGAGGGATTAATTGGTAGAGATTTCCGCCTTGATGATGAATATTTCATTGTGCTCGGTGTTGTGTTAGCTCCGGGCGCTCGGCCCCTGGCAGAGATGCTGCACAAGAGGACAAAAGACGAGCCCGCACGTCGTGCACGGAATCGGAATAATGTTTTTTCGGTGACTCCGCCCGCCAACTTCATTCAGCGTTCAGGGAGCTCTGATATCTCACGGGAAGAAGGCTTCCCCTTCCACGTATCGCATAATTTGATCCCATTTTGATATTACACTCTGCGCACGACGGTATTTTGGTCGCAGCTACGGCCGTGTTGTTCTGGATTCTCCCACACTGCTGTGACGGGTGGAGCGGCGGCGGGGCCTTACCTTTGTGGCGGCGTCCACATTGGCTCCGAGCTTTAGCAACTCGGCAACCACCTCTACGTGCCCCTCCTTGGAGGCTAGATGAAGAGCATTCAAGCCATTCTGCCATGGGAACATGAACAAACTCTCATTGTTTGTCACCACATAGTTTAAACATGCAGAAAAATGACTGAATAATATTGGACAACGGAATAGGAATTCATATGAATATCTTGTTGATTTAGATATAGGCCTCTGTGATGCCTTTTAAAAATTGCATTGTGCAGCTTGTGTGTTTCAGGTGTGAAAGGTGCATTTCTTCCTGTTGCAAATGTGTTCCCATACATGACGGTTGTCCCACACCACCCACCTGATTGCAAATGTTAATTTCAACCCCAGACTTGAGGTAGTCCAGGGCCTTTTCGAGGTTTCCTGCCCGGGCTGCTCGCAGGTAACTGGCATTACTGTCAGACTGGAATGGGGACAGAGAGAGATGGGAGGGACAGAGGGAGAGAGAGAGATAGACAGAGAGAGAGACAGAGAGACAGAGAGAGAGAGACAGCTGTCAGACAACTGTCACATTCTTCCGCATTACGTGCGGACTAATAAAATAATTACACCAAGAAGACATCACATTACATATTAGACACACACACACACACACACACACACACACACACACACACACACACACACACACACACACACACACACACTAAACCATCCTCATCACACAATCAACAATATTCACCAAGGTTACCGTACCAGATAGAACTCAGTCATCACTTCTCAAAAAGCCAAACACCACAGCAGACTGAAAAACTAAAGATATCCCATGAGGTCCATTGTTCCTTTGCAGTGAACTCCTTCAGAAGCTCAAAGCGAGCGCACGTTTGGCACGGGAGTCTCCGAAAGCAACAACTCCACGGCAAAGTCTTCAAAGCCGTATCATCCCGTCAACGTAAGCCGCCGCCGGCCAGCCGCTGGATCCCAAAAGCAAACTGTTTACGTCACGTCAATCAAATCCACGCGTCTCCGCCCGTCGCCGGAGAGACCTCGGCTCTTCCCCCCTGTAGTAAGTAGCAGCGAGGTCTCGTGAGTCCAGGTCGCCGCGCTACGGCAAGCGGAGCGGGCATCGCCTGTTCTGCTTGCCTGACCGTCCCTTTTTCCGCAACAGAAATAGGGCTATGCACACAAAAATAAAATGATGAGGCAAGCACATTTTTGCCCCTATAACAAATGTGCCGCGCACGCCCGCGTGTGAGTGAGAGCGTGTGTGCACGTGTGGCTGTGTGCAAGCCGCACGCGCCCGAGGGGGAGAGAGGCACAGAGTGAATGGGAGCGGGGGCGGTGGGGGGGAGGATAGAGAGAGAGAGAGAGAGAGAGAGAGAGAGAGAGAGAGAGAGGGAGAGAGAGAGAGAGATGGAGAGGGAGAGATGGGAGTGGAGAAAAGGGGAGAGAGAGGGATGAAGGAGAGCCACACAGAGGCAGATGGCGGCGAGTTTGTGTGTGTGTGTGTGTGTGTGTGTGTGTGTGTATGCGTGTGTGTGTCTTTCTGCATTTCAGATCTGTGTGGGACATGGGGGATGACACAAAATGACAAATGGCAAACTCTGCACCTTTGTCTCCTCTCTGTAGAGCAGCCCCTCAAACAAGCATCTTGTTTTCTAAAGCTCAGCACTGCTTGTCTTGGGGGGGGGGGGGCATGGTGTTCCATAACAGAGGCTCTGGGACCGAATTCCCCCGAATTATCACCTGACCCAGACCTGCTAAAATTAGCCCCGTGCTCAAAGACACTCGGGTCGGGGCCGAAACGCGACCACATTTGTACTCCTCCCGCCTGGTGGAGTCATTGTGCTTTTTCCAGGAATAACTCATTTAC
This sequence comes from Zeus faber, assembly GCF_960531495.2. Taxonomy (NCBI): domain Eukaryota; kingdom Metazoa; phylum Chordata; class Actinopteri; order Zeiformes; family Zeidae; genus Zeus; species Zeus faber. The sequence continues at coordinate 22,721,805 of NC_137202.1, forward strand.
GTCCAAGACATTTGGGTTCAGATTGTTCCACTGATAGGCTTGTTGTGCGGGGAAATATTTATACATCCGTGGCTTCTCCGGCGTGTGCCTGCAGGCGTGCGTGCGTGTATCCGTGAAAGAGTAGAACGCTGATGATCTCATGTCGACAGGAAGCCGAGCGATCGCCCTGACGCGGTGTGGACCATGAAGCCCCCGTGCAGCTTATCAGCGCAGCCCATCTTTTATAAACGCCTTCTTCCTCTTTCCATGACACCGCACGCCCGGGAGGGTCCAGCTCGGTGGGCATCACCCACCGTGGGAAAGGCAGTTTCTTGGTTTTTTTTGTTGGTTTTTTTTTTCAGTTGCGTCCTCAAAGAATGCCACGACACATTAAACCACGGGAATGGTCCCGGCAAGAAACACGTGTTGATTTGTTTTCAAAACCTCGGATTGGGACACTGGAAAACTCTTATCTCAAACACCCGCACGTTCAAAGGCAAAACGCAGCACGCCTCATTAAGTTCACTAAGTTCCTCAGTTTTGGGTCCATTTCAAATTATTGGGGCACTAAATCACACATCCGTAATTATAGAGTTATATTGTTTGTACAGTATCATGTGAGGGCATCTATATAATTAGAATTGCAGCTCCCGTATGTGTACATTTCCAGTGCATTTCTTGGTTAATATAGCGATGTGCTCATTTAAATCAACAAGAAAAGAAAAAAACAGATGCGTTAACAATTTGACAAATGGTGTTTAGACCTACGTAAAAGTTACCTAAGTAAAAGTGCAAAACTGGCCCTGGAAATACAGTCATTAACACAGTACAAGCAAAACTAACACCCGTCGAATTTAGACAGCACTGTGTAATGTGTGGAGATAATGACTGAGAATTTAGAAAACAATGGTAAGGGTTTGTCTCTTTCTTTCCATCCATCTATCTATCTATTGTAATCGATGAGCGGCGCTCAACACCGACACAATTAAAAGCGTGTTCTGAAATTAAAACGGTGTCCCATTAACCTTCATTAATAGCGTAATATATAACGACCTTCAATCCGTTCCTGTATATTAAGTGTCGGGCAAAGACCGTAAGCGGAGAATTGTCCTTCAGGGTGACCCCGCCGGAGCCCCCCTGGCTCCGTGCCACCATCCCTATAGAAACGGCTCGCTGCGGGAGCCAGCTCTCTGCGCTCCGGTGTCCGCGGGGTGTCACTTCCCTTTCACCTCCTCCTCTGCTACCTGCTCTCTTGACTCTCATGGATTCCGTGTCAAGGGGGTCTCCGTGATTTGCGGTGACTTTGGTTGACTCGCGGCGCCCTGCGGGGACCGAAACGACGCCGCTGTGGGGACGCGGCGACGCGAGGGGGGTGAGTTAATAACGTAGTGAGACGTTCCAGTTGAGCCTCCTCCCAGCCCTTACTTAAATCCATATACTGTGAGAAAAATGATGCATTTCCCGACTGGTTTTTGCAAACTGTGGAAATACAACCGCGTGCACAGCGGCACGCTCTCGAAGAATCAAAAAACGTACTGTTTTATCAGAAGACAGATGAATGTGAGATGACGTCATTGTGTACTTCACATCTGACCTTCATCGCACCACCAGCGCGTGTCCCTAATTTGCCCGTCACGCCGCGTGTGACGTGGCGACGCCCGGGTCGCTTCACCCCGTGTTCGTGCCCCCGACACGGGAAACGTTTCCGTCCCCCCGCGTCGGTTGACGGACAACCTGCCCGACAACCCAGCGGAGATTTACACCTCCGTGGTATGACGTCAGAGAAAAAAATCAAGGGGGACATACCGAGGAGTTCTGGAACACCTCCGCCCTCGTGTGTCCTTCTACAGAACGAGGCAGATTCAAATTTGGAGACGGATACTGAATATGAGGGCAAGGTTACTTTCTTTACAAATAGAAAGAGAAGCTTTACTGTGTGTGTGGCCTTGACTACTTCTTGAAAATACATAGCGACTTGGTCTTAAATATATATATATATATATATATATATATATATATATGTCCAGCATGCCTGGTGGTTCATTCAGAGTACACACAGCCATTGTTGTTGGCTTTCAGGTGGAAATCCATAACATTGTGTTCAAATCCATAACATAATATGCACAGAGGAGTACGCGTACATGCTGTTGCCATTGTTGGTGGCGGGGTCCGCACCAACAAGGGTGCATTGCTGCCTTCCCCGGCAGCAATGCGAATATGGCGCATGTGCAAGAGGCGGAAGGAGGCAGCGGTGACTTTGACAAAGCAGCCTAACTAGTAGTGGTCAGTAAACGGTCTCGGATGAGGAAAAAAATATATATCCTCACCTCCTCAAGCGACAAAGAAAAACAGAACAAGTCGACGCATCAGAAAAAGGCATGTTTTCGAGAAAATAAGTACAGGTAGAGGTGAACACAGATTTCGGGAGCAAAAACAAAAACATCTGCGTTTCAAATGGAATTCTGGGACTTGTAGTGTAATCCACACAACACGGACCATCTGATGGATTTCCTCTTTAAACCCTTGTAACCAATAGAACAAAAGACACTAGTCGGCGTAAAACCACGCTCATCCCTCCGTGCCTATAATCCCAGCGACCAACATTTCTTTCGTGAGATCCTCAGGTCTTGCTGAGTGCGAGCGCTGGACAGGGTGGGGGAGAGATTAGAAAGAGAAATATGATTAAGCCTCTACAGATCAGGGGTTCAAAGAAAACGGGGCCATTAAAGACTAGACTAAGCCTGAGGGGCGGCACTAATCTACTGCTACATGTAAAGAGGAATGGAGGACGTGTGTGTGTGTGTGTGTGTGTGCGCGAAGCAGACAAACAGGCAAAGCAGAGGGCGTGGCCTGACGAACGAGGGTCGGCTTCAAAAGCTGACGTTTCAGCTCTCCCTTCATTCAAAGTTGTCAAAGTCAAAGATGCGGGTGAATTCATTCGGTCGCTATAAAAGTGATAATGGAAAAGCTCCCATTCGTCCGTGGGAGTCCATTTGTGCGCTGAAAGAGGTTTTACAGGGAGGTGATTGAGTCGATTTTTTTAAATGCACTTTTTCATTGAGTGTTTTGTTCAAAATCATACTCACACTTAAGCATTAATAAAACGATGCAATGTACTTAGCGACAGAGCACTATGTCAAGGTCACGCTTTAAGGCTGCGTTCTTTCTTTAATATGCTGCTACTGCTGGCAGCCGGGGTCAGAGGTGTTTAAAGAACTAATACCCCGCGTTGTTTTTTAACGGAGTACGTTTCACTCAAGCCTGTTACGTTTTACACATTTTTCTCAATACTTTTACTTTCAAATAGGTGCGGTACTTAGAAAGGAATGTACTTATTACAAATTTTCCAATACACTTTCCAACTGTGTCAACAAGGGACAACATCTTGAATCGCTCAAATGAGAATTGACTCACAACGTGCACAGGGAGTGTCTGTCTGGTGCATTTTGTCAGATAGGACTCAATGTGCAACTCAGAAAAACAAACTCAAACGGGGCTCTTTTTCTTTCACGCGCACGCACACACACACACGCGCACAAACACAGGGCGTGTCGATGCCAGTGCTGTGGGCCACGGCTGAGCTGAGCTCGCTGATGGGAGGCGAGACCAGAAGCAGCTCCATTGTTTCCCCCTCGAAAAACAGCACAAAACACACAGAGCTCCAGAGAGCCGTGAGCCCCCCCCAGCAACCCCCACCCCAGCCCCCACCCCACCCCGGCACAGAGCAGCAGGTCAAAACACCTACTGCTGCCAGAGAACATCACACCACCACCAGCACCACTTCCCACTCCCCCCCCCACCCCCCACACACACACACCTGATACACTTATTTTTGCCTCCATTTCCCCCCTCTCTCTCCCTCTCAACGGATGCATCGGATGGTATTGACACAATTTTATCACCGATAAGGGGATCCATTACGCAGAACGTCATCCAGGGATTTCACAAGGCAAGAGTTCCGCAGAAATACATAAATCCGCCTCGGTTATTCAATATCCGAGTCTCGGACGGCACTGTGAAAATAAAAACATAAAAAAAAACCCCACAAAAACACACCCCTCCGATAACCATCTCCCATTGAACAACACACGAGGTCACCGCCGACGCGACGCGTTAAACAGCGCAGAGCTGAAAAGTTCTTTACGTCGAGAGGATCTCTGCGGATTGACTTCTAAAGATACGGCCCGGGAGCCCGGGGGGCGGCGTGTGCTCGGCCAAGGGACGAAAAAACAGGTGGATTCCTTTCCAGGACAAAGCAGCCGGCGAAAAGCGAGCACACCGCAGGTGCCGTCATAATAAATCACTCGGTGTTTTCACCACGGGGGGTGGGGGGGACACACACACACACACACACAGAACCACACGTTCTTTCGGGTCCAGTCAAACAGCGTTCAACATGCCTACCAACGCACGCGCACACGGGACGCGGGGCTCCGGCTGACCTGACGTTCCGTGTCTATAAATGACACAAAGTGCAGCCGCGGCACACGAGTCCCCCCCACCACCCCTCCGCCGATGCTCCGAAAGGCGATCATCTGACATCGCTCCAAGTTATTTGGCATTTCCTGCCGGGACGTCTCGGTGTCGGTTTGGTGTCGGGCAGCACCGCTTTATGGCTTTATGGGCTCGCGACTCCACAACCGATACACCAGGGTCGCAAGACCCGGTCGAAACCGCAATCTCAACCCGTCAGACAGAAAAGTAAATAAAGAAAAAAAAAAAACAACAACAAAAAAGGAAGAATATGTGAAGTACTCACCGGAGTCTGAAAGACAGAACCTTCTTCCACCGCCATGGTCCCTCTTTCTAACTCTCTCTCTCTCTCCCTCCGTCTCAGGAAGAGTGAAACCTGAGCCCCTGAGTGGTCAGTCAGCTCAAGCAGCCGGTCGGTCAGTCAGCGTCTACTTCCACCTCCACCTCGGGGGAGGGGGGGGGGGGGGCACTTAGTGGAAAGACCACGGTGCCACCGGTGCTCAGGTGACCGACCACGAGTCAACGCCGGCGCCACAGACGAGGGGGGCCCCCCCGACTGACCAGCGTTTCCCCCCTTCTGCTCTCGGGGTCGATACCCAGCACTTTGTTGGGGTGAGCGGGGGTGAGGGTGAGGGTGAGGGTGAGGAGTGGGTTTGGAGGACGAGCGCGGGAGGAGAAGGCAACGCCGCGGGGAGCACCCAGGGTGGGGGCGGCAAAGTAAACAAAGCGCTGTGTGCCTCGCCAGTTAGGCCAACTGCCCCCTTTCACGCTACAGAAAGGACACACGCCAAATCCCTACACCCACACGCACAGACGCACACACACACACAAACACACACACCCCCAAATCCCTACAGCGCCGTCCCTCTGCAGCCCCCACCCTCCCTCCCTCCCTCTCACACCCGGTTCCCTCTCCCTTTTTAAAAACGTCAACAAGGCCCGATCCCTGCCGCCCTTGCCGCCCCACCCCCTCCTCCCCCCTCATTCATCCAGCGTGGCTCTGGGGCGGCGTGGGCCGACGGGGTCTGGATACTCAAGGTTGCTGAAGTAGCGCGGGGCGAGAGAGGGAGTTAAACACCAAAATAGCAGCACAAACAAATGCTTGGGCTGAAAGGACTTTGGCCGGGACGCGTCCAAATGACTCCACCCGCCCCGTCCCTCCCCCGTCGTCCCTCCTGATTCCCTGATCACTCTCCTCTGCACTCTACCTCTGTTGTTCTCCCTCCCTGCTTCCCTGACCCCCAAAACCTTTTTTTCTACTGGCGTCCAGCTTATCAGCTAATTTTGAGCCTCGGACAAAGAAAATACCGAGGAGCGAATTAATAAAGTAACGGGTCTCGTGTCTCAGCGTCTGATATGCCGGCGCAAACGGCCATAAAGTTTGCCCTTGTTTTGCGATGGCAACGATCCGTGTGGCAAAGGAAATAATTCATGCATCACCGGGGGGGGGGGGGGGGGGGTCTCCATTGGAGAGTCAATAGACATTCACGCCGCTTCTCAACACTCCCCTGTTTTGCGAGCTATCAGTCTTAAGTAAATATGAATCTTAAAATAATTGTCGGACAGGAGTTGTTTTGATTATAAAGTGTGAAGTGTGCGAAGACGCTCAATGCACAATTTCCATTGTTTTCAAATCCCAATGACGGATATCTCAGTACGCAGGCACGCAGGGCGCTGTCCATGGTCCGATGAGGTTCAATGCCATCAGTGGTTCAATGCCAGTTTTGACCACTTTATCGCTGTTCCCTATAACTTTTATTGTTTTTTGGATATCTTCTGAGTTTTATAGGAATATGAAACCGTTGTTGTAAACGTTTGTGACGCCTTATTCGTACAACAAATTATTCAGCGTCAAGTTACTTTTGGAGTGCATTTTAAAACACCACAGACTTCCCCGTTCAAGGCATTGCTACGTTCAGATGCCGTGACAGTAATTTTATTATTATTATTAATTATTATTATTATTATTATTATTATCATCATCATTATAATTATAATAATAATAATGTCAAAATATTATTTCCAGAGTAAAGAGTTTAAGTCTGGGTGTGACAACCCTGATAAATGTGCTTCAGTTGCACCATCTCTCTGCTGACACTCGTGCAACGGTGGCTTTTTAAAAAGTATTTTGTCGTCTCTGCGTAGTTACCACCAGGTCTCTGCAGATGGTAATATTTTCACTGCGTGAGGCTGTATATATATATGTGTTTGTGAAATTGGACATTTTTTGCAAGGAGGCATGTTTGCATAGAAAGGGGCCAATTTTGCACCAAAGGCATGCATAATACCATATTATGTCTGTCTGTCTGTCTGTGTGTGTGTGTGTGTGTGTGTGTGTGCGTGTGTGTGTGTGTGTGTGTGTGTGTGTGTGTGTGTGTGTGAGACAGATGGTGTTTATTTCAAGTTTACGTTTTACCATGGACATTATTACTCGTGAAGCACACACACCTTTTACTACAGGTGTACTTCTACTACACCTTCTACTTACTAGTGAGACATACAAACACCAGAGGGTGTGTGTGTGTGCATCAGAAACAAGTGTATTTGACAAGTGCATTGGACATGGTTTAGGCAAAAAGAGGTAATGCCTGCAAATATTTACCAAAACAGCTGACCACAATGGACAAGGGGTAGTGAGCAGCAGTTCGACATATTTACAGTAGTAACCACTCTATTAAATACTTAAGATGCAGGTATTGGCATTCGGTATATGTGGACATAATTTTAAAAAATGCGCTGAACTGATACGTGTCTCTGTAAGATCTCGCTGATGGAGTAGCTACAGAGAACAACAGTGGAGCCAGATGCTATTTTAGGGTGAGTAGGGCGAGGGGGGGCCCCCCTCCAACAGTCAATGGGGGCAGTTTGAGAGAGGATTAGGGCTTGTCCTTTGGTATTGGGGACAGCCTTTGTCCACCCCCACCACTCGCCCCCCAGAAAACACACCATGCTGTATACAACCGAAGGGGAGCTGGGGAGCTGTGAAGCTCGGGCCCCCGCCCTGCAAACCCCACTAAAAGCCGGGCCCCCACGCAGCAACGGAAATCCACAAGCCTGAAACCTACGGAAGACGCTGTTCACAATTATTCCACAGCAAAGAATTTGAATAGCGGGTGAGAAGGGAGGGATTGGGGTTAATCAGGATCGACGCCAAACAACACTCAGAGGCAAAGAAGTAGAAAAGGTAAATCATGATGAGACCCAAATTCGATCGCTGTTGGTGAAAGCCAAATGGAATCAACCTGCATCGGCTGTGACTGCGTGGGGATTCTGAATGGGACTGTGGGTTTGGGGAGACACGAATGTCGGTTAAGCCGGCTGCTGCCTTCTATTCGTTTTTGCGTCCTCACCGTTTACGAAGTCGCTGTGAACCGTAACAAGAACCAGTCGGCGTAAACTGGGCCGTCCCCCGGACGAGGCGATAGACACTGTGCTAACTTGCAGCCTCGAGAAAGGAAAGAAGCCCCCCCCACCGGGACATGGGGCCTGTGGTCGCTGTGGTGGGATTTCCATTTTGCCCCTGGCGGTCTGATAATAAGGAACATTACAGGTTACAAGCTCTTTTTATTTGTGTTTTTACATTTGCAAAATACATGCTCACTCACTCATTCACTCATTCACTCACTCACTCACTACTGTCATGGGCAACGGCATCATACTTGCATTCTGGGTAACTTCCAGAGCTATCCATTGGTGAAAAGCAGAGAATAGGAGGACACGATAAAGAGAGAAATAGCTAAAGAGAGAGCAAGCAAGAGAAAGAGAGAGAGAGAGAGAGAGGGAATGAAAGGCCGAAAGAATGAAAAGCACGTGGCGGAGGAGACACACCTCGCTCCACGCCTGCGAGAGATGCCGCGGAACCGAACAGGCGGGCCCAGCGTGGCGGCTGGCGGATGGCGGGTCCCCTCGCGCTACTACAGCAGCAGCGAGCGGCGCTCCTTGGAAACGGCGGGGTTGTCATGGCAACGGTGGCGGAGGTGAACCAAGGAAGAGGGACGGAAGCCAAGCCCGCTTATGGAAAATTAGCTATTTTGACACACTCTTGAGAACACACAATTGAGAACACACACTTGGCGCGTGTACGCGCACAGACAGACAGACAGACAGACAGACAGACAGACAGACAGACAGACAGACAGACAGACAGACAGACAGACAGACAGACAGACAGACAGACAGACAGACAGACAGACAGACAGACAGACAGACAGACAGACAGACAGACAGACAGACAGACACACACACACACACACACACACACACACACACACACACAGGTCTTAAATAATTCCTCTGTGGGTTAATCAATAGCGCCTGTCAACAGTCATAAATAAGGGTTCAGCTCATAGTCCGAGGAAATAAAATGAAGAGGGGGGAGCTGAATCGACGTTGTGCCACCGGTGCTATGGGGAGGTGTTTTCTGCTCAGGCGTCAAAGTAAAATGGCTAAACACTGTTTAGTTTTATTGCAAAAAAAGGTGAATCACACCATTGTCTCGGCGAAGTTATTTCCAAACATAGCAATCTCTCAACCTCAATTTGGGTTCGGGTGTCGGCTTCAGGGATGGATTTTTCAACTGTGAACGCGTGCGGAACAGAAGGGAATAGTGGGACGGTGTCACAGGGGTACACGCAGTGATTTTACTTTTCAGACCACGTAAACATCTAGGACCTCGTCTTATGAATATCCGAGCAGATAAACAGCTTGACCTGCGGTGAATTCTAACGCTCGCGACCGCTTGCGATGAAAACAATAGAAAAAAATAAATAATTCCCGTAATATTTCTTGGAATGGCTCCTGCACACCCACTCTTTTAGTTTTTCTGACAGCCAACAGTAAAGGGGATATATTTGTCTGCCCAAAGGCGACATCAACAGCTCTGCACTAATCCAACTGTCTCCTACGTCGCCTCGCTCCCCTGGTTTCACGGCAATAACCCGGGGGAGGAACTCGGGGTCGCCATGAAAAAGACTTACAACCGTACAGTATGGACACCTCTATCGGGAGAACATCCCCCCGTCTGGACGTCTGTATAGTTCGCTACCAAAAACTTTGAAATTCATATACACATGCACAGCGCGGAGGATATTTCCTGCTCTCACTGGAGGGAGGGAGAGAGGGAGGGAGGGAGAGATGGAGGGAGGGAGCTCAAGGACACTGTTGTCCTCCGTCACCTCGGACATGAAACCAGTGAGGTACATTTGTCCGGGCGCACTTTGTCTAACCTGGCCATCTAAAAAACACCGTGCTAGAACTATGGCACAAATATTCTTCTCCCCTAAAGGAAGAAATGCACATCCCACAGCACGAGCCAGTTATGCAGAGCCGGAGTACCTGTCTTCTCATTCAGCTTCTTGTCTCCTGGGATGTGAAACGTCTCTGTGGACGTGGAACACAATGAGGTGTGGAATCTGCCACTTCCACTGCTGCTTCACACACAATGCATTTGCCGACCACAAAGACATCAGTCTGTCGATCAGTTTAATAGTACCGTTTACACACCGAAATTAGTGGGTTGAAAAAAGCCCGGGGCAACCCGCTAAAAATAGCCGATTGACACCTTTCCCATTGCCAGGAGAAATTTTCCTGGTGCGTCACGTTTGTCGTCACAAACACGTCGGAAAAAGGTGCGTGTCATGGCTCCAGTGTGATTGGGGAAAAAAAAGGGTAGAGGAGACAGAAACTTAAACAAACAACAAATAAAACTGTAAAACTTAAAATTATAATTAATAAAAGTATTTTGAGCCGTTCAAAAGAATAGATCATGTAGCACGGATACTCCATGAGCGTGAACGGGCCCCGGCCGATGGGCACACCAGGCCTTCAGCGGCGGGGAGCGTGTGGCCGGCGGGGAGCGCGGGGGTCCTCTGCTGTGGTCCCCACGGAGCGTTCCCCACACTCACAACATTTTGCTGTCCCCCATGCGGATGATACACGGATATTCCTGTCTATTTATACGCCGGCTTCCGGAATTTCAAGGTGAAGGGGCCAAAATGAGCAGGTCGACCCGGGTGTCCTCTTCACATCAGAGTCGATCGGAGGTGGAGTCGGTTAAACTTTCTCTTCCCACCAATGAAAAATGCCGGATGTTAGCGGGTGTTACCGGGTGTTTGGAATTCCACTAAGATGCTGTGTCTTTGTCACAAATATCAACAATATGTTTTAATATATAATATAATAATTAATATAAGCAAATAGTGTCATTTAAAGTATCAAAAATGAGGAACTCTTCTACATGCAGACATATTTTTTAATTTCTCTATTTTTCTATCCTCTTTCCTTTTTTATCTCTTTTTAAGGAAGGCACTTTGAATTCTCTCTCTCGCCGAGCGGATGGGGGGTGGGAGTGAGCGGGGCGCGTGTCGCGGTATCTACGGATTCTTTCTTCATGTTTAGAAGTCATTCTGGTGACGGGTATCGTTTTTCATTAGTTGTAGTGTGTAGATACAGTGGGCTGGGGGCTTCTGCAGCCATGTCAGACTTCACCAGGTTGACACGGAAGCATTATTATATATTTTTTCCACCCGATATCCGATCCAGTGATTTTGGCCAGTACCGGACCGATATCGATACTGAGTATTGGATTGGCACATCCCTCGTGTAAAACCCGTGAGGAAATACCGCAAATTTGAATCAAACTACTCACGGATGATTTAATTAACTTGTCTCTTTCAAGTGACTTCTCCGCGGTCCGAGTTGCCGGGTTTACCCATCCCTAAGGTTCAATATTAACATCCATATTCACAGGGTTTGGAGTCGCCCGTCTCTCCTCCGTCTGGGACCGGGGGGGAATTGCGCTGACGCCGAAGGGGGGAAAACCTGGGTGGTGCATTGGATTTCCTCCAACTGACTGCTCAGCTGTCCAGGTGAAATCCACACACCGGCGCACCACGTCGGATCGATAGCGAGCCGATAGCCAGACCGCCAGGAAGAGTCACCCCGGAAACAGGTTCCAGAGGAGCAGAGGCCGCAAGGTAGAAGGCACGGTGCGAGGAGAAGACGGGAACGAATGCAACAGAGGAGGTGAAGAGGGTCGGAGACGACGAGGGCGGCCGGCCAAGAGGACCAGGGAGAGAGCGATGAGGTGAAAGAAAAGGGCTTCTTTCTCCGGTGTCAAAATAACGGGGTTCCATCCGAAGATGAAGAGGGGCGGAGCAGCACGAGCGATAGTGTGACAGAGGTGCAAGGGTAGAGAGAGAGAAAAAAAAAAAAAACGAAAGAAAGAAAGAGCAAACGGAACAAAGTGAGAGACAGTTCAAAGCCCAGAGGGAACCAAGAAAGAATTCATAAAGAAGGGTCTTCATCGTGCTTTTTTCTTCTCCTTCTCATTCTCCCTCCGTGTCCTCCTCCTCCTCCTCCTCCTCCTCCCCCTCCCCCTCCCCACCCCCCTGTGTTGACCTGCCAGAGGCTCCGTTTCACAGTCAAACACTGGACTCTGGTGGACGGCCCCCTGCATGACAACACAGTCGCCATAACAACAGGGCCCCGACCGCTTGCAGGTGCACACGAGTGACGGGAGTCGCCGTGCATCCCAAGCTGCCCTTTGTCGGAGTGAGCAAGGCGAGATAACTGAAAACAAGACCAGGAGTACTGCATCATGTACGACCTCTCTCTCGTGTACATTCGCTGACGGCCTTTGACCAAATAGACAAAAGTCTATTTAATTCAGGGCTGCAAAGTAAGAAAAACTAAATCCAGGATTGTTCTCGAATTAATAGAATTACCGATCTATTCTACGTCAGACTCAAGCTATATGCAGTAGCTTTAGTCTGCAGTATATATATATATATATATAAAGCTGTATGCAGTACTTTTAAAGGGACATTAACTCCAAAGATGATCCCGTTCCTCTCATATTTTCGATTTGCTGGTAGATTAAACAGCAGTTTGGAAAAGCAGCATTGATCTTGAAGCGTTTGCCTATTGCAGATCATAGAGAGACACAGTTTGTGCAACAGGTCCCGGTGAGAACTATCTACTTTTTTCAAAATTGCAAAATGACTAACCCGTACGTATGACTGCGACTGCGACTGCTACCGATCGAAGCCGGGTGACGACCGGCGGCGTCGAAGCATTTGCATATGTAGCCGTGTAGGATGACACGCGTGGCGGGTGTACGTACGACACATGGTTCTGGGAGGGTTTGGGGTATGTGGACATGTGACGGCATGGGAGGAAAAGAGATTTAGTCCCTTGAAAAGAGACAGAGGCTGGAGACAGATACAAAAGTTGACATCAGCAACTCAGCGGTTTCCCCAATTACAAAGCTCAGCAGCCTAAAACCCCCCCCACCCGCCCCGCCCCACCCACGACCCGGCCTGATTCCCCGCCATCTCCTGCGCCAGCCTCCGGGGGGTGGACTGCTTTTGCAATCCTACGGAGATGCGGCAGGCTAAAATTCGGAAAAGGGAACCTCCCGAAACGTAGCGTTTACAGGCGCGAGCAGAGTAAGAGGAAGGGTCAGAGTGAGGGTTATAGTTGTCATGAGCACGGCAGGTCCGTTTCAGCGTCTATCTGGTTCTACCCTTCTCTCAGGTATCCCAGAATTCCATTCCCTCTCCTCTCACCGTACCTTTCGCTGTTTGCCCTTCGTCACAGCCAGATGAATTTGTTTTTGTTTTCCCTCTGTCCTCTGCACACGCCGGGTCCTCTTCACTGCGTTTTCCAATCTCCATGTCTTTTTCTGACTATCCTTCCCTTCTACCTGTGATGACCTCAATGTATGGTTATTTGACATTCTGTTTAAAATAACAGTCACGCCTATATTTAAAAGTTGATATTTGTCTGTTATTAGGCTGATATTTGTCAGTCAAGTCATTCATTCAGTCTATCCGTGAGTCAGTGCGTCAGTCTGCGTTGTGTTCATCAGTCTCTCCAAAGCCTTCTTTGTTGGCAAAGACAGGCTGGGAATGTTTTTCTTTCTGCCTATTATAACCACCAAATCCATACTGTATGTGCATAATACATCATGCAAATACATTGACTTGCCGTGCAAGCCAAATAAAGTATAAAACATGGGCTTTTCTCAAACAAAATAATCTTACGGATTACCACTTTAAGCACCACTGTAGCCTTTCACATTGTGTCATTAAGGCAGCCTGCCAGGGTACCAGCTCTCCTGCTTCCATATTTAGAAAGTGAGTAGCTCCATACGCTGATAACGCCCCCCACCCCCACAGCAGCTACCAAAATGATAGACCAACAGACGGCAAACAGTCGACAAGCTCCTGCTCACTATTATCAAACAGAGTCCTAAGTACTTAAAGGACACTAAAGTGCAGAGACATTACACAAAGTAGAGAAAACACAGAGGGAAGGCGAAGACGGCACTTCACCACAAATATTGCAAATGGGTTTTCTGGGAAACCATCTCCACTCTGAGACCGCTGCTGCAGACCGGCTCCTCTCCGGTTTAGTGTTATGGAGGAAGGGCGGGGGGGGGAGTCTAAAAGCTTCTCTGCATTATCGCTTCTCATTAAACGGCCGCGGCCTGGTCGTGCATTTACCTCCACCTTTCTGAAGCGCTGTGCATCGCAATCCATTTGCGGGGGTGAAGACCAAGAGCAGAAAGGTGTTTAATAAAAACGTTGACAAGTAGAGATCCCTCTCTCCACTGAACAGCCGCCGCTCCGTGTGTGTTTTGCTACCCTTGCTGTTAAGGATGACTCCTCTATATGTATGTATGTGTGTGTACACTATGTGCTGCACCCTCCCCATGAGGTCAAACTGTATAGAGCGGAGGAGAAGAACAATGTGGAATACTGGCAATGTCGAAGCAGTTCCGTTTTTTCATCATCATCATGGTCGCATGTGAACACAGACATTGGTAAACACAACATAACACATACTGTCACAATATATTAGATCACGATATTATAACAATATATCACTTACCCCCAATAAATAACACACTCGAAAATGCACCTGTTTAACGATTGTTTGGATTTGCTATCAAACGGTCTATGAATGACGACAAATCAGCCGCAAACTGAGGTTCCTGTGAACTGCAGCGTGGCAGAATACTAGAAAGAGAGGGGTCTGCTTGTGCGGCTCATCCAGAGGGGAGTGGATGATGTGGAGTGGTCTGCTTTTCGCCTTATCTTTGGCAGGTGGACAGCACCAGACAGCGGAGCAGACCACGAAGCCATCTGTCCCCAACCTGCCTGCCCCACCCGGCCCCCACCCGCCGAGCGTCCTCAGCCTCCAAACCGAAAAAACCTAAACCCACATCCAAACACACGCAGAGAGCTCGGCAAACATGGTGAAATTGGGGGACAATAGTCGGTTATCTTCCATGGTCAGCCTTTGACTTAACCAAGGAAACTGCCCAACGGAGACATGGTCACCAGGAGAGAGAGAGAGAGAGAGAGAGAGAGAGAGAGAGAGAGAGAGAGATAACACAAGGTATGAGTCTTATGGTATCTTGTGGTCTTGTTTATGTACTATGATGTCATTTTAGATTTCCATGGCGTACAGTCCACATGCGGTGTCTGCCTCTGATGCGGCCGCTGATTTTTCCAAGTCCTCCCCCTTTAAATGTATCTCCCTCTATGAACAAAGACCCTACGAGTCTTTACAGCCGCCTACCAAAGGAATGGCCGATCGGAGAGCCCTCTGTGGCTCAGGCCTACCGGTCAACGCACAGAAGGACATTACTGCGTCTGAAACAGCAGCACCCCCCCCCCCCCCCGGGCATCATAATGTAATAGGCTGGGGAATGGGGGAGGCCCCAAATCCATAATAACAGTGTTCCCTGAATGGAGGCACATAGAATGTCACGGCAGACAAACAGGGGATTTAACAGCAAACAATGTGGAAAGCATGGTGTTGCTATGAAATGGCTGATATCCAGAAAGACAGATGACTAAGACTGACATTGGCACGTTCCCCTCAGCGAACAGACATACTGTGAAGTTCCCAGTTTAATAATCTCATCTCGTCCTCGCCACATACTAGGATTTGCGGTTCTTGTAAACAGACGAGGGACGGTTAAACACCTTGTTGTCGGCTTCAGTGTGTCATTTACAGGCTTCCTCGGGAGACGTCAGATACAGTAATTATACAACGTGGTCGCTTGGCCAGGGCAGTTTTTTCAGGTGAGGAATAGCTGTCAGACTGTGAAACCGCAAAACCTCAAAATGTCTTCATTGATTCCGATTGCAGCCGTGATTGGTCCAGCGATTCATCAATGACTGCGGTCGTCCCGGCCTCTTGGCCGCCGTTTCGGCGAGGACCACAATGTCCAAGCCACCTCAATCCCCCTGGTTGGGACAGTTCAGGGGGATGGAAGGGGTCAAGCGTTGCCCGCAGGAGGATTTCAATATGTGTAAGAGGACGGTGGCAGGGAAGCAACGTTCCTCTTCCCTCCAAAGGACAACAAAATTTCGATGAATAACCGCGGCGGATGTCGGCTATAACGAAGATGAGTATTGCGTGCCCCATGACTCCCCTTGAAAGCAGCGGTAGTAAAAGAAGTTCGAAGTAAACGGACAAAGGGCAATATATCGTCCTGATCCTTTTTTACTCTCTAGGTTTGCATGAGTTATTCTTCCTTCGCTTCAACCCTCACTCCCTTTACCAATTGTGCCATGTTGGGCCAGGGATATGGGACACAAAATCGATAGATGAAGGGGTCGTCCCCACACTCATCCTCCATCTCCTTCTTCTCCTTCGGCTGATATTGTTGGGCTGCCTCTGGCCGGCGGGACATGAACCTGATCCATAGACCGGTCACTAAGGCGGTGAAGCGTAAAGTCAGCCGAGCCTGCTGCGTGGCGCTGCTCATCCGGCTCAGGCCGCGCGCTGCTACCCCCGCTTCAGGCGGTTGGGTTAGGGTTAACCTTCTGTGTGCAGCCCACGCACCTCCACGCCCACGGTGATTCGTCCGTACACCGCCACTCACTCTCACCAAAAGATCTTCTTTGGTTACACTCTCCACCGACACCCATTTTCGGTGGAAAAAACATGAACTTTAATAAAGTACGGAACTGTTTGAAAGGTTACATGCAAGCATGTGAACAAGCGACTCAATAGTAGGCTAGCAGTTGGTAAAGGGATTATTTTTCCACTCGCATCAACCATGAAGTAACTTTACAGTCTCAACAACACGCCCCCAAAATACTCCTTTATCCATAACTGGTGAAGATTTGGACGCTTAGACGGGACGCGGTCATAGTTTAGTCAGAAGTAGGGTTTTTGAGACGGCAAGGGAGGTGAGAAAGCCGAAAAAAAAGACTCTAAATCTCTAAAAGTGACTGACAGTGTATGGATTCATATCAAGTAGGTACATATACAATCAAATGCAAAACCTCCATATCCCTTTAACGCCATCTCAAGCTCAGTCAGCACATGGCAGTGTAGCCGTAGTGCATAACGCTACCAGTGCCATTTGATATTCATGGCTCGGTCCTCGTGATATCTACTCGACGTACACTATCCCTCAGATAAATGAGTGCTGGATGAATTAGCTTGTATATCATCCCAAAAGCGCAATGGCAAATAAGAGCCAACACCCAGTTGATGATGGGTGGCATCCATTAGTCGACCGATTGGCCCTGAATGGGAGAACATGTTTAATGCCAGCTGGCCTACTTTACCTTGAGACCGGGGGTGGGGCTTCTAAGGCACAGCGAGGTGTGATTGCGGTTCCGGTTACACATGAGGGCGTATCGGTTGAACTTCCCTGACCCCTAGCCCGTCTCTATCCATCACTCATTCCAGGGCTGAGGGATCGGCGAGGCTGCGGCGTCCGCTCCCGCCCCCTGGCCCCGCGCGTGGAAGGCACGAGCACATCGGCGCGTGGCGACGGCATTCCCTCGAAAGCGTGCGCACGCGCGCACGTTCACCCGTGCGTACGTTTGGCGTGGCGCGGCGCTATCTTGGACGTTCTCCACTGAGGCGGCGTCAAGGTCGTGGGAGAGGTAAAGGTCTAACCGCAGATAACGACGCACAACCTCGGCTGATGGGAACAGTCAGTCACCCCGGGGCCGACGCGGCCACTGGAGCGGGGCGCTGACACTCCCAGCTGCGTATTCAAAGCCGCTCTGAATTTTCACTCCCACAATCGTGGAACAAGGCGACTCAATTCAACAGCATTTCTTTTTTTTCTTTTTTTTTTTTGTGAAATGCTACGCCCGTGGGTTTTTTCACTTCTGTTTCGTTGTCAGTGGTTTACACATAGAGACACATTTTCGGTTCACTGGTGGTGACAAAGCTTTTGACAAGACTCAATTACTTTGGGGTCTCTGTGAGGACTCTGGGAGGATTTAGCTGCGTCAGCAGCAACTCAAGTGGTCAAGTCACGTTGGTTTAGCACCTCACTGCCCCCCCCCCACAGTCCACCTTGAAATGACCGTGAATACAACGCTGCACTCATGTGGGCGGAGTGCGAGGCCAAAAAAAAAACCCCATACATGTAGGATTTAACAGCAATGGATACTAACACTCACCCTTTCTACTCAGACCACATGGATCCACTTCCTCACACGCTTAATTGCATTGCTCACATTTAAATGTGCAAGATTTCGAGTTGACCCTGTGAAAGCTGGACTTTGTTGTCATTTCAGCTTTGCTTTAACATTTTTCAACACCTAATTACAGTAGTCACCTCAGCAACCCGCGTGTGTGTGTTTTTGTGTGTGTGTGTGTGTGTGTGCCAGTTTGTGTGCAGCCGTGGCGTTCGTCGACGGCGGGAGTGGCCATTTGGCTGTCACGGCAGAGGTCTGGAAAAGTTGAAGTGTACTGTCGGTGTCAAGATGGCTGACGCACAGCTGACAGCATCTAAGTCAGCAACACACACGCGCTCACGCACACGCAAACGCACACACACACAGACACACACAGTAGGTGAGAGCAACCCAGTCAGCAGCAGCACCCCACAACAGCCTGACTCATGTTGCTGTGTCTGGGTCCGTCAGACCAGGCCTGCGTGCTGACAGTTTGCAAAGTGCCCTATTAGATTAAAAACAACTTAATCCAGATGGAAAGGAGCCGAAAGCGGCTGATTACCCTGTTGCTGTGGCATGTCATGCCCAGTGAAACGCGATGGATTCTAATCCTATACCGTAACCGATCAGATTACACTGTACGCGGCACACCAGGCTTCGTTCTCAGTGACCGCAGAAGCCCGATGGAGGCTTGTGTCAAACCACATGTTGGTTGGCGTTGTTGCTTTGGTGGAGTCCGGTGAATCCGGAAATCTCCATCCTCGCTTTTGATGGAGAAGCCGCCGGTGTGATTGAAGCTGGCGCGATTAAATCGTAATAAAAATAATTCCAAAAATAATTTGGAACTAGAGCCGTCCCACTTACGACGCGATCGCCTCATCGCAATCGTCTGAGCTCATAATTTTGTAGAGTCGTGAGATTCTACAGTCATGATTTCACCCAAATCTAGGGGGGAATTTCAAGACAATTGAAGAAGTGTCGCAGTGAACACAGAGCAAAGTTGGACCTAATGAACACATTCAATTGTACGGCAATCCTCAACCGAAATGTCATGATTGTGGCAGCCATGGTGGGACCCCCCCCTCTACCAACTCGGTCATGATGTTCCAAAAACCACTCCTTTCCTCAGGCCCCCCCCCCCCGTTTCACCCTGTGGTTTTTGCCCTTGCCGCACGTGATGGATTCCTGGCCAGAGCAGTGCCTTCGGAGGGCATTCCGAGCGAGGAACACAACATAAATCCTGAATATCTGCTCCGCCCTGGGGGTGAAACGCTCTCACAACACCTATAGACGATCTCTCACACGATCTTAACCCCATAATAAAAACGGCGTTCAGACCGACACGCACGGGTCCAAATGGACTCTAAACGTAAAGCCCGACATAAATCCTGACCCCCTGTGTGCCGCGGTTCAAACCCAAAACGACACATACCCCACCACCCCACCCCACCAATACACACATTTCAAGGTGTCGCTTCAAACACCATAACAATCGACCTTAAATTGGCTGTAACCTGATATCTAAACTCACACGGAATAAAAATCGGAAAGGCTGCTTTTCCCCTCACTGCGCCGCGCTACAAAACTCTGCACGCGCGCAGCTTGGACTCCGGTATGATTTTTAACATAATATACATAAAATAACCATAACTGTCCATTACCGGAACATTTGTTTTCGGTTTGAGTCTCAGCATTTTTTATACCGCATAATACAGTAGATGAAGCAGCATTTACGATCAGGAAACCGGCGGTGATGATAGGCTACTTATAAAGTTAACACTAACTGGTCAAAAAAAGCACTTTCTTTCATTTCCGTCGGACCACCCTGCTGATGAACTCCAAATCGGCTGAGAAATTCCAAATATTGGAACAGTGCACCGTGCTGTCGACGGCAACGTGATGTCAACGATGATGAAGAGCCGTACTCAGTCCATACTGCGGTATGATATTTCACCCATTACCAAAGAGAGAGAACAGCCCGACTGGGCCATGACCTCCCAGGGCTCCGTCGGAGGCAGCGACGAGCCGACATTTTATTCTGGTGTGACTATGATTTTCTAAGGATCTGCGCGCACAACTTCCCCCCTCCAACACCGAGCGGCGTGTTTATGTTGAGGCTGAGCAAGATCCCTGCGAGCATCTGCGAATGCCGCGATGCCCGCGGGGGCTCCGTTTCCAGCGCGCGCACACAACGGCTCGGCGTGCGCGACGCTAATACCACCACCACCTTTGAGCTAGAATCAACCTTTTAGCGGCATCCAGCGCTGCTCCAAGTTTGCCTGCCAACGCGAGACAGTTTTGAAGGGGTTGGCGATATTTACCGCTTACTTCTCTCTCGGCTCCTTAACCGCACACCGTACCCGATGCCACACACAGTCTGGAAATATAGCGTGAATAAAATTAGGCTGCAATAAAGATCTGAACGATATCACGCTCAATTACGCCCGTTACGGTGTGTTCACTCTGCCCCCCTCAGGATGTTGTTGTCTAAACGGTGAAAAGATCGGACGGCGGGCACATTATATTTTGTGGACAACTGTCAGCAGCCGCGTTGTGAAAAATCGTCTTTCAGAGAATTCAGAAATTAGGTCGCGCCGCTACGGTGTCACCCAGTGAACTGTGAAAACGGCAACAAAGAGGATGTAAATATCAGACGGCCGCATTATGAGAACGTAAGGATCAGATATAAAGGTTGAATTTCCCGTATGCTGGTGTTACTGGGTTGAGCCATGTGCGTGCAGTGAGACAGAGAGATTACGGGGGAGTGGGGGGAGGGAATGGGGAAACAGAAGCCATTTTTCTCTCCAATCATGAATCTGGGCGTTTCTTTGTTCCCAAGGGGGCTTTGTATACATCTCCCCCTTCCCTCCCTCCCTCCCTCCCTCCCTTCTCTCACTCTTACGCCATCCTTCCCCCTTTCCAACCACCCCCAACCATAGTCAGAGAGAGGGCTGGCTGTGAAGAGGTGTGATTACCATCGATCCGTCCGAACGCAGACCATCTTCCCGGCTCCCGACCTGATGGGGCCGCCTCAAGGCCGGGCCCCCGCTTCGCTGTCCTTGACCAGGGGCTATGCGAAATGTTAACGATGCGGCACAAACTACCAAACACACGTCCCACGCCGTCCCGCGTTTGGAGGGCGTCCCCCTTTGGTGCTATTTCTCTTTCTTTGGCTCCGTTGTTTTTAAATGTTTGGTCCTGATGTCATTAAAGGGCGGCGGCCCTGGTTCTTGTTATCACCGTGCGGGACAGCGGAGTGGCAGGTTGTTAAGTGGAGAACAGGGAAACCGGGTGGTTATTAGGGTGGGGGCAGCGGGTGAGCAAAGGAAAGTAATTATCCACCCGTACAGGCTTGTGTCCCGGGGGTCAACAGCATATTGCTGTGATTGTTTGTATGAATGTGTGTGTGTGTGTGCGTACGCATGTGCACGTGTGTGTGTGTGTGTGTGTGTGTGTGTTTCAACAGACCCAGGGTTTATCTCTGACGAGTGTATGAGGAGCACCTGCTGTACATGCATAAATGCATGCGCAAAAAACACACTCGGGGGCCCCCGCACCCACCTCCCAGCCAGCCCCCCAACCCACACACACCATTTGGCGCGTTTAGGGGCCGGATGGAAGACGTCTGGCACTGATGCACAGAGGGGGATTAATGAGTGTGATGTTATGGGGTGGGGGTAGGGGTGCTACAGTGGGCTGCCTTTGAATATCCCTCGGACAGCCTTGAATAGGGCTTTGAACGTCAGTGGTGGTGGTGGTGGTGGTGGATGAGGGCTGGGGTTAACAGCGAAAGCACCGGAGAGTTAAGGGCCCGGGTGAAGGACTGGATTGCGGAGCGGACATGAGCAGAGCACGGAGGCGTGCTCGTGTTGAACTGATTTTTTAGACTTTTTAGATATCAACGGCTTGATCTTTAGTCAGGAGTCAGGACACGCAGGCCATCCTGGATATCAACTCCATCCACCTCTCTTATGGTCCCTCCCTCTGCTACGACTATATCACCGTGTCTCATTTCGGCCCTCAACAATACATTACATTACATTCTGTAATAACGACATAAAGGGGGCGTTTCACTAACTGCACCTGTGTGCCGTAGCAAATGCTCTCCCATTAAACGCCGCCAAATGACATTTCGGTACATTTCCGCTTCCTCGGTTGATTTGTTCTCGCCGCGTACCCTCGACGGGTTGGTCCCTAAATCTGGAGTACCTCTTTAGGGAGGACGGGGACGGGGGCGGGGTCTGACAGATCCAGGCATTCATCTGATCCTGAATTTAAAAAATAAAATGCCCAGTAGAGCTCGGCGTCGCTTCGGCCTGACGGCGGAGACGCTCCTCTCCGCAGCAGTTTTAACGCCAAGGTGAAACCCACACACAACATATTACATCCAGTGCCACTGCGATCGCAAGGACCTATAGCCTTTCTGCAAAGTACTCTGTCCAAAACAATCCGGCAATCGTAAAAAGGAAGGTGTATTCCAAGGTGTGTGTGGATTTTTTCGACTAAAACAAGGGTATCCTCACAGCTAAACCCATATAAATCTGGAGGCGGAGAGACGTGATAACCAAATGTAAAATTACACTGGCAAAATTAGCAGCTGCTACACAGAGTAACAGAGCAGAGTATTTCCACAGTGTATCCCTTCATCAGAGGAGAGAGAGAGAGAGAGAGAGAGAGAGAGAGAGAGAGAGAGAATGAGGGAGGCAGTACATGGGGAGTGGGCAGAACAGGCGCAAGATAGGCGCCACTCACCTTCAAATGACCTTAAGGGTCCACCATCACAGTTTCTCTCCCGCCATGCCTGCATCATTTTCTGTTATCTGGCTCTCTCTCTCTCTCCCTCTCTCGCTCTCTCTCTCTGCCTCCCAGTCCTTATCTCTCTCTGCCTCAGTACTTCCATCCTTGCCTGCCTTTCTTCATCTTTTTCTACTCCCCCTTTACCCCCCCCCATGCCTACGTGCAAGTTACTCCGCATGCAGGCCCGTGTGACATGAAGGAGATGTCAGATTTAGCCTTGGATCGCGAGAAGATGAAAGAAACGTGCATATTCTCTCTGTGCACGCATGAAAAAAAAACAACAAACCAAAAATACAAACCCAAAAATGCTGTGCATTTGAAATGAACGGCAACGTTGAACGTTCCTTGTAAGTGCTAGGTCAAACGCTCCACCTCCAGATGGGTTTCGCATTACGGGGCTTTCCCAAGAAACAACCTGTCACCACTTAAACACACACACACACACACACACACGCACACGCACACGCACGCCAGCCCCAGCTTGTGGTGAGGACCCTCCGAGTGGCGGATCGATAATTAGAACAATCCTCATTACACGGTCCCACTTCCCCCTCCGAGCACTGAGCTGCAGCTAATACAGAGCACAGTGAGGATTCCTGCTGCGTTCTCCCCCATCGCAGGACCTTTCACATTTCTGGAAACGCACGACAATAGGACCCGTCGCTCGTTGTGCGTGCGAGACGCCTCGGCAGCGTGACCCACGAGGGCTGGAAAAAGATTGCGGTAAAAGGAGAGTATTGTAATTGACCGAATCTCAAACACGGCGAATATCAGTAAGCCCCAAAAATGTCGTGTTTTTGCAGTTTGGACGGACCGAAGAGCACAGCGTGACCTGGCGACTAGGGATGGGGAGGACAAACCATTTGATCTGTTATCGCCATAAAAACACTCGAGATCATTTTTATCGCGGTGCATATCCATGATCGGGATAAAATCGAGAATATCCTCACATGAGCGCGAAAATATCCTCACGAGCGACCTCTGTCTAAGTGCTGCTAAACCAAATGAAGTTATTTATTTACTGTGCATTTACAGCACATAACCAATGAACTATGTTCAATGCTGGGATATCAGGTTGATCGGTCAATTATTTTTATTTATGGATATTTCTCTCTCATTGTGATGACCTGCTGGGTGTTGGCGACAGTCTCAATCTGCCCTTGTTGGTTTTTCACTAAAAAGGACGCTCACAAAGATAAATATGCATACTATGATGCAATATAAAACATATTTTTTCAGGATAATCGTGACATGTGATTTCCATATTGTCCCAAGCCTACTGGTGATGTGATCTGATTAATAGATTATAGAATAATTTATGCACTTAATAAATGCACACCCAGTGAAGGCATCATATTGTTACCGTGTCTGTGTGTGTACGTGTGTGAGCGTGCGTGCGTTTTGTCCAGTTTTGCCTTGTCTAACCATTCCACTTTAATCCTGACCCCCTGAGCCGATATCACACACACACACACACACACACACACACACACACACACACACACACACACACACACACACACACACACACACACACACACACACACACACACACACACACACACACACACACACACACACAATATGAATAAAAATGCTAAATATAAAATTATCATGGAAAACAGACACTTGGCAGATTCTCTTTTGCACACTTGCCGGCCGGCCAGCTCGCGGCCATCTTGATGTAGAAAACATTTTGTAGTACTGGGAGGAGTTCCCGATGCCAATGCAATTAGCTTAGGCATGCATGAGCACCGAATTCATTAACCTCCATCTGCATCTGATGTGGGGGGGGAGTGGAAGGGGGTGATGCAATACTCACTTTTCTTTGTTTCATCCAAAGCATGAAGTGAATGGTGGGAAATGTGTCAGAGAGAAGGTGAGATAGATAGATAGATAGATAGATAGATAGATAGATAGATAGATAGATAGATAGATAGATGGTTAGAAGGACAGAGGACGATTTACCATTAAGCCAACACTAATCTATTCAAAGCAATTGAAATGAAGTACACTGGTCAGTAATCGTTTTGGTCGACCGTACGTTGCAGGCAGCAACGCTCCCTTAAGAAGCAGCAACACCAGCGGTCACACAGTTCGTCAGAAATAAACGGAAAGAGAACAGAACATTAGAATTCAGACCCGGTGTGCGGTGTGTGTGGAAATACTACATGACACATCTCCTCCCGGCCCGGAGTGTCACGGCTCCTAATCTTCTGGCTCCGTTCCCTCCGCTCTGGGCCTCGGAGGCTCCTGCTTCGCCACTGTTGCCATGGGCCGGATCCAGGGGAAACAGGGCCACCTTCCAAATTTCGACACTGCCTTTTTGCTTTCGAGGGGTCGTTCGAATATCTCGCTTTGGACGCCCCGCGCCAAAATAATTTGGCGATGAAGGACTATTTAAGGACTAACGGGATCACCCACTTTAAGTTGAGGATTTTTCATGAAAACCGAAATTGTCAAGAGCGCACACACATATAGAGTGTCACGGCTCGATTCGAGATCGATTCAATTTGATGATATGGATCACAATGCGATTCTGTATGGATATATCAATATTTTATACACTAGTGCATGCCCAGTCAAAATGTATCTAAAGCTACTAAAGCTGTATCTAAAGCTACTTTCTATACATGCACTCTGAACACAGTCCGGATGATCCGGATTTACCTTTTCACACATGAAGCAAAAAAAAAAACTGAGATTGTCCGTGTCAGACCTGTTTACACCACCTGGAAATAATCAGCTTGGTTGAGACGTGGGGCGGAGCCTGCGCAGAGCGTGCAGGAGACAGGACCTGACGCAATGACGCTGCCGGGTCTTACAGCACACCCAAGATGGAGGATGAGGCGACAGACTTATCAGTAGTTGGGCTTTTTTTTTGTTGTATTGATACTCCATGTATTTGGACGTATCCGCAATATAAACGGGAGAGTGGAAAGGAATAATAAAGCAAGCAGAAAAGAGTACGCAGCAGCTACGCTCCGTGCACAAAGATCCACACAAGGTAAATAAGCGCCGCATGATAGTGACGCTATCAGCACGCGACACGCTCACTCGCTCGCTATGAATGATCCGGACAATCGCCTGGTCTGTTCGCACATGCCGCTCACTCAGACATCACACAGACTTTGTACTGGGGTGCTGGCCGGGTAAAGTCCGGGTCAAGTGATTCGGACATTTGCGTTCACACATACAGCTCACCCGGGAATAATGTCCGGATAATTTCAGGTCTACAGTGCGTGTGCGAAAGCAGCTTAAGGCATTTTAACGGCACAGTTTAATAAAATGTCAATGATTCAGTCCTGCGCTCCACAATGAAAAATGAAATTGCCGGTTAAAGTCATACACCGGGGGAAAGACACTCTGAAGACGCCCTGAAGCCCCGCCCCCCGCAGCTGGCTCGCTGTTCGGCGTTTTACTGAAAGTTTGTTAATATTAGCGGTGTGCCGTGTCCAAATTGCAGCAAATCCGACACTTTGCGTCACTGGGTCCTCGGCAAATCACCCGCCAAGTGTGAAGTAGATCGGACGAACGGTTGTGGAGATAATCGAAGGACAGACATGACGAAAAGACCGTATGGTATGCACTCTCACTTATACTGTTGTTCCATTACCATTGAATGAATAATCTACAAAAATCACATTTCCACATCCTTGGGAACCAGACGACTTGTCAAGGGTGTGGTGCGCGTGCAGCACACGGCCCGAAATACATCCCGAGGCAAACACAGTAGGTTCTGAACTGGCGTACGGTTCTCTGTTCGTGCACCGTCCCAGCGCAACGTGCCGATCGGGGACACGGGAGGGGGAAGCTCGTGCCTCTGTTGCTAAGGGGCCGTCCTCTCAATCTCCCTCTCCCTCTCCATCTTTCTCTCTCTTTCTCCATTTCTCGCATCATCTCAGGGAATCCGGGAGAGAAGGAGCAGAGGGGGGTTGCTACATAATGCAATTAGGAGCGAAGCAGCTCGGAGAACTTACGTAACCGTATAACCGGGGTTTCCCACGCGGGCGGCCACCGCCTCTCGATCGTCCACGTTCACTCAAACCCCAAACTGAGCGACGGTATCTTTACGATAGTAAGACGCACAAACGCAAAGCACCGTATCTTCAGGAGGGGTCGAGGCCTCTCGGCTCCATTAGCCGACAT
>NC_137202.1:22751147-22776147 GCF_960531495.2 Zeus faber
ACGCACGCGCAAAAAACCCAAGACTCATACAAGCACAGAGACAATGAACCAACTCCTAAAACCCTCCACATGGTCACCCTGAGATATAGACATGCACATGCACATGCACACACACACACACACACACACACACACACACACACACATGCACACGCACTGAAATACACACACGTGCAAAAAACCCAAGCCCATACAAGCACAGAGACAATGAACCAACTCCTAAAACCCTCCGCATGGTAACCCTGAGATATAGACATGCATTAGCGCGCACACACACACACACACACACACACACACACACACACACACACACACACACACACACACATCCAAATATAAATCTTTGACATACACACACAGGCAGCCTAGAGACACTCTTTAAACCACACACGTAGGCGCTGGTATTTCGCGGCAGAAGGTTTACCGGAGCAGGCGCACGTACGTGCACCGTCAGCCGGGTTCACACAGAGGCGCGCGGACCCTCACACGGAGCCACGCTCCGGCGCTGCCGGCGGAGCAGGGGGGGAACAAGCTCGCGGAACTGGGTCCGTTACCTTTCTCTTTTGTTCCCGGGACGCCGCTCTCCTGCTCTTCCTCCTTTTCTCCTTCTCGTCCTCTATTGCATTCACATCCACCTCCCCCCGATTCTTCTTCAACTGGGAGGCCGCGTGAGCCATGACGGGGAAATTGCGAAAAAAAAAAAAGCAAAAAAAAGCAAAAAGAAAAAAGAAGAACCGCCTCAAACACCACGCACGCGTGCCTCACCTGAAATCCCAGAGAAGTTCAAATCTAGTTGTTTTTTTTTTTTTTTGACAAAACCGGGATCTCAGAGGAAAAAATCGGGGCAGAAAAGGAAAGGGGGGGAAAGGGAAGAAAAATGCCCTCCTTGAAAAGGAGAAAGGAGCAGAGTAGGGTTAGAGGTACGAATGGCTGTATGTTTGCATATCCTCTGTATCCTCGCTCTTCCGCTTGGTCTGGTCTCTCTCTCTCTCTGTCTGTCTCTCACTCTCTCTCTCTCTCTCTCTCTCGCTCTCTACAGTGATGGAGAGACAGGAGAGGAGGGAGCTGCTTCTCCCTGTCTTCACCTCCTCCTCCTCCTGCTCCTGCTTCTTCTTCTCCTCCTCCTCCTCCTCCTCCTCCTGTGTCATCCGCTGGCAGTGTGAAAGGAGCTCGTCCAGGAGAGGTGAGGACAAACCAGATGAAGAGGGGGGGGAAAAAAAAAAAAAAAAAAAAGAAAAGGAGACGCTAGCATCACCAGGCGCACGGGTGGCGGGAGGGTGTGAGAGAGAGAGAGAGAGGGACTATGTGTAAGAGAGAGCGAGAGAGAGAGAGAGAGAGAGAGAGTGAAAAAGGGGAGGAGCTGAAGGGGATGGTTACCAAGACAACCACGCTCTGTTTCTGTCTGTCCCCTTAACTCTCTCCATTGCGCCGTGCGGGTCCCCACTGCGATACCTGAACTAGTGTGCCTATGTGTGTGTGCCTATGTGTGTGTGTGTGTGTGTGTGTGTGTGTGTGTGTGTGTGTAGGGTACCGAGACAGAGGGAAAATGTGTGTGTGTATGAATGAAGCAAAGGAGCCAGATGGGTTAGGCAGGGAGCTGTGTGTGTGTGTGTGTGTGTGTGTGTGTGTGTGTGTGTGTGTGTGTGTGTGTGTGTGTGTGTGTGTGTGTGTGGGGCTGGGGGTACATGTAGAGGGCACAGGCAAAAGGGGGGAGGAAAGGTGCAATTGAATGGGATGGCTAGGAAGAGTGTGCGCATATATCTCACACACACACACACACACACACACACACACACACACACACACACAGATAAACACGTGTACTCGGGTCATGTTAAGACACCTTAAAAGACACATGGGCATGTGAAGACCGCGGGGGAAAAAAGCAGGTACTCCAAAACTTTGGCCGCCATCTGGGACGGCTGACATTATGACAGAGGGGTCAAGCAGGACCGGGGGAGCCGTTGCCCGGCCACATCACACTGGTCTTTGTTGACTAGAGAGTAGGGAGGAGAGAGGGTGGAGGGACGGAGGGACGGAGGGAAGGAGGGAGGAGGGGGGGGAGGGGCGTGGGATGAAAAGGAGGTGCTATTTGCGGAGGTGTACACACAGAGCGAGGCAACAAAAGAACGAGACCGGAGGGCGAGGACAGAGAGGAAGACGGAGGGACGCCACGCGCCGCGCTTGGGACGTCCCCCGCGTTTGGCAGCGCTCGCCTCGGAATCCGCCGACGCGGAGAGAGGCGTGGGCCACGTGGCGGCCATCTTTGCTGCTGCTGCCGCTTCTTCTTCTTCTTCTTCTTCTTCGCGGCTGTCGGAGGCGTCTGGGAGCCCGCCCGAGTGCTGAGAGGCTGAGATGTTGCACCGGCAAGCACCTGTCTCCCTGTTGACCGACCTAACTGTGCTCGTGGCGTGCACAGTGTGTCTGTGTGCTTTTGTGTGTGTGTGTGTGTGTGTGTGTGTGTGTGTGTGTGTGTGTGGATTGATTGGGGAGTGTGTGCGTATGTGTGTGCGGAGAGAGAGGCGGTAGATCATCCCTCGCGGCTCGCTGGGAATGAAGCGAACAGGACTCCCGGGACACATGACGGGGTTAGCCGGTGAACACCAGCCGGGTAGAGATAGCAGCGTGAAATTCTATTCACCCCGCCCCCATCACCCCCATCACTCCCACCACCACCACCACCACCACTACCCTTTTTCCATTTTTTTTTTTAAATGTTGTCAAAACCCCCCCCCCCCCAAAAAAAAACAGACTCCAGCATCGGAGAGCCTCACTGACTTGCGGCCCCCCCATCATGCATCAGGGGGGTGTCACATTATGCCAAATTATCATGCGGTTGCTAGGCGAGGGCCAATGGGAAGGCACACGCTCAGGAGTGCGCGATGGATAGATGAGGAGCATGGAGAGTTAAGAAAAGGGCAGGAAACATAAAGGGAGGGGGCAGAGCGGGTGTGTGTATGTGTGTGTGTGTGTGTGTGTGTGTGTGTGTGTGTGTGTGTGTGTGTATTTATGTGTGCAGAGAGGATAAGGAATCGCCATTCCAACTGCCAAGCATTGCTCAATAAAAAAAAAATAATAAAGAAAACACAAAAAACAACAGCAACAACAAAATTAAATAAAACACAAGGTAATTACACCAAGCAGGATGCTATTCCGTAATGACACTGCTGTAACAGTAAATACAAATAAATAAATCTAAATATTTTTATCACAAATCGTACACCCAATGAGGCAAGGGTACACTGTTCTTACAAGATGGCCGAGGAGTTTCCGAATTCCCCGCGTTCATTTACTGACGCGTCTTCATTCCGATTAAGAACGACCGAGGAGAATTCTCCCGTGTGACACGTAGAGTCGCTGGTGAAAGTCACTGCCAAGGTGTTCCATATTCCAAATAACCGGCTTTGGCAGCCAGAGAAAGTAGGGTGGACGCGTTGGAGGCGTTCCACTATTCTCCAGGAGCCGTGCCATGCATATAAAGACGCCAATACATTCTGACCACGGCAATAAAACACCAATTATATACGTATTTTCCCACTGATACAGAAAACGGAGCTTGTGTCAGTTGAATTTGATTATGTCGTCTGGACTGAATTATTCTTATTTATTATTATCTTTTTATTTTATTTTATCTTTTTATTACTGTTATGGTAGGAATGGCCTTCAGTGACAGTGACTCCATCTGCCCATCCACACCGACACCGCGTGCGTGTCCGATACGTGATGGATGCTGTGGTCCAGTTGTTTAGGTTCAGGTTCTTATCCGTGCTCGACTCTGCGTATTCTCCCAGCCTCGCTCCCATGGGAGCAACAAGACCAATCACCACGCTCAGCCTCATTGGCCTTTTGACCTCTGCAGCCACAACAATGTGTGTGTGTGTGTGTGTGTGTGTGTGTGTGTGTGTGTGTGTGTGTGTGTGTGACATCCAGCAATGCGGACAGACAAAGCAAATACAGCAGCCAACCAGTTCAAGTAGCATCCGCATATTAAACGGATTTGGAATGTATTCTGAACTGAATTAAGGGATGGAAATATTGTTCTAAAAGGTCACATATTATACTCATATACTATAAGTCTCCGAGGTCCCCAAAATATGTCATGTTTATTTTTTTCGGCTGAAAATGCCACTCAGATTATGCATTCTAGCCATTCTAGCATGCCTCGATACCCCTCTGTTTCCCTGGCTGTTTCTGTGTCTGTAGCTTTAAATGCAAACCAGCTGCTGCTCCCCACGCGGCCACGCCCACTCCGGAACCGCTTCATTTTACTCTCCCCTTATTTTAGTGCGTTGATGAGATGGAGTTCATCTTACAGACAGTCAAAAAAATAAATAAATAAATAAACGAACACTGTGAACGTTACTGTGGATCCTCTGCAGCAAGTAATCTAGAAACTTTCTAGAAAATGACATATTCTATTTTAGACCATAAACAGCAAAAGAAACACGCAGCACCATTCTTTGTTAAATACTTTACATACATTTCCATCGTCCGCAGGTTTGTCACAGACACTTGGTATTGGTTCCTCTTTCAGGAAAAGTTCCGTGGGCCGCGCCCGGCTCTGAACTTCGACCTCACGCTCGTGGGTCCGGAGCTTGCGAGTAAAAAGAAAAAAGCCGCACCCTTCGCAAAGGTGGCTCTCCAGCTGTGGGCTGAGCTAGTGAGATGGGGGGCGGGGGGCGGTTCTTGTTTGTATGAGCCCCCACTTGACGTAGGTGGGGGACGGCTCGTCGAATCACATGTTTTCTGACCGAGGCAGCTCACAACAAGCTGACTGAGCTGTCTTGTTTCACAGTTTGTGTTCGTAGGCCCATCAGAGACCCAGATGAATGTGCACAGGCACTGAAAAAGTGAGTTTTTCATGATCGGTGACCTTTAAATTAAATGCATATTTTTTGGACGCCCGAGAGGGAAGGAGACTGGCCGGTCGTCGGGGTTTAAGAACTCTCGGGGCTGTGATGGAATAGTGAATTGTCAGCTCTACATTGTGCACAAACGCCACGATACACGAGTTTGTGTAACGACGGATGCAGGTTGGAGCAATTCCATACGTTGCCCCGGTGACAACTATTGCTGAGCGGCAGCGTGGTGATTGATCTCAAAGGTTTTGCCATTTTTACCGTTTACTGTCTCGCAGGAATCGCACAATCACACACACAAAAAAAATAAAAATAAATAAATAAATTAAAAATCCTCCTCCCTGAGCCAAATCAACAAAACTCATATTTAGTTCTCTGGCGCCATCTAGTGTTCAATGACAAAACTAGACAATTTCTCAACAGGGTTACCAACCAAACGACTGACACGAATCGAGGTGACCACCTAAGGGGCTTTATTTATTTACGTATCATCTAAATACCTAAATATGCCAATTGTTACATTCTGTATTACGTTCAAGCAGTTACTGAATATGAAATTCAAACCCGGGTGACATATTTGTTTTGGCAACATCTTTCCTATACTGTATATAACGATCACTATTGATCAGTAGGTTGTCTCTCAGTGGTTTAACTACAGTGATAACATATTGTAACAGCCATAAACATCATTCACTGGAATGTATCTCTAATAGATATATTGTTAATTTAACTACAAGCCTCCATCAACCCCCCCGTTGCTCAACACAGTGAAATAATGCACGGGGCACAGTGTAAGTATGCAGTTCTATTGATTTTTCCATTTTTGAGTGGCTCCCAGGCGATCAGAAATCCTCTCATTTTTCTATCTTCGGGAGGCCGAAGGGAAGAGGAGGGAGGCGGGGAGGGAGAGAAGGAAAGGCGTGAGGTCAGAGGGCAGGCGGCGTAGACTGGCAGGAGGTAGATCCGCCCACACGGTTAACTCCACTCCTCCCACGCACACGCCCCGCGGGTACATTCTGAGGGGAGGAGTGGGCGCGTACGGGAGCTGGAGATGGGGATAGTCAACAAATGGAGAGCTACGGATTCGGTGGAAGTGAAGATGTTATAGAGGCACGGAGGGAAAAGCTCAGAGAAAGAATTAAACAGAGACAAATGGGCGAGGCGAAAAACAACGGCCGGCGGGAATTAATTTCCCCTAGAGTCCCCCGCTCTGTGAAATGTACGGGAAGGTTTGATGTCCAAACCTTCCGCCCGCAGACGAGTCTTTTTTAATGGCATTTACAGCTCCACACTACTGGTCAGCCCCAAGGTACAAATTCGGGACAGACAGACAGACAGACCGGCAGACAAGCGCGCGCGCACGCACACACACACACACACACACGACATATAGTGGTGACGTAAGTATTTGGCAGGTGCACTTGCACCCCACTTGCGCGTGCGCGCATACACGCACGCACGCGCGCACACACACACACACACACACACACACACACACACACACACACACACACACACACACACACACACACACACACACACACACACACACACACACACACACACACACACACACACACACACACACACACACACCATTTATCTCATCTCATCATCATTTGAAATTATTCAGTGTCTCCCCTCCTGATAGACATAAATATACCGGGAGACGCGCGCTTTAACCCACTTAGTCGCTGCTAACCTACCTAAATGTGTGTCACGACCGTGCCGCGTCGCCTCAACCGGACCAAATTGCCCTTCCACAGTTTCTCCACTGAGGGGCAGACAGGCATTCGCAGACGGGGGGGGGGGATCCAATCGCGGGCAGCCAGGCAGAGCGTCGGGCGTCAAGGTGGGGCCTTTGAGGAGCCGAGCGCACATTGTCAAAGAGCCTGTGCTGTGGGTCCTCGATAAGCAGAATTAGCAAGCGAACCAACGAAATAAGGGTGGACGGATAAGGAGACAGGCAGACTGCCCCAAGACGCACACACACATCCGCACACACACATCCGCACGCACGCACGCACGCACGCACGCACGCACACACACACACACACACACACACACACACACACACACACACACACACACACACACACACACACACACACACACACACACTCAAAATTGCAGTGTCCCGCTCATAGTGAGACCCCCGAGGTGAGGTATCTGTCTCTGTGTTAATGAAAGAAGTCTGTTTCTTTGCTCACAGTGTAACAGGGCTGGATTACTGGGCCCGGCGCGGTTAGGATCAATGAGGACGAAGTGAACTCACGGTCTCACTCCTCGAGCTCGGTTTTTAGATCGAATTTGTCATCAAAGAGTTA
Source organism: Zeus faber (assembly GCF_960531495.2). Classification (NCBI taxonomy): domain Eukaryota; kingdom Metazoa; phylum Chordata; class Actinopteri; order Zeiformes; family Zeidae; genus Zeus; species Zeus faber. Next base: position 22,758,334 of record NC_137202.1, read on the forward strand.
AAAAAAACAAAAAACACACGATAATTCCCGAAGCACGGAGTACGGCGCCAAGCCTGCGGTCTGGAGTCCAGCGCCACGGCTTTGCACCGCCTGCACCCGTCCAACGGCAACACCTCCACCTCTTCTACCGGCATCAGACGATGGGAGTGAAACAAGGGGAGGCAAGGGAGGCGGGGGCCAAACTGCAGCTTGCTCTGGGAAAGGTCACTGAGGCACTTATACAGGAAACAAAGGGAATTTACACAAATCGACAAATGTACCGGTATAATCCCCTTAAAGGAGCAATACACAACTTTTTTGTTTTTACTTGTCACCATGAAGTTAATGTTGATTGCACAGTCTGATGGCTATAGAATAATCTGCGTTTAGATTGCATCCCTATAAGCCTCCCTATAAGCCTCCATCCCTCCGCCACTGGGTATGAAACCACGGGAAAAATATTTTACGGCGGTGCATCACAGGAAGTGCGTCAACCAATGTGCGACCATTAGCAGAAGTGGCGGATGGCGGAGGAATCTGCTCCACGCGGATCATAAACCCCTGAATATAACAACGACTCATTGAAATCGGGTGAGAAACGTAAAGGTTATCGTGCATTTTCTTCCAGAAAAACCGCAGCTCCCCCGTTTACTTGTATACAGCTGCTTTCACACATGAACTTCGGAAAATATCCGGATAATCAGGTCTGGACATTGTCCGGAGTCGCTCTTTCACAGATGGAGCTCACAACCGGAGATTGAGTTTTAGCACACCCAAGATGGCGGACGAGGCTACCGACGCTACCAACGCTCCGCGCACAAAGATCCACACGAAGGTTAATAACCGGAGCATGATAGAGACGTCATCAACACGCGACACGCCCGCTCGCTCGCTGTGAATGATCCGGACAATCACCTGCTCTGTTCACACATACCGGTCAATCGAACATTACACAGACTTTGTACTGGGGTGCTGGCCGGGTCAAATGATTCGGTCATTTGCGTTCACACATACATCTCCTCCGGGTAATGTCCGGATAATTTTACCGGCTGCAGTGCGTGTGTGAAAGCAAGCTTAAAATTTACTGGCCAGTCTCGCCCGTTTCCAAGACGGCGGCGACGTCGACGTCTGGCAGCCACGGGCCGAAGCAGTCGATGCGCGTCTGTGTACATATGGCTATGATTGCGCGACCAAAAGAAATACAATAAAACTGAAATCTCTTTAAGTGAAGACGCTTCTTTCTTCTCCTCTTTCTTTTATTTTCGAGGTGCTGTTGATCATGTCCTCACGGAGCGCTCTGAGGAAAACGGAAAGCGATTCCGCTCGTCTCTACGAATGCGGCGCAAACAATGAAACCACTTGGAAATGCTAATTCAACAGATCGAAAACAAAGTCAAAAGCCATTCGCAGACAAGTTCATGTGGGATAGTTTTTGTTCATTTCTTTACCTGGTGGGGGTGTGGCTAAGCTCAGCCAATAAGAGGGGGAAATGAAGAAGATAACCAATAATCATCCGAGGCCGGTTCCCACAATCCGCCCGCAGGCCAACGCCTCCAATGGAATACCCAAATAACTCAGATAACGAACACGCTTGAGAACACTGTTGTTTGGTCCATGAAGAATTTCCGGAATCGACGGGGAGTTGGACGGAGATGAGTGTGGTTTCGGGGGGGGGTTCACGCTTCTTCCCGTCGCGCACAGAAACGGCAGCGGAAGAATAAACAATTTCGCGGTCTGATGGGGATGGTAACACACACAGCCTCAAACAATGAGCCCCAGTGTTTCTCAGCGCGAGCTCCTTCATAATTTGCATTTGTTTCTGCAGTAAGACGGTGATTTTATCGCGCCGCACTACGGTCAGTCCCTTTTAAATGTTCTACAAATGTCCCGCAGAGGCATGGAAATCAGCAATTCCGGAGTTGAGAATTTGGTTATATTGTCTCCTCCTGAAAATAACCTGAGATACGCGTGTGCTGTGGTTTTGGATGTGCACGTTTGGATTGCGTATTTGTATCGATGAACTTGCGTTTCTATTAAACCCTGCTTAACACTGCCTCAGGTGGGCCTGTTAGCCCATCACTTCCAGCAAGAATCCCCGCGGACAGGGAGAGATCATTCGTTGCGAAAAAGAAGGAATAGTGCGGGCCTTAATCAATTCTGGTGGAGATGGTCACAAGCTTGAGTGTGTCGGGCGCGGTCATCGGGAAACAACAGGAGTCCGACTTGGGAAATGGGAAAACTGTGGCAGCCTTCAATGCTGATCTCGGGAAATTGAGTGGCGGAGGGACGGAGAATGAAAGAGAGAGGGAGATACGTTTCAAATCGGCCTCTCATTGATTACACTGACGTCCCGTCTGATGTCTGAGGGAAGGGGGAAGATATGAACTGGCGACGGAAAAGCCAGAGGTGGCCCTGTCACTCCGTCAAATCGCACACTGGTTTCACATCCAAGATGGGAGCCCTCTGGCAGCTGGCACCACCATCACCATGGTAACCGGTTTCTATGACAACATATACCACTAAATTGTCAGAGACAAGGGCCTGCGGAGTGCTGCGTCTGTCTCAGTGGCAGCGACGCTTCCAAGGCAGGTAGGAATTTATGTGGGGATGTGTCCACTTGTCACGGTATAAAGCACAGGAAACATCCCAGGCCAGGCTCAACAGTTAACATTTCAGGGAAGCATCAGGTGGCAAATATATACCATCTGTATTTTACTTATATCATTGTTTCTGTGAGACGTCAAATTGCTGACCATACATAAATACAAACAAAGGTCATTCATAGCTGCATTTCCAAGCAGAGAAGCAGAGAAGAGCGTAACGTCCTACAATAAAGGTTTGGGCCCGTCATATGGAACCGCGTCTCTAAAATGTCTCAATGGATGTCGCCTTTTTGATAAAACCCATAAAAAGGTATGTTCTTAACTAGGAACCAGGGTGATGAGTCATATTTGAAAACAGGACATGTTCTATGCTGGGGTATTCCAGGAACTTTGCACCGAGGAAACAACAGAATAGAAAAACAATAGTTTCTATGGCAACCGGGGCTGGATATTTCCGCAACAGACATGGGTACGCTGCTTGGAAACATTCGCAGTAAAAATCACAGCGATAGCTAAGCCGCTTTCTAAAAATACGCAGAAGGATCCCGTTCAAAAGTGCAGTATCCCCACTGTCTACCACCCCCCAAACAAACATCCCTCCCGCAATTACCCGGCGACCGTGGCCATTCCCCTGCACATAACGGCGTTCCGCCTTTGAATCGATAACAGGAAACAATGACGCAATACAAAGGGCCGCGGGTTTATTTATTTATTTTCCGAGGCTGTACTCTGTGTGCTCTGTGCGCCGCGATTTGGAGCGCCATCAAAGGCGCGCACAGTGCCTTCCTCGCATGCGGAGCGGCAGAAGCCACCGACACCATATGCGTGTGCCCATCAGTGGGTCCGCATGCCATATGCCTGAATGTGCTGGCGTAATGCTTTCTCTGTGCCAGTCATCTCTCTGTCTGCCTGGCGACAGCAGCCTTTCGCGAGCGCGGCCGTCGGGCCGCATTTGGACAGGGAAGGCGCGTACGCGTGTCTTCGCGCATACCTGCGGGCTTTCACATGCCGCGGCGCTGGACGCTTTGCGCCGTTTGCGCAGGTTTCTAAGTTGCGTTGGGCATGCCAAGTATTTGTGCGCGCATGTTTGCCACCATACTGCGCGCTATGGTGAGAAAGTGCGAGAGCGGTCGCGGGGGGGGGGGGGGGGCGCTTTAACCTTAGCGGACCCCGCTCGCTGAAGAGATCCAGTATGTTTGTGCAGGCGTAGCCTTACAGAACCCTATTACTCTCCCGAGGCGCGCTTAAGCCGCCGGCCGGCGGAATATCCTCCCCGGTGTCGAGTTTCCCTCATGGCGATAGGATCGCACAGAGGTGCCAAGAACCTCAGCGTCTGGGGAGCCCCTGAAAGCTGCACAGCTCCCATATCAAAGTATCACGGTACACGCTCACATACATACAAACACACATCAGCACAAACACATATAGGCACACGCTGAGACTCAGCGACCGGCTGAAGTGCAGAGAATTCCAAGGTCTACTTTACAGGAAAATACTTTACAGTGTGTTTACAGGATGCGTCGATGCATTTTTCACGAGTACCGAGAACTCATTTTTTGGATTCTCATTCTCAATATCAGTGCTTGGATTCCAAATGCTGATAATGATTTTGAAGACCCTTTGTGTTTCTTATATTCAGTTGTTGATTTATTCACTGCTTGTCAAAAATCAGATACAACTTGTAACTGTTAATGATTAAAGAAAAAAAAAAAAAAGCCTCATGAAACGGTAACTCAATGCAACTCCCGCTCCTAATGTTGGCATCGGGCTTTGGTAGAAGCAGCATTTTTACGTGTGCTCATACATAAGCACCAGTATTGGACCCCATACCGGTATTGATATGTGTGTTGGTTCATACATGACCATACTTAAATACACAAGTATGCACTCTTCCATCGAAATTGATCCTCACCGCAGGAGAAAAGTCAACCATTGTGAGAGTTAACATTATTGAAATATCAATGAAAAATCTCTCAATTGGCTGCACTCCTACATCTATAAACGGGAGTTTCAATGTACACTGATAATTAAAATGGTTCGAGAAGGTCCCCTCCTGTGTGTGAGTGGTGATGTAGTTTGCAATAATGCATCTTTTGTCCAACTGAATGAAAGCCAGGCAAGATCATCCTCACTGAACGTGATGTTATTGCTCAGAGCCTTGATCTCTTCCTCTGTATCGGGCTGCATACCAAAAACCTTGGGTTTTATCTTTTTTCAGACCTAGAACATGTCATTCATGTCTGGACTGTGATTCAAAAGTGAAAAGAGAGTCTCCTTGGGCAAAATTCAGACCAAGAGAGGCTTTTAGTAGTAGCCTCTGGCTTGGTAGCAGCTACCATATGATGTTGGAGGGCATGCAGGCTTAGTTTTCAATCACTGGCAACCTGAGGACCAGTGTCAGCCAGATATGGTCGCCATCAAGACTGCTTGTGTGTGTGTGTGTGTGTGTGTGCGTGCGTGCGTGTGCTGGTGTGCTTGTCACAAAGCATCCGAGAGCCCTGATGGAAATGTAGCCCTACTATTCTAGCTCATTCCATTCCCACTACTAGCATTGGCAACGAGGCGAAGATGCCATCTGATATGGTATCCTGAGAGAGCACGGAAAGGTTGCAGATAGAGTTTACCGTGAATTTAATTGGAAGCAATTGGGCCACGGGGCTTTGAAAAGTGAAGAGAAACGCGGTCAGTAGACTTTAGATGGAGCCGCATATTATGTACAAACCCACCGGATAGTGTACATCAAAACACCTCTCACCTCAAGTTGATCGCCACCCATGTCAGTCACACATCACCAGACACACACACACACACACACACACACACACACACAGGATGGTTTGACAGAATGTAGGATGGCAGTCAAGATCGGGTATAAATGTCTCTCCGCCCACATCAAGGAGTTGAAATACCTGACACACACACACACACACACACACACACACACACACACACACACACACACACACACACACACACACACACACACACACACACACACACACACACACACACACACACAGTATGACTGTTCCCTCTCAACTTCATTTCTGCCCGAGTCCTCCGGTCTCAATAAACACAGACACACACACAACATAACACGACAAGAATATAACCATGTGCAATATTACGTGCGAGTGTTAACAAAAACAGACACACACACACTTCGTCCAAATAATTGGCTGCTTTAGAGCACCTCAGCAACGCACCCAAACACAGCTTACGATAGAGCCGGTGCTTTTGAATTTAACCCAATCTGATGGTGAATGCGCCGCAAGACGTTGCAACAATGGAGCAGGAAACCTAATCCGTCTCCTCCGAGGTATAAAGAAAATATCCAGTGTCATCCCCTGAGATAAGTGTTATGCTGCCAACATCACAGAAGGGCTATCATCCCCTCAATCGAAACGCCGAAACGCAATCACAGAGCGAGAGAGAGAGAGAGAGAGAGAGAGTCGGACAGCGAGAGAGAGAGTGAGAGTGGGAGAGAGCGCGGCGCTTATCAATGCTCCCCCGCACAAGCCACAGAGCTGCGAGATCTTGCCAAGTGTGATAAGCACAATCCTTCGCCGCTCCCCGCTCCACCCTCGCCATTCGTCCCCTTCTTCCACCCCGCCCTGCGCCGCGCTCCCCCCTCGCCGGTCACACTCCCTCGTCAGCTGGGGCCCGGGTCCAGCATCAGTGGAAATTTCCCGAAATGTCACTCCAGGTGATGAGCTGAGCGACGGGAGAGTGTGGGGACGGCTGCCGCCTGTGCCGCCAAGACGCACGCGCACACACACACACACACACACACACACACACACACACACACACACACACACACACACACACACACACACACACACACACACACACACACACACACACACTTCTCACTGGCTCCCGTCGTCCCCACACGATGGCTGTCACCCCAACTTTGACACTTCGAGGTAACATTTGCCTGCCCATGCGTGCACCACCCCTGCAGCTGATATCCTCCCTCGACCCCCCCCCCCATTCGACGCCCTCACCTTCTCCTGTGCTGACCCCATCCTGTCAGAATGACTCAGCCTGAGGGCTTAATGGGGAAAAGGTCAGGGGTCAAAGGTCAAGCAGGAAGTCTCTCGGTCCAGGCCGCTATTGACCAACTCCCTAAAGGTCACTGCTTGCTGCTCGAATGCAAAGAAAATCAAAAGAAAATCTTGAAACCTTTACAGATTAAACATTTACAGTTAAACAGAGACAAAAGATTCAAATGTGATCAAGATACTTGAAGGGAAACGAGCATAATATTTCCTTGAGAGCAAAGCTCACAGCAATCTAAAAAGCCGATGGTACGACAACAAAAAAAGTCTATAATACCCCAGGAGTGGATCTGTACTAATAACACTGAGGATGTCGCTACAGAAAGTACCATGAAAGTTGTTTTACTCCAGAACACCGTTCGAGGCATCCAACTCAGCTCGTCCCCACCCGTCAGAGGCACCAGCAGCCTCTTTGTAAACCGCGAGCTCGCGGTCCTATCAGGGTAGCGGGGGTCTGTGCGAAGCTGGCTACCAGGGACCGAGCCCGGAGAAATCCACTGACCCAAGAGGCGCAACCCTGGTCTCCGTATCCGGCACAACCGAGCGCGGTCGTAACTCACCTCTTCAATTCTTCTCATTTTGAGACCACCCCGGCCGCCAGCGCCTTCATTGTCCGTCCGTCGGGAAGGGACTTAGCCGGTGGCAACAAGGGAAAGTGCAACACTGGGCCGTTAACCCGCCGGGAACGCGGCGGCGAGAGTGCACCCACAGCCTGCTCAACCCACTTTAGCAACAAGTGGCAGCAGGGACTACATGCAGTAAATCAGCTGAGGGCTAATCTAGTTAGGAGATCAACAAATGAGCCTCTCAGTGCTGAAAAGGAGGACACAACCCCACAGACAGTGGAGTAGGTCAATGCCATTGTGTTAAATGATAGTAGATTATACAATGGCGGGGCGGGTGTGTGTGTTTGTGTGTTTGTGGGGGAGGGGGTTCTGTCATAATAAAGAGAATTTGACGTAGGCGGGAATGTAATACAAAATTTCACCGTTGCCCTTTCTTTGCTCTGAAAACCGATGATATAAAGCTTTTAAGGTGTTCTCAAAATAGACAAGGTTATTCTTTGTGGGCTGAAAATGCCTGAATTCTTCCCGCCAGTAAAACTGTTGTTATCTTACAAATATTCAATAGATATCTGAATTTCCCTATTCATTATACCTGGCCATCCTTATAAAAGTCTATAGCTAGAGCCACATTATGTGTTTTTCCAGGCCCATTTGGCAACCATTTGAGATTGGGCTGAGTATGGGGTAGTCGTGCTGTAGAATGGAGATTAGATAGAGATAGACCTTAGCGGTCGACCGATATGGGTTTTTTAATGGCCGATGCCGATGCCAATAATTAGAGAGCAGGCCAGCCGATGGCGGATATAATGCTGATATTATGTGGTTGGTTGTTTTATTTTTGCATCTGATAAAATACAACAACAATAATAATAACAAATGAGGCACAAAATTGCTGAACACAAATGAACATTTATTTAACAGTAATTTCATTGTCTGCATTGTCTCTGCAGTGCACTTATTTTAAATTTTAAAAATGATGAACTAAATACATTTCTACAGGTAATCCAAACATGAAACTTTGTGGAAAAAAGACTTATGAATGAATTTTCTTATATCTGATAAAATTTTTTTTATATCTGATAAAAAATAATAAAATAAACTGCGTCATATCAAAGGGCCAAGGGCACGCCGAGCACCAGCCCCTTGATGCCGATGGTGCCCTTTGTATTGCTATGATCAAAAGTGTGATCCGCGCTCCGCTGTGCGCTCCGTTCCCTTATTGAATCAAAACTAATAAGAACCGTGTTGTGTTTAAAAATGTTGTTTCATACAAGTTAGGAAACACACAAAAATAAATAGATCTTAAAAAAAAGAAAAAAGATAGAAAAATTGCAACCGGAACACCCACACACGCGCTGTCTGGAGGAGGAAAAAGAACTCCACTCGAATTCTTTGAGTGAGGTTTACGTTTTGCATCAAACGCGAAGTATTTCCAAACAGCAGTCCCACTGTTTTCTTTCAAAACCAGTCGTGGAGGCTCTGCACTCGCCATCTTTAATGAGTAACACCATAACAAATGAATGAGACAGCGGAGACAGGGAGTGAGTGAGAGGAGGCGGGGCTATGTGGGCACTGCAGCGGCGTGTGTCAACTCGCTGTCAGAGAGAAGAGAGAGCGAGGAAGCAGATGCTACTAGTGTATCTATAGAGAGGAAAATTAATTAATTAGAGTATTGGCCTCATGAGCGCAGGCATCGGCCAATGCCGATTATCTCAAAATTTGCAAATATCAGTCTCATTAATCGGCTGACCGATCAATCGGTCAACCACTAGCTGACATCGATATGTGTGTGGGAGTGAAAGACTCAAATCTGTCTCTATACGATCCCAACCGGCCCGGTCACGATTCAATCAGAGATTTTCATATTCAATTGATCATGGCTAGTCTTTCTGAAATCCTTTGGTGTGTGCAACGCAACGGCAATTTTCAAAAAGCTAATTAGATCGCGCGCCTGCACGATGGCGAAGCTAAAGTAAGCAGCAAGTGGGAGAACGAAGGATTTCAGAAATAGAGGAGCGACTTGCAGAACAGTGGCTGACTCATGAGGGTCTGATTGGTGTTCGTTAGCGCTGCTAGTTCGCTACACAAGCAACCACAGTAGAGAGCTGTACGGCATCCATGTTTGTTTTGGTGTCAAAATATTGCAAGATATTTTGCTTCTCGTGAGAATGCTGCGAGTTCTGGAGTACCACAAAACTCACTTTAGTCTGTTATCCTCGATCTGTGCTCCTCAAAGACAGCATTTATTATGAGTGTGCAGAGAAGACGCTGAACAGCTGGAAATTTCTGCTGTCAAATGTGCGCCGCTCAATCTTTCCGATGTCGTTCACAATTGAAAAAAAAACAACTTAATGTGAACGACGCTAATCGTATAATAGCCTATCATAATAGTCAGACAATGCTGTCTGGTCATATGTTGGCATATTTGGTAAAACAAAGTGAATTTCGAGAACCTAATCCAATCAGTAATATCTTCATGTCTTTGTGATAACTGCAAAATCAAATGATGGCTAAATGAAACGGAATGCAAAGCAAAGTACGTTCAACTCCAAATGCAACCAGAATCTCCAATCCCTCTCTGGTGGAAACGTGGGCACACATCTGAGCACAGCCGGCGGTGGAAAACGGAGCGTTGCGGTTGATCAAAATAAAAGCATCCATCCCCCCCAAACTGGCGTTTCCCAAAGACTTCATCACATCCCCTGGAATCAAAGCGGCATTTTGCACCCCCCACCCCCCCCAAAAAAAAAGCAATCTCTGTACACACCTGATGCCCTCCGCCTTCACTGTCTGTTGCTTTCAAATTATGGACGACGTCAAAATAAAAATTACAAATTCCAGACATAACTGTGACATTTTGAATCCGCGCTCCCGTGGTCTGCCAGTTGAAACGTGGTTAATTTATCTAATTGCCTGTGTTAACAGCTCGGTTTTATGCACACATGCAACGTTCAAACAAGACGACCAGGCACTGATTAATGTTTCGGAAGGTAACAGATGAGGAGGTTTTGTTTGTCTGACCTCAGGGGAGGAAACAGTAGGAGGAGGTGGTGGAGGAGGAGGCGCGGATTCCAGTGTCGTCAGGAGAAGTCCTTTACGTCCGACCTGCATCACACTTCCGCTTGCATCTCACGCATCGTAAAGAATCTCAAGTTTTGGCCCTGGAAGCCAAACCGGCCAACCAGACACTGACATGACATGACAAAAAGAAAATGACAGCAACACGTCACTCCGCTTAATCTTCTTCCAAAAATATATCCGCACACACGGTGGAAACACAGCCAAGCGTAAAGCTGTAAAAGCACATTTCCACACCCAAATCAACCCGCAACGTCTTTATTACACACAGTCTGTATACTGTATACTAGTTAACAAACACCCACACCCACATACGCACACGCACGCACAGGCATGCACACACACACACACACACACACACACACACACACACACACTGGGGGCCTTGTTAGAGCTGGCTTTCCGTGAGGTTCCAGATGACAGATGCAAGGCTGCTGGTGGTGCCAGCGGAGGAAATAGACGGCAAGTCACACATATCACACACACACACACACACACACACACACACACACACACACACACACACAGAAAAAAAATCCACGCACACAACACGCACCCTTTTGTACTGTATGTTTCTCAGTCTGATTTTCTTCCCCACCTCTGTTTGCCGTTTCTGTGGAGCTTCTGTCTCCCTCTGTCAGTGCTTGATGTGTCTCTCTCTCTCTCTCTCTCTCTCTCTCTCTCTCTCTCTCTCTCTCTCTCTCTCTCTCTCTCTCTCTCTCTCTCTCTCTCTCTCTCTCTCTCTCTCTCTCTCTCTCTCTCTCTCTCTCTCTCTCTCTCTCTCTCTCTCTCTCTCTCTCTCTCTCTCGTCCAGTCAGGCCGTGTCGGCGGGCAGGAAATGATTGGGGCTTTGATGAAAAGAGCGCTGCCTCGATGTGGATTTTGCCACTGTGCATGTGAATGAGTGTAAATTCTCCCGAGGGGCTTTCTATAGTTCTTTATCTAGAGAGAGCAAGATGAAGAGAGACAGAGTGAGAGAGTCGGAGAGAAACGGGGAGAGGGGCAAGGGAGGGGGCACCGAGAAATCCCAAATGTGAGGGGAAAGGAGGCCAGACATTGAATTCGTTTGACTTGAGTGAAACGCGGCTCTGCTGTAGGTGTGAAGGAGTCGATACCCATGTCCCTCGCGTATCTTAAAAAAAAAATATATATATACAAATAATTGAGCCAACAACTAATCTGTACACATGAGTTTGTAGCATCGCTTCATGCTCAGAGATCCACGTCCGTGTCCTCACCCCCACACTCCTAGTGGGGCCCGTGGGTATTCAGTCCCACTTTTTGGATGGATGGATGGATGGATGGATGCACTGAATGGCAGAAGATGATGGTGGTTGGTACAATTCACCACCATCGCCAGCGCTGCACTTATTACCGTCTTTAACGGGAAACCGTCTGTTTTAGTCGATCGACCCGAGGATCTCCCACCAAATTCCGTCCCTTTTCGTCTTTGCCGCCGCAGGCCGTGATGAAGAATTCTGAAGCCGGGCTTCATCCTGCATGGAAGGAAGGCTCGCCCTAAACTATTCAATAGATGCAAAGAGAAAATGGCCAAATTGCCAATCTACTCCATTACGTTCTGTCAAGGAGGCTGTTTTGATCTCTCCCCAACAGACCCACGCGCACACACACACACACACACACACACACACACACACACACACACACACACACACACACACACACACACACACACACACACACACACACACACACACACACACACACACACACACACGCACACACACCATCAAATCGTGTCCCTTTACTAACATTGAGGTTCCTTGGTGTCTTTTCAAATGGCGCCCCCCTCCAATGCAGATTATCATCAGCTTGACAGTTCCAATTAGCTGCTGCTACAGCTGGAAGAATGAGGTACAGCCTCAGTCAGTCGTCGCTGAACTCTGATATTTTTTCCTCTCCCCCCCACCATCTTATCCCTTGTGTCCCTGTAAAAAAAAAAAAAAAAAAAAAAAACCCCCGAAAACGAAGCCCTCTTTAGTGCGCTAATCTAACAACAAAGCCTCCTGCCCCGCGAGACACGTCCCGTCGTCTCTTCCTCCTCTCCGTTTCGCTTGTCTGCCGTGATATCAGCTCCGAACGGGCGTGCGTCTACGCGGCGTGAACCCGACGTGGTACGTGTCTTAAAAAGTCGGGCAGAAGTCACGCTAACTCGATTCGCCCGCATTCATCCGGCCGCGGCCATCGAAAAGCACGCTCCGAATTCATTACACATTCATAGGGCTGCGGAGGGTCAATACTAACCCCGTTTCCGTCCGATCCTGTCCGTGGACGAGCCTGTGGCGCAGAAAGTTACCCAACGTTCCAGGCGAGGGAATAATATTCTCTTCAAAATATCTTCTTAAATTCTGTCACATACCGAGACGCCTTTATTGGAGTGATGCTAATCAGAAAGCGCCCGTGATGTTGGTATTATTGAATTAAACATAGGATCCCAGAAAGAAGATAATTGCGATCACAGAGGTCTGACCTTAATAAAGCTCACATGGATGAATATCTCTATAATGAAGTTTTGTTGCTTCAAATATATCAAAATGTGAATCGATTGGGAGATAAGAGGAAACCTTTCTGCAATATCGACTTCAAAATGAAGATTTCGCGGGGGTTTAGAGGAACATCACTTAGTGGCGGTGGTGACGTTGCAGTTATGAGGTAGAAACAGGAACTGGGGAACGCGGCCTAATGCATATCAGGAAGGAACGTCAGACTACATCTTCAAATCAATATAAACAACAGGTAGCATGGCCTGCGAGATGGGAAAAATAATAAATGATTATTATTTTTTGCCTTAATAATAAAAATGATTAAAATTGAAACGCGTCTACAATAGTTATTTCTAGATTTGAGATACATGTCCATCAATATTAATACCAAATTATTAGAGTAAAGAAATGTATTTAGTTAAAATGTATGTTTTGTTTTGAAAATATGCAAAGCCCCTGCAGGGGATAGTTAGCCCACTAAATCAGTCATGAAGCTACTTCCCAGTTGGACTCTTGCTGAGAGTTTCCGTTAGAACAAATTGGTGCGAGATTGTGAACGACTTCGACGTCCCGGACAAATGGGAGAGATTCCGGTCAAATATTATCTGTGTTTATTTAGCTTAAAAACAATCGATAGGCAGGGGATATAGAGATTGAAATCATGAAGGCGTGAAGATTTATAATATTCTTTTAATTGAATATTCTAAATAAAATAATAATCCCGCCAGTTAAGCTATTTTAAAGTAAATAAATAATTTGTTAAAATATTACCAATATTTCTACTTGAAATCAAATAATTTCCGTTTGCGATTAATTACGCGTTAATTAACATTTCACTTAAATAAAAGTCGGATGAAATCAACAACAAAATAAATAAGAATATTAAATATTAAGAACTTAAATATCGCAAAAGACTATGGATGTATGTGTCCCTGCTGCAGCTCTGTCTCCGCTCTGTGTTTACTGTGTTTACAAGCGCAACCTGTTCCCGAGGGAGGGGGCGGGGCTTATTTCTATATCGACAAACGTGATTGGTCAGAAGTTAAAAGTCAGCTTTAGATCGTCCAAACTGTTCGGCCTTCCGTTGCAACTTGCCGAGCGCAGAAATGAACGCATCTGCGAGTTTTATTTTTTATCGAAATGATGATACATTTTATTTCAACATTGAGAAAAATAAATATCGCGATAATTGTCGTTATCGTTTTATCGCCCAGCACAAATTGAAATTGCACTTCAAGGGAATGTTTTTCGCCGGACATTATAACCGGAGAGATTTAAATATGTCAGACAGATTGTCCCGGTGATTTTCCCGGTCAAAAGTCAAAAACCGGCAATTACCGGATAACGAAAACTTTGCTCTTGCTAATGTTTTCTTGACCCACGAAAAAAAAAAAAAAACATGCCGTCTTCCCAAAAGTTAACTTCAGTTTTCACCAGGTCACGTTTGCACTCACATCTTTAATTTAACCTTTGTGCCTCGGATGGTACGAGGACGGAGAGAGCATCAAAATCACACATGTTGCCGGCTGGCTCACAATCTACAGAGGTCATCTTAGTATTTTAAACACAGTGAATACAGAGCATCTTGAGGGAAACGACGTCTCTCTCCTGCACGCGCACGCACGCACACGCGCACGCCCACACACACACACACACACACACACACACACACACACACACACACACACACACACACACACACACACACACACACACACACACACACACACACACACACACACACACACACGGAGGCCTGTTTTTACGGGGCCAGATGAGTACGATTATCACTCAGAGCCACAGCCAGAGATGGCTTTTCCCAGTAATAGCTCTGTTCCTCCCTGTTCTAGCAATGAGGACGTCTCCATTGTTAAGCGCACAGGGGGGTGCGGGGGTCTTTGTTCCCATTCAGTTCCTTTGTACAGAAGAGGCTTCACTTGCGCCGCGCTGAAACGACTTTTCAATTTGCTATTATTGACTCCCTTATTTCTTTGCTCTTCCGACAGCGGCCGGGGCCTTCCCACCTCCCTTTTATGTAACGGCTTCCTCCGCGGCCCAGTTGACGAGGTCGGCAGTTTCGGAAGCGTTTTGAATTTTAATTTTTAACGGATTTTAGTAACAGTGCCCTAGTTGTTACCTCGTCTGTCTGTCTGCCCGTTGGTGCATCCGCTTTATCGGTCCCTGATCTGGTTTCTGATGAACATTGAAGGCATCGGCGGTTTTCAACGTGGGGTCCGGGGACGCACAGGGGTCCTTCGAGAGCTTCCAGAGGTGCCCCCGGAACAATGATTAATAATGGAACGTCAGCATTGTTTGATTTACGAGACGTTTCCACTCAATAATATCATCTGACAATAACATTTTCTCACATCCCAGAGGCAAAATCGTATCAAATGGGATCCGTGGCCCAATGCGTGTCACATTAAAGGTCCTCGATGGGAAAAAGGTTTAGAACCACTGCGCCATGTTATATTTATTTACAAACCGCCCCCTGCCTCAGGTCGGATTTGATGTCCGATGACTAAATTGCTTTCTCTCCTACACTTCAGACCTGCTCCGCTTGTCCTCGGTAATTGATGATGGATGAAGTAATCATAAAGCGTCCCCAGCTGGTTAATCACGACTGGGGCCTATCCTCTGTGGGCAAACTGGGCCATATGGGAAGGGCCACAGCGAGGCGAGCTCCTCTGGCAGCGGCGAGGCTGACAGGGAGATCTCAGCTGTGTTTTATTCATGACACAAGCGGGGTGAAGGCTCACGCTTTCCTCCGTTCCTCCGCCCTCCCGGTCCTCGACCGTGTGCCTGCCAGGTCACCATTACATCATCCCATCAGACCCTCCGCATCGCTCCCTCTCTCATTCCCTCATGTTAATCACGTCAAATCGATGAGTGTCGGGAGGGGAGCAAAATGTATCTGCACGGTTACCTAACTTTGTGTTTGGGTTTCTAAGATGAAGGGAGGGGCAGGATACACCTCTGTATGTGAGGCATTTTAATTTGTGCTTATATAATATTTAATCGATTGATACATAATTGATCTGTTGCCGCACAAAATGCTTTAAGAGCATGAAAGCTGTCTTTCTCAACCCTAAACCGGTCACTTCTGCATTATTGATTATATATTTTTCGTTAATGACTTCCGCTCGAGGGATTGGCTCAGAATAATACATGTGCAGCAGGGCGGCATTTTCCTCAATGACAGCTGATAGCAATTAAATCTCTGCCTCGAATTGGACTTGTAAGTGTTGAGCCTCGCAGTGCACTGTGATTTATTGCCTTCTCGGGGTCGACCGCAAGGCAGGAATATCCACACGCAACCGCAAGTAGGTAAACAATCACATTCATGTTGGACCTTTCTAAATTAATCTCTGTCACACATCCATAGGGTATCTCGTTAGAGATAGAAGTGTCTTCTTATCTCACCTTATTAGCAGGCTCACACCCTCGCGGGAGGAATTTGTCACGCCATTTTGGATCCGCGGGCGCAGGGCAATCGGGAAACCCTGTGACCGACCGAGACAAAGCGGCCCTCTGCGACAATCGAGAAATTACACCCATGAACCAAGGCACAAGCACGGCCCCCCCTATGGCCGCCCTGCACCCTGACCGCGCCTCGCACTGGAGGGTATACTTTACGGGAGCGCTTCCAAAGAGCACGATTTGAACATAATGAAGGATTCAACTGTTTAGTTATCGAAACTCGGCAGCGGCAGCTCCAAAATATTTTTTTCTCAATGGTACGTGAGTAAGTGCATCACATTTCTACACCCAGCCCGAGACGAGACCGGCCCATAAACTACCTGGAAGTGAAAGATTCAGTTCCGCGACCGGTGAAAGCTGGATCCCTGACGTTCAACTTTGTCATTTCACGGGCCATAATGTATACGCTGTTGGTTTCGGTAGCGAGCGTATATAAAATCTTCTTTCATATAAATGCCGATAGAAATGAGGGATTCACATCGCCGAGCGAAGTGGGAAATGAAGAGGCAAATATAACGGCTCTCCGGGCTCCTCGTTGAGTCCGGCGCGGCGGGGAAAGACGTACTAGCGTGGAAGTAGATGGGCAAAGAGGGAATGCTTTCCCCAACTCTTCCTTGGATATTAAAAGTGATGATATGAAACGCTTATTGCCAGGTTTAAATTGAGTTACCTTTGAGTGAAAATATATATTTTTTGTACTGAATCCCTCTTTGAGCTACTACTAGAGGGCACATAAAGGAGAAGTGTGCTGTGCTCTCTCTCTCTCTCTCTCTCTCTCTCCCTCTCTCTCTCCCTCTCTCTCTCCCTCCCTCCCAGGGCTGTCCCCCAGGCCGGGGACAGCGCTGGACAGACGGGCTGCCTTAGCAAAAGTCTGAATGGCTCCGGGCAAAACGCCGCGCCCTGAAGGTCGTAAATTACTCCCTCTCCCCGGCCGCCGGAGGAAACCATAACATCGAAACCACATTGGCCCCGTCTCCGGGCTGCGATTGACTTATCAATATCAAGTGAAATTTTTTTTATCTTCCTTGCTCCTCAGACAGAAAGGAGACGGACTTTTTGTCCATATGCTGAAAAATCACTTCCTCCTAAACCAGCAGCGGCTAACAAATCACCAGCCTGTCTCTACTGTATATCTATGTGTTTCTGACAGTCTGCATTCCCCTGCATCGCACACAAACACAAAGTCCCGCTTCATCTTAACTGCTCCTTTATGGTACTTCGTCCTCATGAAACAGGGTCCTCGCTGTCACCACACGTACAGTGTTTGGGCTCTACCGCCTTTTGGCCCCTCCCTACCCAGCGCTCGCTCTCATTTGACGATGTTGCCCGAGGGTTCGCATTATGCCGGCGTTGCCCCTGAATTAAAATCGAGCTGGGGGAGCGATTGAAATGGTCTTTGCAGGCAGCATACCTCTACTACCCCAACCCCCCAGACAACCATTGACAGGTGTAGGATTCATGGGAAATCCTACGTCTTTCATCCTCTTCTTCAGGGGATGTTTTAAAAAGTGCCCTAAGCAGCCACTTTATAGGTTGCAAT
>NC_137202.1:22781147-22821147 GCF_960531495.2 Zeus faber
AGTGAGGAGCGATGAGTTTGTTTTGAACTTGAAGGACGTGTAGTACCACTGGGCTGTTGGTGGGAGCACAATTTCACGTAATGCCACTTTAAAGAGAAAATAGAAGTTGTGCACGTCCGACATTTTACTGTACCTCAATAAAAGTCCAGACATACACGCTGATTTTCTTTGATTTGTTTAGTCTCCACTGACTTCAATTGCTTTCTCAAGTCTCAAAAACATACTTCTATGAGCAGATCAAAAAAACGACTCAACATCAAGCCATCATGTTGACAAAGTAACTTCGCACTTATATCAATTGAATGGAGGCTGAAGTTCGACAAAAGTTCTGTATCATAAAAATAGCTTTTGATTACACATTTTCTCTTCCAGCATTCATGTGGAAGGCAGATAAAATCAGGCCAACGTCCTGTCCTCCCGTAGGGTGTTTGAATGACACTGCGTGCGCTGAAAGGGCCTCCTGCCTGCTTTTTGTTGTTCCAGTGACACTGCGATTCCGAACTCTGTCCGTACTCATCAGTGTAATGCCTCGCACCGCAAACACACAGCACAGTGAGCAGGTAAAAGGGGGTTTATTTTATTGTGTTGTTTTTCTCCGGTCCAATCATCCCTCAGCTTTTTATTTGGTGATTATGATTTCTCTAGAAATAACTTGGTTACCACTGGGACAGATATCCCATGTAGCCTTACCATTTAACATTTATAAATTATTCATGTATTAATGTCTGTCATATTTGCGCTGTTTATATACACAGAAACTCATAATGTTGGATTTTCTTTTTTTTTTTATTCATAAAGACAACAATTTACCAATCCGGCTCTTGAATAATCCACCACTTCCTCCCGATATGAATCTATTTCATCTGCGGTACAGATCTTGAGTCTATGAGTGTTACGTAAGCATTCGCATGAGGACCATAACAGTTGACTTCCTGCTGCTTCCTTGGGATGATAATCTGGTTATTGTTTGCCTTGTTGTTCAGCAGGGTTTGTTTTCGTGTTTCCAAGTCAAAAGCTTTTCTTGTTGTTGTTTTGTTTGTGTTGTTTATTTGTGCAGAGCAGTCAACTAATCAAACTAACCTGGAAAGAAATTTTTAAAATATATATATGAAATAATGACATAAAGTGGTGACGTAAGTATTTGGCAGGTGCACTTGCACGCACTTGCGCACGCACACACACACACACACACACACACACACACACACACACACACACACACACACACACACACACACACACACACACACACACACACACACACACACACACACACACACACACACACACTTTTTCTTGCTATTTATTTTTCTCTCTGAAGGTAAATTTGAGCTAAAACACTTGAGCTTTCTAACATTTGTGTTCGCTGGCAGTGGCTCTGGAGCAACAAGAAGGCGATTAACATCAGCACCATGTGTGTGTGTATTTGCATTATATAAGCCTCATTATCTCTATCACTCCATCAAATCCTTATTATCAAGCTTCTCTCAGAACACTTGCGGAAAGATCAGGCAGCCGTGCACTCACACCCAAACACTCGGTCAAACACAAAATGGCGCGCAGTGAGGCTTACTATACTGTACAGGTGAACAGGTACGACACGCACGTGTACGCACGCGGCATTCCGTTTGGTGTTGATTTATCGGCAGGTCATCAGGTGAATAAGTCCTAAGGGCCTTGAGTGAAATGCTTGAGAGTATCCTGGTATCCTCCCACAAGCTGCCTCATGAAAAATATATCTGTTCTAGCCACCAAGTTCACCAGTTCTCTCTCACTCTCGCTCAGAGAGGAACATGCCTTCCATACCAATCTCCCCTCTGCCATATTTCACCTTTTCTTCAATTTGTCCCTGTGGCATTTCAAATGAGAACACAGACGCACACTCCGTGCAGCTTCATACACTCATTTTCAATCGACAACGCGACGAAGGTGAACTGTCTTCACCGGGGGTATCCGTTGAGCCAGCCTATGTGTAAAAACTCCTGAAACAATCCCGATACCTTTTTGCTTTTCTGATTACCGCATCATTCAAGCGAACGAGGGGGATGATTGTTTTGTACGACACGGGTCTAGCGGTGCGTAAATCACACGCTGGTGATAAAAAGCCGAGCGCGTTTCAATCTCGACAGCGCAGGCACTCACAGCGGCAACTGGAATAACGGGGACACAATGAGGGCTTCCCTGCGACGCTTTGGTCTTTCCCCTCGTCCTTGTGAAAATCCCTGATCTCCGGAGCTACCAGCACTGTAACTGTAGCTTTAGCCCAAATACTCTGGACATTCTCCCAGATTGTGTGTGCGTTCGTGCGTGCCTGTGTGTAAGTGATTGTGTGTGCGTGCGTGCGTGACCAGTGGTTTTTACTTTACAGTAAATCCAATTTATCACAGGCAAGCCCGGTTGAAAAAAAAACAAATCAGCATTGGAGGCACGAGAGCAAACCCCAGCGGTACGTATTGCCTAGAGATAACACACATATTCACTCACACGGGCACATACACTCTTGCTCACAGGCAGAAAAGGATGAGTGTGTTTTTCTTTATGTACAAACACTGTAAAAACACATAAACGCTCCACCCAAGACATGCACCAAAACAAGCACACCCATATAACAAGACATCCATCCCGTCGCAAATACTGTAGCTCTGTGTCTGTGTCTGGAAATGCTTATAATAATAATAAAAAAAAAAAACCTAAATAACAACGTCTGAAGATAATAACGACGGTGCGTCACACACCCACTTGCAAAAACACAGACATGCTCACACACGGTGCGTACACATGCCCTCTCACACGTTTGCGGAGGAGTGTGACACGACAACAGATGCTTATGTGGTGCGCGGCCCCCACCCAAAAAACCCTCAGGGCTTCCCCATGTCTGCCACTGTATACACACTTCATCCACTTCACATACCTCTGCTCGGCCCGCCCCCTCCTGCCCCTTCCAGCCAATCCGACGGAGCCAAGCAACCAGACCGACCAGTCGTGGAGTCTGAATGATAATAAGTGTTGAGTGACAGTCCATGTCACAACTACCTCTGGAAGCATTCCAGGTGAGGAAGATGCACAAACATTTTCCCAATTTGCGCTTCAAAAGCCACACACCAGAAGAGTCAACACGTTAGTGGAAAATGGGGCAAGAAAAATATATGAAATAAAAAAACATGAAAAAAGTACATATCATTTCATCCCCTTTCATTTTGACAGACTGGGGCTGGTTGAATTATCGGGAAATGTTTTTTTTTAAAATGAAAAAAAATGTCAACATCAAGTGGAATATATAATATATATATATAGTGAGATAAGGAACTTCCACTCTAAAGCCACAGGCAGCAACCGTAAACACAAAGGAAAGAAATACAGTAATCCCTTTCATTTGAAGATGGATGATTGAGTTATAAACACGTTCATGTGGAGAGAGAGAGAGAGAGAGAGAGAAAATACATGAAATATACATGCGCCCCTTGAATTAGGAGATGGGTGGTTGCGAGTTGTTGAAATTAAATTACCCAAAATAAATATACAAAAAAAAATGTTGGATAATGACTTTCCAGCTAAAGCCGCATGCAAGAACGTTAAAGTGGGGAGGAAAAATAAACCATGCTCCCTTTGATTTGGAGATGGGCTGATTTAGATGGGGGGGGGGAAATAATTATAAAATATAAATAAATAAAATGATTGAAAGAAATAGGCTTTCAAAAGCTAAATGTAATGAGCACAGAAACGTGTTAAAGAGATAAATGTAAAACAAAATATAGAATAAAAATAATAGTTTTTTTCCCCTATATATATATATATATATATATATATATATATATATATATATATATATAGCTGTGGCAAGCAAAAGATAAGGAATCAAAACGAAATTTTGTTGAAATATTTCGTGATATTTTTCACTGGAAAGACCTGTAATCCGTGGGAGCCAACGCACGCGCACACGCGCACCCACAGTGGGCGACACTTGTTTTGGTTTTCACCAAACCTCAGCCGTGTCCACCCAAAAAACTCCAAAAGAAACGTTAACAAAAAGGACCGGGGGAGAAAAAAACAACTGATATATATATATTTTTTTTATATATGGAAGCTGCCCCCAAAGGTACAGAAAGCCAAAACAAATGATAATTAACAATAAATAACAAATAATTAAAAATTAAAACCTAATTTGTTTTTTCCACGGTTGTCCCCTGACACAGTACCTTCTTGCCTTTCTTCTTGCGGGGCGCTGCCTTCCCTCCGCCCGCCTTCTCCTTGGCTTCCTCGCTCATCTTCGGGAGCTCTCCGCCCCGGCGCCCTTCCCTCCGCTCCCCGGCTCCCCGGCTCCCCCGGTGTTAATCCAGCGCGAAGCGGGGCGGGTCTGCTGTGCTTCGCTCAGTTCATGGGTTCGGGGCCGACGTGACGCCAACAGATTTTAAAACATTTAAAATGTAAAGTCCCGTCTGGAGGCGGGAAGCGCGAGCCCTTCTCCACGCGGGGTGGGTGTGTGTGCGAGCGCGCGCGCGCGGAGAGAAAGCGCCGCGGGCTGATGTTTCTCCTCCACCTCCTCCTCCACCTCCTCCTCCTCCTCCTCTTCGCTTCTTATCCTCCTCCTCCCTCTCTCTCTCTCTCTTTTTTTTTTTTTTTTTTTTGTAGTTGGTGCCGGTGTCCACGCGCGCGCAAAACGCGGACGCACACGCGCTCACGAAGAGACCGGAGAGCCGTCCCGGTACCAGAGTGGAAGAAGGCGCCGGTGCCGGTGGCGCCGGTGGTGGTGATGGGGAGGATCCGGTAGATGGAGATGCTGGAGACACCCCAACAACAGAAAAGAGAGTGACAGCTTTCACTTTTCTTTCTCTCTCTCTCTCTCTCTCTCTCTCTCTCTCTCTCTCTCTCTCTCTCTCTCTCTCTCTCTCTCTCTCTCTCTCTCTCTCTCTCTCTCTCTCTCTCTCTCTCTCTCTCTCTCTCTCTCTCTCTCTCTCTCTCTCTCTCTCTCTCTCTCCTCCCTCCCGCCCTGTCTCACAGTCTTGCTCTCCCCCCACCCTCTCTCTCCCACTCTCCCTCTATACCCCCACCCCGCCCCCTCTCCCCCTTTACCCCCCCCACCCGTCTCTCCCCCCACAAACTGAGTGAGAACTATCTAAAAAAAAAAAAGGGTGAGTCTGTGAGTGGGAGAAGAGGGAGAGAGAGAATGTGAGGAAAACGGAGAGAGAGAGCGAAGGAAGGAGGGAGGGGAGGTGTGATCCGTACACTCGAAGAAGAAGAAGAAGAAGAAGAAGAAGAAGACGAGGGAGGAAGAACAGAGGGATGGAGAGAGAAGTGTCGGGCCTCCCCCCCCCCCTTTTTTTTTTTCCCTCCCCCCTCGCTCCGCGCAGGAGTGGGCTGCCGGGCTGTTCCCTGACCAGCCGCTCCCCCGAGAGAGAGGGGGAGTCGGGGGTCGAGAGATAAGAGCTGTGCCTGCGTGTTTTCCATGCATGTGTGAGATTGGGAGAGACAGACAGTGAAAGAGAGAGACAGACAGAGAGAGAGAGACAGAGAGACAGAGAGAGAGAGAGAGAGAGAGAGAGAGAGAGAGAGAGGGGATCATTAACACGATGCATCAGGTCCTTCCAGAAAAGGAAGTCTTCCCACTGCCAGGCTGATCAGCTTACTGGAAACTGGAACGGAACGGAGAAGAACCCTGCGCTGACTACTGACCGACTGAATTACTGACTGACATAAGAACTGACTGACGTAGATACTGACTGCCTTACTGACTGACTGACTTAGATACTGACTGACTGACTGGTACACTGACTGAATTACTGACTGACATAAGAACTGACTGACGTAGATACTGACTGCCTTACTGACTGACTGACTGACTGACTGGTACACTGACTGAATTACTGACTGACATAAGAACTGACTGACGTAGATACTGACTGCCTTACTGACTGACTGACTTAGATACTGACTGACTGGTACGCTGACTGACATAAGACCTGATTGACGTAGATACTGACTGCCTGACTGACTGACTGACTTAGATACTGACTGACTGACTGACTTACTGGACCACTGACTAAATTACTGACTGACATAAGAAGTGACTGACTCAGATACTGACTGAGTTAGATACTGACTGACCGATTGAATTACTGACTGACATAAGAACTGACTGATGTAAATACTGACTGCCTGACTGACTGACTGAGATACTGACTGACTGACTGGTACACTGACTGAATTACTGACTGACATAAGAACTGACTGACGTAGATACTGACTGCCTTACTGACTGACTGACTTAGATACTGACTGACTGGTACGCTGACTGACATAAGACCTGATTGACGTAGATACTGACTGCCTGACTGACTGACTGACTTAGATACTGACTGACTGACTGACTTACTGGACCACTGACTAAATTACTGACTGACATAAGAAGTGACTGACTCAGATACTGACTGAGTTAGATACTGACTGACCGATTGAATTACTGACTGACATAAGAACTGACTGATGTAAATACTGACTGCCTGACTGACTGACTGAGATACTGACTGACTGACTGGTACACTGACTGAATTACTGACTGACATAAGAACTGACTGACGTAGATACTGACTGCCTGACTGACTGACTGACTGACTGACTTACTGGATCACTGACTGAATTACTGACTGACATAAGAAGTGACTGACTCAGATACTGACTGAGTTAGATACTGACTGACCGAATGAATTACTGACTGAATTAAGAACTGACCGACGTAGATACTGACTGACTGACTGACTTACTGGATCACTGACTGAATTACTGACTGACATAAGAACTGACTGACGCAGATACCGACTGACTGACTGACTGAGATACTGACTGACTGACTGACTTACAAGATCACCAACTGAATTACTGACTGACATAAGAACTGACTGACGTAGATACTGACTGACTGACTCACTTAGATACTGACTGACTGACTGGATCACTGACTGAATGCCTGACCTTTTGGATCTACGGACTTAACATTATACTGTACATTGACTAGTTGGATGACTGAGCTTCGAGCAGACTGACTGACTGACTGACTCGCTCGACCACTGACTGAACGGCTGACTGACTTACGAAATGACTGACCTGCCGGATCACTCACTGACCGACTCGGCTAACAGACGGACGACTGACTGGCTGGCTGGCTGGCTGGCTGGCTGGCTGGCTGGCTGCAAAATGCTGCGCAAGCGCAAGAACAAAGTGTGACTGTTGCCGGATGAAGAAGGCGAGCGTTCAGCTCAGAACAGGATAAAAACTGAACCGCGTCTAACGAGTGAAATGTGTGATGGAGGAGGAGGGGGAGAGGTGGAGATGACACCACTGAACGGAGGGAGAGAGAGAGAGAGAGAGAGAGAGAGAGGGAGGGCGACGGAGCGAGAGACCAGATCAGAGGGAGCAAGGCAACACCCTTTCCAGCTCAATAAGCCACTGGTCCACCAATCAAACGGGTGTCTAATGAGGCAGGAGGCGAGAGAGAGAGAGAAACAGGGTTCTGCCCGGATGAGGAATCCAAGCCCCGGGTGAGACAAAGCAAGAAATGGTGGCGGCGGCGGCGGCGGCAGAGGTGGAGGTGGAGGTGGAGGTGCGGAGGGTAAAGGAGGCAGGGCAACAAACGCGGTCGGAGAGGAGCGTGAGAATGACGGTAGCAGATAAAAAGTGGCGGAGCGCAGCGGGCCCAGCGTCACATTGGGGAAAAAAAAAAACCACACAAAGAGGAGGAAACCAGACAGAGGGAGAGAGAGAGAGACAGAGGGAGAGAGTGAGAGCGAGAGAGACAGAGGGAGAGAGACAGAGGGAGAGAGACAGAGAGAGAGAGAGACAGAGGGAGAGAGCGAAGCAACACGACGAGATAACAAACGAGGAACGGGGACAACAGACAGAGAAGTGGAAGGATGAACGGAGGGAGGGAGGGCGGTCCGTAGACAACAGGCTCTTTATGCTGGGGGTGTATCGCTATTTGAGCTCCCGCTCCCCGCTCCCTCCTCCCCCCGGGGAAGGAGCACAGACGCCATCCCCGCCGCTGGACGGCCGAGACCCCCGGACGCGCACGGGCGGTGCCGCCGTCGAATGCTGCTTCTCGGTCCCGATGTCGGCACCGGTGCTCCGACATTAATAGGGGTGAAGTGGCCGCCGCTTTGCCACCGGTCAGTCGTGAAGCGATTCCGAGACTTATTATTATGGCCCGCTAGCCGTTCTTATATTCAGGGGGCGAATTCACAAAAGTCACGAGGCTCGTGGCAAATTGCGTCAAATTCGCAAAACACTGGCGCCGATGGCCACACGCAGTTCAGAGTGACCCGATCACCGTCTGCAGAGACCCGGTGGGAATTGCACAAAAGGCAAAAGGCAAAAAAAAAAAAGGCTGCGCTGCGCGGTCGTCTGCATAGATGGTGCAACTGAAGCTGGGGTGCCACACCCAGACAGTGATCATTAACAGTAATCTGTACATTTTATTCTGACATTATTATTATTATTCGAATTATTGTGACTGTCACGGCATCTAGGCAGCAGAGAGGGTTTGTCGCCCGAACAGGTAGGAACGTGTTGTAGTCCGTGGATGGTTTTCAAAACGCACGCCAGAAGCAACTTGTTGAGACTTTGAATAATTGATTGTACGAAAAAAAAGGCGTCACAAATGTTGACTGGAGCCGGTTCCATAATTCCTAATTAACTCAAGAGATATAGAAAAAAAAACAACAACTCAAAGTGATAGGGAATAGCGATAAAGTGGTCAAAACTGGCATTGAACCACAGAAGGCATCGAACCTGCAGGAGAGCCCCGCAGGCCGTAGCCTTTCCGCGGCCCCGGGAAAGGGAGCGGAGCAGAATAGATTCAATTAACTGTCATCATCTTTACATTGTTATTTTAAGATTCAGTGAGAACTAGAATTTCTTAACTAAAAATTTAAATATATGCACATTTTATCCATGCAATAAATGAAGTGTGTGGCAAGAAGTTTTACCATAGATTTACTCATACTATTAAAATGTTTTATAGTCACTGCACATGCACGGGGTGTGGGGGACCGGGGCCAATTTCCATTATCGTCAGGATTGGGCATAGCACCGGCGCAGCCCCACCGAGGAATTTCCTTACAATTTTACATTTTCGTTGAACACTTTAAAAATCAAAATAACTCCGGTCCGAAAATTATTTGAAGTTTTCTATTTATTCAAGACTGATAATTTGTCAAACAGGCGAGTGTTTAACGAATTGTCATTAAACACTTCCTTGTCGTAAATTACCCGCTGATGCACAGATTATTGCCTTTGCCACACGGATCATTGCGATCATACGCAAAACGAGGGCAAATTTAGAGCAAAACTTTGTGGGCGTGTCTGCGCTGGCCTATCATTAGCGCAGTATATTTTGTGAACCGGACGGCGCAGATTGAATTTGCCCCTCAATGAGAAACTTGAGCTTATTGTGTTGAACACAGAGCTGCTATCCTGGCTGTAACTCATGAATTAGTGCAGCCTTGCAATGTTGATCTTGCTTGACAGTTTGTCAGTTTGACAGCAATCCCCAGTCCCAAGCCTTGGTCTGGGAGATATATATATATATATATATATATATATATATATAAATAAACACACACACACACACACACACACACAATTCTTCCAGATTTGTCTGCTGCACATTGATGCTGCGAATCTCCCATTCCATCACATCCCAAAGGTGTTCCGTTGGATTCAGATCCGGTGACTGGGAAGGAAACTGAAGAACACCAAACTCTTTGTCACGTTCATGAAACGTGCTGGAAGTGGCCGTTGGAGGCTGTGTAACTTGTGGCCATGAAGGCAGGACGCACATGATCAGCACACTACACACTAAAATAGGCTGTGGCATTCAAGCGATGATTGATTGGTATTAACGGGCACAGAGTGTGCCAAGCAAAAATCCCCCACACCATGAGACCACCGCCACCACCATGGGCTGCTGACACAACGCAGGTTGGGTCCGTGGTTTCATGCTGTTGGTGCCAAATTCTGAAACTACCATCCGTGTGCCTCAGCAGAAATGGAGATTCGTCAGACCAGGCCACGTTTTTCCAGTCTTCAACGGTCCAGTTTTGGTGAGCCAGCGCCCACTGCAGCCTCAGTCTTATGTTCTTGGCTGACAGAAGTGGAACCCGATGTGGTCTTGTGCTGTCGAAGTCCACCCGCCTCAAGGTTCCACGTGTTGAGCATTCTGAGATGTTTTTCTGCTCACCCCGCTCGTACAGAGTGGTCTTTTGAGTGACCGTAGCCGTTCTGTCAGCTCCAACCAGTCTGGCCTTTCTCTGTTGACCTCTCTCTTCAACAAGGCGTTTCCGTCCGCGGAACTGCCGCTCACTGGATGTTTTGTGTTTTGTCGCACCGTTCTGAGACTGCTGCAATGAAAGTCTTAGGAGATCCGGAGTCAGAGAAATACTCAAACCAGCCCGCCTGGCACCAGCAATCATGCCACGGTCAAAAACACTGACGTCACATGTTTTCTCCATTGGTTGATGTGAACCTATACATATATATATAATATCACTATGGTAATAAGAGACCATGTGTCCTATGTCTATTACTGTACTGCATATGTACAAATACTGGGAAATAAATAATAAATTGACTCAGTTGAGGGGTGACTCATTACTCTTTTCTTCAATTCAAACTTCAAAAGTATCCAGACCTTAGGGCTGGAAAGGAGCCATCAGAGAAATTCCTTATCCGAGGTGGGTGGGTGCGGGGGGTTCTGTTGCCAAAGCTCTTTCCTGGCCTCTGAGATCAATGCAAAAACTAAAGATAGACTTGAGAGAAACAGTCTACCTAAAAAATTATATAATCGATGAGCCACATTACATTCAAAGATTCCGCTATCGGTGTCTGCACAGGAGAGAAGAGGAGTTGTTGTTTGTCACACGGCACATACACACACACACACAAGCCCCACAACACATGCACCTGTGTGGCGACGGCGACCAACACACACACACACACACACACACACACACACACACACACACACACACACACACACACACACACACACACACACACACACACACACACACACACACACACTTCAAATGGTGGCCGGTGAAACATGTGCTCTGCATTTAACCCATCCTAGCCCATCCTTCCTCTGGGGGGCAGCTTGGAGCAGTGGGCAGCATACAGCATACGGCAACGCCCGGGGGCCGATTCCAAACGTCCATCGCTGGTCGGACAACGATATGGTGCATGTTTTTATGGTCGGGGTCCTTACCGATGTGATATGGAGGAAACCCCACGTGAGCACGGGGAGAACATGCAAACTCCACACAGAAAGGCCCCATAATCGGGAGGTAACCCACATGAGCAAGGTGCCGACGACACCCCAGGCGGGAATCGAACGCAGGACCCTCTTGCTGTGAGGCAGCGGTGCAACCACTGTGCCACAGTGTTTCGGTAACAATAACAAACCCTAGCGTGAGATGAACTCTTTGTGGAAGAGCATGGATGCTTCGACACGCTGTTAAGCTATGGTCATATCTGACCCCTCTATCTCGCCTACCTCCATTTAGAGGAGGGAGAAGGATTACAAAGGGCTTTACCATTAATCCACTCCTGGACACTTTCTCCAGTCTGATGGGTTTGCGTTGCCGTTACTGTGTGTGTGTGTGTGTGTGTGTGTGTGTGTGTGTGTGTGTGTGTGTGTGTGTGTGTGTGTGTGTGTGTGTGTGTGTGTGTGTGTGTGTGTGTGTGTGTGTGTGCGCGTGTGTCCAAATGCGTGACTTCAGCTATCGATTGTGCTCGGAGTCTGCTCCAGTAGATAGGCAGCTGTTAAGATGACTTCACACTCGGAAACACCTTAAGACCCTTCAAAAGAAACTTATTTGAAACTACGGTTATCGATATTCAATGTTCTGTCTAGTGACCTAAACATCACATTTACATTTATTCGCTTTTGTCCAAAGCAACTTACATGGGAGGGTGGAAACGATTAAAAGCATACATTGACCACTGGCGCAACCTCAAATATAAGGGCATGAATTCCTGTTTCTAAATTTAACCAGATACAAGTGTAAAATGCTGGAAGGAATCAAAATAAAAATGTGTTGTATTTTTTTTATGTCAAAAATAACAATTTAAAAGCTAGTATACATCAACAACTCATGTTTTTTTAGTGCATTATCGGTACAACAACTTAAAGCTAGTCAACCCTCAAAAGAAACAAGAATCGTTAGTCATGGCTAAGATAGGATGGGATATTCAGGTGTTTCTTGAAGGTTGTGAGTGTCTCTGCAGAGCGTACAGAGCTGGGCAACCCATTCCACCACTGGGGAACCATCGCATGAGAAGAGTCCGGATTGGGAACTCATTCTGCTGCAGTGGAGGCATCGCCAGTTGCCGCTCGTCTGCAGACCTCAGAGAGCGGGTTGGGGCGTACGGCCCGATTCAAAGTGATTTGATGCAATGTGTGTGGGTGCGGATCCAGGGACTCCCCTGGAGGCCGGAATCAAGGATTCGAACTTGATGCGGGCAGCTACAGGGAGCCATTACATTACATTACATTACATTACATTTAGCAGACGCTTTTATCCAAAGCGACTTACAATCGTTCAAACACTGACGGACGCAGCTATCAGGAGCAATTAGGGGTTAAGTGTCTTGCTCAAGGACACTACAGCATGCTAGCAGGAGGAGCCTGGGATCCAACCAGCAACCTTTAGATCACTAGACCACCAGCTCTACCGCCTGAGCTGTCGACTCAATTATCACCACAACTGGCTGGGATTGCCTTAGTCAACGACTACGAAACTAATCACACACTACAACTGTTAATATTGTGCTGGTTCAACAGCCTACTGTTCAACAAAAATCACTTTCATGTTTTGAACTGAACAAATTAATTTCAAGTACCATTTCCAGTTTACTTATTTGTCTCATCGCATTATTCTGTGTAGGCTGACCTTTTTTTGCAAAAGGTCAGCCTATACAGAGTCTAAATCATGAACCATGAAGAGAACCACGGTCCAGTGTCTTTGACAATATTTAAGAGTAAAAACTATTGTAAAGTAAAATACGTACAGTATACGTACATGTACGTATACAAACACCAAAGAAGAATGTGACGTCAACTTTTCTGTATCTTTAACTTAACAGGCTCAATATGAATATTTCCTCACTATTTTTAATCCAGTGTGTGTTTATATATATATATATATATATATATATCCATAGATAGACTGTACCTGTCAACTCACATTTCCCTTTCAGCAACGGGAATTTCTCCCTCCTTGCAGTAATCCTTTAAAATGTCGAGCGTATTCCCCAAATCGACCGTAACATCCTCAGATAATAAGGCATTGGGGAGAGCAAGGAGCGATAGGAGAGGGAAAGAATGACAGAGAGACAGACGGGCAGACAGAGAGAAAGAAAAGGGGAGTCGGTGTAATCTACTGTCATCTAGCATGGCAGTTTAATCGGTCATCACTACTTTATTCTGATTCTTTCTCATTCTCCTCTGTACAAACACAACATTTGCATGAGCATGAACCTTGCTTTGTACATCTTCCGTTCCATAATTTCTCTTACTGTAAGCTTCTTTTCTGGAGAAAATAAATAAATAAATGAAGAAAATCACAAGCGCACAAGCGTTATCTCTAATTCCCAACTGGTATATCCTAAAGATAGGATTCAAAGAAATGCAAAATAATATATGTAATGAAACATATGTTCAGCCTGCAGCAAAATAAAGTATAGGTGGGATCTGAATACCCATTGGCATTGGGGGAAAACATAAAGAATATGAAATTAAAGTGAAAAGAGAGACTAAGAGATCCACATCTAGGACTGTACAGATGCAAAAAAATAGGCCCTTCGAAAGCAGCCGGTACTATTGAGGAATTGTAAAAACCATAGAAATCTAAGGAAAGATCCATTGGACAGTCAACTGGTAATCCTGGAAGGGGGGGGGGGGGGGGAGTCCTCCCTTTGTGGCCCCTTCTCGAGGTTTCTTCCATGTTCTTCCAGAGTTGAAACTTGGGGATACCGTTGATTTCTATGGGAAATGCGGAGTATGTGACACCCTGTGAGACTGTGATGAAGTGCTATACAAATGAACCGGATTCAACATAAATTGGGGTATGGAGGCCTACTTTCCCACACTTACACAAAATTCATTGGCTTGCATTTCTGCCACGGCGACATCTCCTGTTGAAGGCTGTAGAGATACGCGCCGTGAACCGTAAACGCTGCATCCACGCTCCATTCTGTGCAATTTGCACTACCATTATATGACAATGTCTGACAGTTTACCGCAACTTGTAAATGAAAAGGGGAGTGTGGATATTAGCTATCATTTTCTATGTAATCTGTTATGGATCACTGTGGTAATCATTGTTTACCCAAGCAAATCAAAAGACCACAGCTATCACAAGTACAGGAAGTGCGAAGTCTGCAGATAGCTTTCGTATTCATGAGGACATAAGCTCGATCAATAAAAGTAACAAAGGCAGCTGTAAAAGACTTATCCTCCTCCCTCCTCACTTTATTATTTAGTGCTGTTGCTTAAGATGATGTTTCTATGAGAACGCACACGGTTGGGAAGATTCCACCATGGAGCATGGAGGCCAAATTGAGACATTGAAAGCAACACAACTGGAGGCAAAAAAAAACAAAAACAAAAAAAAAAAACAGTTATCTCTGCGTCAAACACAGATATGGAAGCGGTCAGGCTTGTGTTACAGAAGTCCTGGGCACTTGCCTGGTGGAGGTCCTGTCAGCCGCCCACACTGCCACTGAGGCCGGCTCGAGTCTCTGCAGTTAAGTGTCTTTTCCTATCCATCATGCCTCGGACGCGACGCCTCTGATCAATGAGCTGTGCATGCTGGGACCTAATCAGGCCTGACAGACAGCCCTACAGGGGGACCCGGCCTCTGGCCCGCAAAGGGAGGCGCTGGGTA
The DNA here is from genome assembly GCF_960531495.2 of Zeus faber. Taxonomy (NCBI): domain Eukaryota; kingdom Metazoa; phylum Chordata; class Actinopteri; order Zeiformes; family Zeidae; genus Zeus; species Zeus faber. The sequence continues at coordinate 22,796,084 of NC_137202.1, forward strand.
CAAAATCAAACACCTTGTACATCAGAAATCAATCATTGCATAAGACGAATGGTATTCCGCCTTGAAAACCCCCCGGAATCACACCCAGCACATCATCGATATGGCGACGGCCTTAGCGCACGTACAGTAATAACAGGACAGGATTTGTCTTCTTTCTCATTTTAACTGACATTTGTTAAATACACTTGTGTGTTTATATGAAATCCATAATTCCACAGGCTGTTGTAATTGCTCCATTTGTCTATGACAGTTTCGCCCGTTGTTGTTTTTCCTCGTTTTCCGGCTCGCGTTTATTTGATTGCAGACAACAGATAATCTGTTGAAGTTGATCTCTGCATCACAAAAATGACTAAAGTGGAAAATAGAGGAGAGCATGTTACTCATAAAAGATAAATAAAAAAGATGAGAGAGAGAGAGAGAGAGAGAGAGAGAGAGAGAGAGCTACACTTGATCAAGTCGTCATTCTATTGGCATACTTTGCTAACTTAGCCACCGTACGTTTGGCACCGACCCCCAAAGCTGACAAAAGGACGACTCCTTGGCTCAAAAAGGGGCTTTCTACGTGCATTAGAAGAAGGCAACGCTTTAATTACTTCTGACGGGAGAAGCCAGGCCAAACCTTGCAGGAAACCTTGGAAATTGGATGGAGTTACATCACACACACACACACACACACACACACACACACACACACACACACACACACACACACACACACACACACACACACACACACACACACACACACACACACACACACACACACACACACACACACAATAAATCTACCACTATAGTAATAAACACATCCTTTCACCGATGGAATGACCGTGGAATGATGGATTTCATCAAATTGTTTGTTGGTAAACTTTCAGGTGAATGCGCGGTGGACTCATAATCCTTGGCTTCATCTAAAGTATTTATTTATTTTATGGCTTCGACAAAAGCTTCTAAACATCTGAACGGCTGCTAAAGACTTTAGGAATAAACCTGAGTTTCAGACATTGGACGGTGAACCAGGTGTGTCCCCTCCCACGCGAGTCTCTAATGGGCAATTCGATGGAAACTCAGCTGCTGCATATTAAAACATGGATGGATGATCCGACTTAGATTGCCGTAGAGCTGGGAATAGGTTCATGAGGACACAGAGAGATTTTATACTTTATACAAACATACTGTTAAAACACACACACACACACACACACACACACACACACACACACACACACACACACACACACACACACACACACACACACACACACACACACACACACACACACACACACACGCAAATGTTGTACTCCTTTTTTACAGGCTGGAGTGGGAAGTTAATTTCTGTTGCAGTCTTTGAGAGAGTCTGACAACAGTAGGGGTACAAATCAGACCTACTTTCCCACTAAACAGGTCACGTCTGGACAGGTGTTCCCTGACTGATAAGGTGCTACAGAATAAAACCCCAAATGTTTTAACCGAGGATGTTAGTCAAATTTTTTGAATGTGTTATCAACATAATTTCACAGATGGCAGCACATACAAATATGGGAGATTCTCCTCAGCAAAGGACAAATGGGGATTTCTCTTTTCTGTTTCTGAGAGAGGTGAACACAGGTGGATGAAAGAGACAAGATTTTCTGCTGAATGGCAGAGGAAGTGACGACATTGCCCTTGCATCCCGCCCCCGTGCACGGGTATATAACCACAGCCGCCCTTCCTCTCTTCGCTGCTGAGCGCCTCGGAAAGGCACCGTAACGCAGCACAGTAATAGATCTGATCCCTTTTCAGGAAACCATGGTTGCTTCGCAACCTAGATGTTCCCTTTCACAGGAACTGCAATCTATGACTCATGGGACCGTATACCATCACGCGACGGTGATGACCTGAGGCCCACTGAAGTGTCTGTCCCCGACCTGCCAGCAGACGTGTGAGAAAAATGCTTGCGGGATATTTTCTGTGGCACCTGCATAATCAAATCTACTGCCAAACACCGCATGTGGCAGCGCATATCTCGTAACGTCAGACATGTAAGAACGCAGAAAAGTGTGTGGGGATCTCCAAGAAGCTGCCCGACATATATTCCCCACCGATGCCCCCCTGAAGAAGGCCCAAGAGGAGGACACTCCTCTGATGGGGCTTCCAATAACAGGCTCCTGCTCCTTGGATAGGGGCCTACCCTTTGCCTGGGGGTGGAAGCACACAAACAACTAAGGTGCTGAGCCTTGACTTTACTCCTGAAAGTGGGCGGAGGGTGGGAAAACTGTATGACTTCGCCCTTGGTCACAGTCCTGAGGACCCATGGGTTCGTCATGCACTTGACAGGTCGTTGCGCATTGCGGTGCACACCAGGTTCGGCGAGTGCCCGTGTCCCTTGTGTACGTGCTTTGAAGCCTGGGTGTGCGGACGCGGCGCTCAATGGGTCAGGTGTGCGCCCGTTCATGGCCAATTGTTGCCTCGGAGGCGATATATTCGGATAAAAATTTCCCCTTGGTATGACATGACATAATGGTATATCAGGGTTTATGAGTTTTACATGTTTTTATTGTCTAATATGTGATTGGACTCAAACGGTGCTTTGTGCTACTGTGGGTCCTCGTGCGCAGAGAGCCAGCGTTTATAACGGGGGTCTGCTGCACACATAAAGTGGCGGGGATGGGGGACAAACCATTTGGGCACAAAAGTGGGCAAATGGTTTGTGTGTGTGTTCTTCCACTGTAAACGTGTTCTTTCTGGCTGTAAAAACGTGTGGAAAGGAACGCTTTGAAGAGACAGGACAGCTGTCCTGGGCCGGTGACTCACACCAACTCATACGAGTTACGTACTCCAAGGTGAAACAGCTAATGCTGTGAATTTCGAGAATTTTGAAATTCGCCGTCACTTCCTCTGCCATTCGGCGTGAATGTTGAGTCTTCGACTGGATAACATGCTCTGTCTATCAGTCCCATGAGTAATAGATCACAGTTCATGTGAAAGGGAACCCACATAATTGGAATGTTTATAATGTACTATTAATGCATAATTAAAAATAATAATATCCAATATCAGATTGTTTAAGTGAAGACACTTAAACACGCTTTCAACCGCTCATAACCAACCTATTGCCCCTCGGGGGACAAATAAAGTTCTACTACTGCTACAGTCTGATAGTCACAATAACAAGTTCCACTGTCTCTTTAAAATGAAAATTGAGCAACACCATGGAATGCAAAACCTTCTTATGGCAACTATTGATTAACTACAGAAATGCGGACGAACTTCCCTCTAAGGCACACATAAGGTTCAACCGATTGGTATGCGTGTTGCACAAAGCAGGTTACGTAACAGAAGGAAATATTTATACCTTAAGTTCAGAAGCTGAATGCAAACAGAACAGAGAAACATTGTTTCTGCTGAAACCTATCCAACAAGCATGATGGAGAACAAGCAAAAAGTAATCACCCTTAAGCACGTAAACATGTTTTTTCTTAATTACAGAGGCAGAGGTGTGCTTCGCTTTCAACCACACGTTCTTGGGAATCAATGGCGTTGCATCATATTGTTTAGGTTATTGCTCCTGGTGCCAAGCACTTCTGCTGATCAATAATCAGAGCTGGCTGCCTGGTATGAAAATGAATGCGGCCCACAATCGAAAGACGACAAGGTGCAGGCCATTGATTGATCGTAGTTTGACGTCTTGGAATGTTACGGTCTGTTAGCTGAGAGATGATGTTTTTCCTTTCATCTTTCTGTGCGCGGGGGAAGATAAGTGTAATGTGAAATTGCATGAGCGTACATTAAGAACCATATATAACATGCACATTGGTGTGTCCGTAAGCATTACAGCTTACATTACAGCATGGTGGAGAGTCTAACCCTTGCCATTGTTGACACCGCAATGTCTAGTCGCTCCCAAATCTCTCCAGTCTCCTGCCCCATATCAGTGTGCCAGGGTTGCCACCAGGGGCATCAGGGGAAGAGTTACAGTATGTGCCTAACCAGAACAGACCAGCAAGCACATTTCATTTGGATCTTTACTTTTTTGAATTCCTGGTTTATTTATACGATTAAACGTTAATCTACTTCCTCTTTTGTAATCATATCCCCAAAAACTGGAAATCCGAGGTGAGGTGAGCGTGCCCTTTTAAACAATGATAGGCTCATCTCTAAGCTGTCTGCTCTGGCCAACGCTTTTTACAATTTTTTATATATTTTTTTTATATCTGGTCATTGAGCAGCTTAAGGAATTCACATATTCAGACTCTACTTTATCCGAGTGTTAGCAAAGGTTCAGGAAACAAACAACACTTTCACTGCAGCTATGAAAGTTGTTAATGGTATCACTTAAGCTCCGGATGCCAGGATTGCCCAGTGACTCAGTTGTTAGCACGGCTGCCTCACCCCATGAGGCTCCTGGGTTTGGAGCCTGACAGGAGCCGGACCTTTCTGTTTGGAGCACGTCAAGGAAAGTCCGGATGAAATCCAAGTGAATACATGGATTTCCACTGGGCGCTCCAATTTCCTTGCATACCAAAAGACATGCATGTTAGGTTGCTATTGACTAGGTGCTTGAACTTGAGTTAGTCCCCTGGCATTAGACTATGGCTGCACACTGCTGCAAGCAGTTAGGAAGTAGAATTCCATTATACTTGTCAAATAAAGTAATTATATGTATTAAAAAGGTTCTTGTCAGTATTTTTTTTATTGATCTTTCACAGGTCTTTGACCATGGCATTTTAAAACCAAGATTATTTAGTCGTAGTTTAGATCAAGTTGGAGAATGATTTGTAAACTATCTTATGCCCCATAAGATAGTTTATACTATCTTAAAACATTGATAACTCAATGTAAACCTCAATCGAAAGACTTTCGATGTACCGGATGTCAACAAAAGGTGTACACCAGGGCCCCCTAAATGCCCCTATTCAGGATATTCCAAACTCCAAGTTACATTTCTATGCTGACGACACAATAAGTCATTGCTGTCCTTTAAATGGGTAGGGGCCTTTACTTCTTTGCAATCTGTCAGGCAAGTTCTATGCTTCCAAAAGGTCGCTCAAAGACAATTCAAATCAATCATGTGAGCATTAGTGGAAAGCTCCACCAGAAACTGTTGTTTATTTTGATCTATATTGTTTGTAAATTCGTATTATGGTGTTGGTCTGTAATGGTCATGTATGTCTGCTTGTCTTGCCTTGGAAGAGGTTCCTAATGCGAACAGGAACTGGGAAGTTAAATAAAGGTCTGGTCATTTTTTAATACACAGGGTGGGTTTTGGTAATGAAGTTGCAGAGCACGCTCACCACAGTCCCGAGATGATCAAACTTAACCATCTAGAGGAAGTAAAAGTCGTTACAAGGTTTCTGTAGGTGAACTTGCGGGAGGATCATTAACGCGAGCCCCGGCCGGTCGGGTTGCGTCACACATTCAAATTTTACGGAATTCCAAAGTAAAGGTAATTATAGCTTTGATCAACCGGATCTCGGCTATACCCAAACCATGCCGGTGAAATCACTGGGATTGAGGATCATGACGGTGTTTATGACACCACCCCAGAAAACAAAAGTTCATCCTGACAATCAGAGTCAACAGAAAGTGCAAACAGAAGAGCAGCTAAGATCGTCTGCAGATAAACACGTTACGTCAACATTTCATAGCTACGTGGAATGAAAGATTCTGAGGGCGGAAAAATAAATCTCACCTGCATTGTCAACCAAGGAAGCCTCGCATCGCCTTCCAGCCTTCTCACCCTGTCAAACAGCTCGTTTGACAGGGTGAGGAGGCTTGCGGAACGTCACGCAGTCCGGAATCAGCTCGGAAACAGGAGAATTACTGAAATGCCAGCAGCAACCAGACTTTGTCATCAGAAGAAGAGTCTTCTGGATGAGAGGTATTTCTCGTAATTGTTCAGGCCGTGCGCACTAAACTGTTTAAGAGGAAAAAGGACGTGATAGACCCAGGCAATAGTTATAGCAGCCATCTTCATTCTTGGCAAATATTGATATAGTCGTGTGTGTGAGGTCATGCTCACATCTTAATAATGGTGCAGGATGCGTACATGCATATAGATGACGGTGTGTTTAAAAGTACAAAGGTAAATACGCGTACACGTGTGTCGAAAGCACTTGCTTATATGAGCTAGCAGGAGTGTTTTTTAAGTGTTATTACACACACTACAATCATCTTTAGAAATAACTTCACCAAAACAAATGAGTCAGCAAAACAACTCCTAAATAACGGGTTCCAATATGATAGGGGTAAAAAAAAAAAAAAAAGAGGAAATTATTGTGTTCACTTCAATTTGGCTCACATCAGTTTTGCATTTCATCTCCATCCTCTTGCCAATTGCATTCTAAACATTATTACATTCTCTCATTGTGTACTATCCAGTAGTGCAGAGATGTCATATAAATGCAGAGCTCAGTCTTAGTGGTCACATAGGTTTTAACTAAGGCATCATATCAATTCCAAACTAGAAAGACTATAAAGGGATTGGTTAAAATCCCCAAGAATTAAAATTAGTTCAATTTCAAAAAACGTTTTGAGACTAATGGCCGCTGCTTGTAAAAACCTTAAAATTAAGCAAAGTATGAAACACACAATTCAATTCAAACAGTGTGTTGTGTCATCCACTGCTGCTCACGACAACACTCTTTTTAAGTGTCCCGTTGACACATTGTGAATCACTAAGGTCCTTGCTGTTTTGGTTTCGATAGATAACTTAGTCAGATATTGGATACATTTCATCGGGGATCTTTCAGAAGACACATTCCTCTGGATTCAGGAATTGCAAAGGCATAATATGAAGTTACAATAACATGAATTTATTCCAAAATGTGAACAACATATTGAGAGTGCGCTGTGAACGAACAGAGGAGAAGCCCTTGACGGTGACACTCTGATCCATATTTACTCTTCAAAACAATACCATAAACAACTTTCACTGTTGCTGTTGTGCACTGGCTGTTCAGAGACAGCACTGATCTTTCGGTAAGCGGCGATAGATGTTCACTTATCCCAGTGACTCAGCACACAGCGCCGTTACCTACCTCAAGAATGTGACATCACTTAATTTAAAATTGGCGTCACATTACAGTACCTTCAGCTGCCTAAGTGGACCGGTTGGCATTGCCGAGGGGATGGAGGAATGGATTTGTTGCCTTCCAAAGAAAAGCAAACTTCTCCATATACAGCTCTATAAATAAAGAAATCAGAGGGGGAAAAAAGTGAAATAAGAGTATTTTTACCAGTTTAATGGAATTCTGTTCCAATAAAATTTGGCATAAATCAGCGATACATCTAGATCCCACAAATCTAGGTCACTTATTGTTGGCTCGCTTAATGTTGTCATCGACTATTTGTTATATTGCCCTAAGTACCATGCCACAAATTCTGGTGTCTCAAAAAAAAAAGGAGAAGTAATAAATTGAGATAGAGATGTAAATTGAGGTGAATCTAAAGAATTAACGATTTTATTTGTCTCAATTTTAAAGCCTGGTGAACAAATGTACACGATAGACATTGGATTCCCAAGAAGGCACGGGGGACATTTTATACCCATTTAATTTTAATTGTTATTTCATTTACTAAATTTACTAAGCTTCAAGGCAAATTATCCCTCTTTTCTTTTTTTTTTTCAAGAAACAACAGCGTCTCTTTCCCATATCCACACACACCTAAATATGCATGTACGCACACGCACCCCCCCCCCCCCCCCCCCACACACACACACACACTTGATTCAGGGCTGCTGTTCCGCCAGCAACATCATCACTCTCCTTCCCACCCTTGTCTCCATGGAGACGGGCTTTCAGAGAGCTTGCTGGTTCCAGAACGCTGTGAATCAGCAGAGACTGGGAGGAGGGGGAGGAGGGCAGAGAGGAAGAATGGAGGAGGAACAGAAAGCAAAAGGACAGGGCTATGTCTGAGCGACGTGACGTCCAGTGCCGGCGGTGAAGGGGTGACCAAATCCAACAATTAATTCACCTGTTAAAAAAAGCACACGCATGTTTCCAGGGCGTAAACCTCGCGCTGTGATCAATAGAAATAAGGTTTGGATGATTCGGGCAAAGTTCACCCACCTCCCTGATAATATCCATCATGTTTTTTGCACCACACAACAGTTAGTTCAGGTCAAGTAATTTAATCGGACAAGAGCTGTTACAATTTTTGTTTTTAATAAAAACGGGTGTGATTTAGCACCATTTTGAGCAACAGAATGTGAGGGGGAAAGATTCTTCTAAACCTTAAACTTATATATACTATATATACTGATACTGTATATCATTGTATATTATTTTACTGACACCATCAAAAGGTGAGATGATTCAAGAGTCAACACTCAACCTACTTAGCTGTGGATGTGCAGATTCCATCTTCATACTGAAGTTATTGACCTACAGGCACTTTGGCCCATTTTTTGTTGATATTAAAAGTATGAATTGCTAGGTTGCATGTTTGTTTTGGGTGTGAAAAATATACATTTACTTGGTCACTTAGGCTTTTAACGCAGAAATCAAAGGCTATAAAAAAGGCTATGATTCATATTATTATTATTATTATTATTATTATATTATATTGCACATACATACAAAAAAAATACTAACGACACTATTTTACTCTGATTCCCTTACAGCGCTAAAATTCCAGGTTGCCCCAATGGTCAACAGATTACTTTGTTTCTAGCCTCCCATGTAAAGTCGCTTTGGACAAAAGCATCTGCTAAATGAATAAATGTAAATGTAAATGTGCATATACTCATACGCATGAATTTAGAATATATATGAATGAAGCTGAAGCTCAATAAACAAGATCATAACAGCCAGATCTGTAATCACCAATTACCATCCTTCAAAAAAGTCTCCAGTTTATAGAACTGTTTAACAAAACTGTTAACAATTTTGTTTTGATTTCCTTGCTATTCAACAGGTTTTTATGTATATATGCAGTATATATTTGCAGTATATATATGCAGTATATATATGCAGTATATGCGTACACTTACTTCATACCTTGTCATCTGTTGATTTTCACCTGTTTTTTTATACACTATATTTTGTTCTATGTTATAACAACTACATTTCCCCAGGGGATTAATAAAGTGCCATCCTGTCCAAGCAACAAAACTGTACAAGCTTAGCTCGTCTGTATTAGTCACTGCACACACCCCAACACAAGCAATACAATTTATCTGGGACTTTTTTTTTATAGTTTGTTGTTTGTTTTGTGGCAAGCCAAAAATAAAATCTCAAAAAAACCTCTCTGAACCTCATCTACCGCTAACACCTCCACTTCGACCTGAAACATAATGCAATGTTATGGTCTGATACGATTTGCTCACCTTGAACTCCCAGTTGTCTTCAGATCACCTCCCCTCCCCCTCCCATTCAATCACCCAGAGGAGAAACAAGACTTTTTACTTTCTGTGAAACTGTTACGTGTGCGCTTTTAGCACAACCCGCTCCCTATTCTTTATACTTTATTCCACCAGATAAAGCCTGGGTATTTAATATGATCTCTCACTCGCGCCTTTGCTTTGCAAACTAAACCACATTATCTCCCTCCGGCAGGGTTCCGTGGACGGGAGATAGCCCGCCGCTATACTTACGAATAAGCAACGCTATTTGAGCCTCTATTGGCTCCCTCTCCCGTACCAGCACGGCAGCGCTGGGAACATAAATGGATGTAGCGTCCAATCAGGATGAGCCCCGCTGATGCACCCCGGTACCAGTATGCCAGATCATCTAAACTCCACTCATTGTTCGGGTCATTCTACACAAATGGAGTTTCATTGGTATAATTGGATAGTTGGTTTCTGGTCTTTTTATAACCAAAGCACTTGGACACGCCGTGTCACAAGCCCCGACATCCAAACTCGCCAACGAACACCGTTCATGGTAAAAAACACACAACATTTGTTCGAGACCGGTCGAGCAGCACGGTCGCTCCATTTCAAAGTCGCCGTTTCACCCGACGAAGCATAGCGGCCGGTGCCACTGCTGAGGCAGTGCGGCGCCTCTATCCACGCATTGGTTTCAACTACCAGAATAGCACCTGCAGTATATGGTTTAGGAGGCGTACGCCCGGTTAGCGCTTATGAGAAAGGCTGACCGAACAGAGGAACGTAAAGACAAAAAGTAGGCAGAAGGTGAGCGAAGGTGGGAAGACAGGTGGACACTTCCACAGTCAAGTCAACGTTGGAAATGTTTAGTGATGTTTTGGTGCGGATGCAATGGCTCTGGTTGGACATTGTGTGTGTGTGTGTGTGTGTGTGTGTGTGTAGGAAGTGGAGGCTTTCATCAGCTTAACACCTTTATCTTCGCTGGAAGTCTGAATTTGAACACTGTGTTTGTAACATATATAGACAAGTGTGCGCGCAGGTGCGTGCACGCAAACAGGCACACAGAGCGGCAAACGCAAACCCGCGTGCGCACACACACACACACACACACACACACACACACACACACACACACACACACACACACACACACACACACACACACACACACACACACACACACACACACACACACACACACACACACTCGCGCACATCAAAGTTGGACAAAAATATCTCCACCCCTTGCACGAAACAAGCATTCGTGCCATGCCACATGTGTGTACAGTTACAGCGGAAGTGCCGATCGCCACAGGTCAAAATGCAGGCAGAGACAGCGCCGGGGGTGTGACGGGGGGAGGGCTGTACAGAGGGGGGATTCCGAGGGGCTGAGAGATCACAGTGTGGCTTACGGAGGGAGAGCAGGTTCAGAGAAGGCCAGGGAAAAAGCCTTCTCCACCTTCTCCCGGTACCCCGCTGGACGGAGGAGTACATATGCGATGCGAGGGGCCTCCATATTGTTGCTGTGTGGTAAGCAGAAGGAAGAGAAATCGACAGACATATGTTAAAAAGTCGTTCATCCGATCTCGTTTGGCATGGTGACCCTCGTCGGTCCTCCTCATGATTCAGCCCCAGTGAGTCCCATCTGTTATCTAGGCACAAAGCGAGGCCCTCATCACCTCCCAAGTGTTTGTTTACCCGGCCCCCGGACGGAGGGCGGACGTCAGCTTTGCACGCGCCTAAAGCGAGCGTGCCTTCAAAGGGAAGAGGGACGAGGCGTGAGCTGGGGATCGGCGACGACTCCACCATCAGGAATCTCTTGTGCCGTCGGAGGCACTGATTAAAGCCTTGTTCCAAAGAGCGCTTCTTTTCAACTGTCATCTCTTGGAATGGTACCTTGAGGGATTAAGGGCTGCGTGTAATCGGGCTCGGGCAGGTTGAGGCATGGGCCGTAAAAAAAACTGTTCCCTACCGTTAAAAAAAAATCGAAAGAGTAAATTGGCGCAGGAAAAAACAAGTTCAACGGTCATCGCGGTTTTCTGGTGGAAAACCGGTTAAGCGACACACCTGACTTTCAGATGAACCCGACCGACCGCCCTCACGGTTTAAAAGGAAGATTGCCGTCTTGTGGATGTGACTTTCGCAAGTGCGGATTAAACGGAGATCGAGAGGCGTGCCGGAGCCAGAACACAGGGGAACCGAAATGCCGGCGCTCTCTGCGCGGCCCCGGAGGCAAGATGCACTGTTTGTGCTCCATTACTTGTAGAGCTGCTGGGCAAACGGCCTTCACCAGCCTCTCCGCTTGCTCTATTACCCCGAGACAAAACACACGTTACCACCACCGACACTTAGGCGGCAAGAAGGCATACGGTTGCATAGATCCACACGCACCTGTACCGGCACCCACACACACACACAAAAACAACATAAGAATTTGAAAGACACTGATTGTGAATAGGACTTCACTCAAGCAAACAAAATGATGTCATTATCTCAAAGTGAACAAGCTCGAAATCCATTTCCATATCAGTGGGTGTTGCTTGGAATCTTTGCCTCGCATAGCAACCGCCTTGTTAAAGACAAGAGGGGGGAAAAAAGAGACGGCCTTGTTCAGAGGAATTCTGACAGCCACATGATATTTTCTGATATAAGAAGATCTGAGGTCACAATCGCAAAGTCATTCAGCGTTTTTTTCTGTATTTTTGGCGTCGTCGTGAGGCGAGGAGCAGCCAGCTGTGTAGGTAGTCTGTATACATGCCCAGGGATCCCCGGAGGGGCACTCCTCTTGTGCCGTTAAGGATTTCATTTTTAGTATATATTTTTTATTTTTTCTGCGCTCCCTAAGTCCGAGCGTACAGAAGGCATACAAATGAACATGCAGAAACATGATGAGAGCAGGAGCAAGGCTGTGGAAGGAGGGTCCCCATGGCAACGCTAGAAAATGGCATGCACTCACCATGGCAACAGCGCTGGCGAGGGAGAACGTAGTGGAAAAGGGGAGTGACGCTGGTGCTCTCTCCCTCTGGCTGTTTGAAGTGAGGTATCGTCCGAATCTCTCTCTCCCGCACGCACGTGCACGGGCGGGCACACACACACACACACACACACACACACACACACACACACACACACACACACACACACACACACACACACACACACACACACACACACACACACACACACACAGGATGGATAACTTATTCCCTCAGACAAGTCTAAAACCCGCCAAATTCAGATGTTATTATTTGATTGGCTTTGTTGGATCTATCAAAGGACAAAGGGAGTCCTGCCCACTGGTGCCCGACAATGACGGTATTCAGCACAACTTCAGGTCTTCAAACCGAAAACAGAGCCGCGGATGCCGCTCCCAAAAAGACAAATGTACAGACACCATTTCCATTTGGTGATTCTTCCAAGGCTACAGGGCCATCATGCACACGGTACTGTTTCCCCCCGCCAGACAAGGAGAAACCCCTACGTCATACATCATCACTCTTCAGCTATTTTCCTTGTTACCGCCGGCTAAGTACTGTCTGTGATCGCGCGCGCACGCACGCACACACACACACACACACACACACACACACACACACACACACACACACACACACACACACACAAAAACTGATGATGTAATATTAATTCTGACTGATAATGTAACACTTTGTTTACATTCATATATCATACAAATACCTTTCCTCTTCTTGTTGCTTGAATCTACAAGACATGACCCTTTGAAAGGATGGGTGTTTCCAGTTCATTTGGGCAGTGGTTAAAAATAATTGTAATACAGGTTTTCACATTCATGAGCTTTTGATAATGCACTGCCACGTATTTTAGTATGTCTAAATATAGGTAGGTGATCAGACTTTTTTTTTTTTTTTACTTCCCCTAAATTTAAACACAACCGGCCTTGGCATTTGGACCAGTTAGTACCCAGTTTCGGTACAGCATACATACTTTGTCAAATAAGGTGTAAATTTCACACATGGGACATTCCTCTTTTCGGGACATGTCTACAGCTGCTTTGTTGTTTTGTGGTTGAGGAGAGTGCCTGGTATGGAAATAAAGAGAACGAGAGTGACATCATGTGTTAAACAGCAGAATAGCAGGAACCCACACAATTTTGAGGTCTGGCAATAACATAGGCATTTAAAAATAATAGCGGCCTTAATTGATACGATGATAGCACTTTGAAGACTTTATAAGACTGTTACACGTTGACTTTAGTTCATTTCAAGACCAATTTGAACTGGAAAAATAAACATAATTATTAATCCGATTAACTTAAAATACATGAAGTAAACAACAAAGGCTTTTCTTTTTTTCCCGTGGGTACTGCAAGTTAATACCCTTAAAAGTAACATTTCTGACTTTTAATGCAATTTAACATCTTTATTTTCAGATAATGGATTTTTATTCTTTTTTAGCCAGCGGAAACCCTGATGAAAGTCATTTTGATAAACTGTATTTAAAGGGTTGTCATATTGTTTAGATAATCGAGACAGGCAAACTGCTTGGCTACTAACTTTGACTCAAACATACAGTACATACAGAAATCTGTTACCTTATTTAAAAAAAATAAAATAAAAAAACAGCGAAAATGTATAAATCAAATAAACCTGACAGAATGCTTATCACATTAAATTAGCATTTCAAAAACACATTTTGTGGATTTTGTTACTTGCCTTGAGAAGCACAAACCAGAATTAAATGAGCAAGTTGATTTATTCCACAGTTTGATAGGGCAAGTTGTTCATGCAGCATACCTCCGTCCCTCTTCAGACCGACAGGAGTTTATTTTACTAACCACAATAAATTTACACACAAAAAAAAACAGACTCAACTCAGTGGTCATATATTATCATCAATAGCATTGTACATCAAATAGAAAATTATCATCTGTTTTTGACATCGATACATTGCTCCACCTGTAAAATATTCCCCCCCCACACATGTTTTTATAAGTATGTTAATATTTAGTAAGTAGTTACCATACAGTGCACAAACAGGTTTGATAAAACGCTCCTGAAATTGCATAATAAATATAATTAATTTCTTTAAAGACAACTCTGGTTGTTTCAAAAGACTGTGCCGGGAGAAAAAAAAACAATCTCATCTCGGTGAGAGAGAATAAATAAATGTTTTGCGTGGACTGACAGAAATGTGAGCCCGAGGAGAAGAATAACATCCGGTAAAGGGCAACTACGTAATACGTATGTGTTCATCGTGGGGAAATGAGATGAAAACATCAAGGCAACAAAACGGAGCGGGCGTCCCACTAACCCTGAGATAGCGCACCGAGCCGTCCCTATCCGGCCGCATGACCTGCGAATGTTCTCGCAGTTTGTGCTCGTTCTGTTCACCGCGCGTGTTATTTGGAATATAAAAAGGGAAGGGTTGCGGTGCGGACCTCGTCAGGGCGGTCGACCTCTTCCTTGGCTTCTTCTTTAAAGATTCATCGACTGCCGGGTAACTGAGTTCTGGGGCTGTGCACGGTGCTGCGTTACCCGCCTCTTCCTCCGATCCTGTACTGATTTGACGAAGGGAAATGAAAACAAGCTTTCTTGAGTCGATAGCCTGGGGGTCCTCGGGTAAGAAAAATACTCTACTGTGGCAAATGTGAAAGGAAAATCTAAAGATGGTTGATAAATCACATCCTCGATGTCCTCATCGTCTCAGAGGGCGTCGTTTTCTTCATTGTGACCTTTCTTGGATTTCAACTGTCTTCGATGGCGTCCTCTGAGCATCTCTGAAGATCTCTGCAATTAGTCATCCTTGACCGATCATGACGTGGTAGATATTACAGAATACTAAAAGCTGCACTGTACTTCAGGTAATACTGGAGATCGGTAAGGAGGCGAGGGTACACCGTTTGATATTTGAGATTCGGCGTCCTTTAGGATTCCAGAGAAACAGTCTGCGGACTGCGCCGCTACCGCCACGTATTTGGGAGACGGCGTCCGTCCCGTTCGCTATTCGACACCCAGCGCTCTTAAGGATTTCGAGCGCCACCTCTCCGTCAGAGCACCGGGGCCTGCCTCGGCGCCACCCTCCCGAGCACGAAGGCGACGGTGCGGCACCCTCGCGTTCGGCAAATGCACCGTCAATTTCTCCTCACAAACCATTTTCTAACCTTTCAGGGGTTTCGTGCCATACCTGCGTGTCTCTCTTAGTCTTGCCTTCAGGGGGGTTTTGCTGTCTGTCCCTATGCTGCACCTCTAGGTCTATCTGCTCCTGCTTGTCTGCCGTCACGCCGCTGAGACTCTCAGTGTTGCAGGAGAAAGTTGGTCGCCATGTTGATGTCGTTGTTGGACGCTCGGAGCGCCTCGAGGGCGTCGATGCGGGAGAAGCCCATCTCCACCAACACCGCCACCTGCGGTACGAAAGCGGAGAAAAATACATTTAAATCGGAAGTTGAGAAAAACATTTTTTTCCTCTTTCATTAAATATAAAACCCTCAACATGAAGAGGTTGGAGATCAAATGGGAGAAAACAAAGCGAATATAGCTTTTGAATGGATCCTACAGGTCCCAGGAACCTTCTGTCCATTAATCGAAATGCAACTCATTACTGTACGACGCAGAAAATATGCTTTTCCATTAAAGCCCAAATAATATTTACCATTTCAACCTCCATTCATCATGAACATTTTTACCGCTCCAAACTGCTCCACCAGAACAAATCGACCTGGTTAAAATGCAAGACTCTTTCAGACTCCCAGGTCCCAATTCCCGAGGGTCCTCCAGGGCTCTGGTCACTTTGGGTTTTTCTAGGACAGTCGCCGGTCCATTTCAGAGTGAAACATATTGGACCTGTGAAGACCTCTGACGCAAATGCAAACATACACAGCAGACACAAACCTGCTCTTCTGCGACAGGGGAGTGCTCCAGGAGAGGTGCCTGAGGCTGGGGAGAGGGATCAGTCTGCTCCTGGGGGCGTGGCTGGGCCTGCCGAGGGTTCTGAAACCGGTGCCTCAGGGAGGGGAACAACCGGGCCCAATCTAACAGCCCAGCCTGTCAGGAGACAAACATGGGGATTGAAACAAATACTTTCCCAAAGTGTATCTAGGCAAGTGTATGTCTGCTGGTTATTTTTGTGAGAGAATGTGTCAATATATTTCTGTGGCAACTGTGGAGCAGCCTCGAATTTAAGTGCCTGAGCACCCTGTTTCTATATTCAACCAGATACAAATGCAAGATAGCTGTAAGGAATCAGAATAAAAGTGTTGTTTTTTTGTTTGTTTGTTTGTTTGTTTGTTTTTTACGGTATGTTATAAAATATGATTAGCACTCATATGTTATTAGTGCAATATGTCAATTTTTAATGAATGTACATGGAAAAAAAACATAACTGAAAGGTCACTCGTTTACACCCCTGAACGTTTGATTTTTTTCTCTAACAACTCTACCTGTGGTTGCTGCCTGTCGTTCCTCCTGGCCTGGTTGTACTGAGCCAGCAGCAGCTGTTGGTCCAGCAGATCCATCCTCTGCTCCCTCTGGATGTCCAGTGTGGCTCCCATCCCCAGTGGGCTCTCTCCACTGGGCTGGGGGACTACAGTGCACACACACACACACACACACACACACACACACACACCAGGTAAGACAAGAAATAGTACAGCATATTACTATTTATAATTATCTCTAATTGTTCATAGCACAACCTCAATGAACACTTTATTATTGAGAAACTTACCACTCTGCTGCAGCTTCTCACTGTGCTTTCAACTTTAAAACAGTTATAAACCAACATAATACCAGGGTTGAAAAAGGGTGGAGCTCTCCCTTAGGGCTGAATACACTGGTTTATCAATATAATAACTCGGGATGAACGGAACATATTCCTGTGAAAATATGGGACATCAATACTAAAAAAAAAAAAAATGACAGTCAGGATTTGGTTGAATGAGAGAAAAAGGAGAATATTTTGGAGCTTTGCCATAAAAAAGTTTGGGGAACCCCTGTCTTAAAGCTAACAAAGAACTTTACAGCTTATATCGGTTTAACTGTTAACCGTCAACTAAGGTTATTTTGAAACTACTCTCAAGACTGGACAATGGGGCTGGTGCGAGAAAAAACAGCAGAAATGAACATTGTCATCTTGTGGGGGAATATAACGTCTGGTTAAAAGCAAGATTTGTTACTGTATTTGTATGCTTGCTGCATTCTAGCATCCACACCCAACGCAAGTGAAACCGAGGCCAACGTTGAGTTGACGCTTGATGAGACCCCTTTAGGGCTCCAAGGTGTTAAATAGCTGCTACTACTAGTGTCCTGCTGCCCAATGATGCTACGAAAACTTACTGCAAATTGAATTGTCTTTGAAATGTCTTCGTGTCTAAGGACACAGATTTAAATTCAGCTTCATAATTTTTCATTTTGCTGCATCACTCATAACATCATTCTAACAGACACTTGACTTGTTGTTTTTTAAATTCTGCTTATTGCAATTTCAATGAGTTTGGAAGTCCTGGCTTCCATTGGAAAACTCTTTGCATTGAGGCAAGTGAAGAATGGAGGATTTAGGGGGTTTAGTGGTGGTGGTGGTGGGATCTACCTGAAAACAGGGGCTCTAGGATGTATTGGCATGTCTTGGATAACCAGGCAGGAACAAAGAGGAGCCGCTGCAGCCCCAGGACATTACAGTGGTACAGTCCACCTGAGACCTAAAAGGACGGAAGCAATCCAATAACAAGGGGAACAATAGTAAGGGAGGTTAGGATACATGCAGTTGTTAAGGGAATTAACCATATGGAATTTATTCAATATTGTACGTTGAAGAATTCAGCTGAGGTTGAGTACATAGAATTTCCTCGATGATTGATGCAAACTGTGTGATCAGACCAAACCACTCATACCCTAAGACGTTCTAAGTAATATCTTCCTCTCATAATTTATCTCACGTTTAAACAACTACACCTGTTGCGTAGTCATTTCATAGTCATAGTCAGCCATGTAAAAGTAATTTAAGTATTACTGATATGAGCATTTATCTCCCACCGCATCGGAATTTGGAGTTTCAATTGTAATTGTGTATCATAAACATGTTGAATTATCGCTTGTTGTCTTTCAGTGGTAACGTACAGTATACCGTTATTATGTATCTTACATTAAGGATAATAACAAAATGATCTGATATTTGTCATGATAAGAGGTCTCAAATATTTCAGGGAGTTCTATTTCAGCACTTGCTTTGTTGTGATACCACACTTTAATATAGTTTCATACAATGAACCTCGGTTGGATTCTTTAACATGAGATATTATGGAAGACATTACTATGATTATAATAATAACAAAGATTCTCTTATATTGCCCAGGCCTTATGTCATTCTACACGGTTCAGTGCGGGGCTGTTTCAACTTGAGGGTTAATAACTATGAAATCTACATCAAGGCGGTGTGGTGAACAGAGAAGCTTTCAGCTACTCACCAGTCCACTGAGTGCAATGAGCCACATAAAGGGGCTGGAGGTCAGGAGCTGTGCGAGAGTGAGAGAGTGAGAGAGACATGCAATACATCTAATAGAGAGGAAACAGTTGAAATCTGGCATCTCGTATCCAGAGATCCAGAAATCGTATTTCACTTCCCCGCTCCAAATGCAAACTAACAGTGTTGACGGTGTGCCTTGAAGGCCTTCACAGCGGTATCTATAGGCATTGGAATGGGATCTGATAACCTGACACACACGTTTTACTGCTACATCGTAGACACTCTGGGGCCCCAACACATTACACCAGCGCACCGCAGCCAGACACAGGGCTTGGTCTACCAACCTGCAGTCCCACTATGTAGACCAGAGATTTGTTGGTGATGGGAATGTGGCCCAAGACCTGGGTGACAGGCACCCTGGGGATGGACAGATAGAAAGGCACAAACAGAGAGAAGACTGGAGAGATGCTGAGAGAGAGAGGAAGAGGAAGGGATGAGGAGGGAAGAGCAGGAATGAAATGGAGAGGGGGGGAAATAATATATCTATAAACTTTTTGCAAGTTTATATCTGAAAAACATGTCAGTTTCGTACTTTAGCATATAGCAGCAAATCTGTCACATTGGCGGTACCTAGGGTCACTGTTTAAGTTCAGTTTATATTCAAATCACCTACACGAAGTCATTTTCCAGAGTCTCCTCTTAGAGTCAGAAGAGCCTGTTGGCTCGGAGTTGCGAATGGAATTCTCACAAGATTAAGTAAGCAAATGTCAAAATATCTTTAGCCGAGGAGACTGCCTACTGCCCATTCGTGGAAGGATCACGTACATATTAACTTTGTTCAGCATGGAGCCACTTGATTTGTCAGGCTACTCACAGTCCCGTAGGAAGCTCTTCCACCTTGTAGTCAAACAGGAAGTCCACAGCCTGCACAAGCAGGAGGTCTATCAGTGCAGACAGAAACCAAGTACCCAAAAGGAATGACTGAAATATAGAAATACATATGTTTTATGAGGTTTAGTTTACTGCAAAGCCAAAAATAAAATTGCTCATAATTAAGATAAAATTCAAATAGATTATAAATTAACTGGGATAATATTGATTTTTAATAATAATGCGTGAAAGGCTTGTGATCTTTAACCATATTTGCTGACATTGCAAGTTTTAGGCCCATCACTTTGCACCATCATTTTGACTGTATTGTGCATTTTAAGCATGGATTTGGTGGTGCTTGGTGTTTGCATCTGACAGTAGCTAATGAAGTACTATCCCAAAAAGCCATTGTTTTTAAGGGACATTTTAGTTTTGGCACAAGCGAGCTACCATAACAAACATGAGGTAGTGAAGAGATGTTTATCCTAAATCTACCCCAGTTTTTGATTTTGTCCCTATCTAGCAGACGTATACATTTAAACTGTAACAGCACAAAATCAATGGATTTTCATGAGAAAAGTTAAGGTGTAAATTCCAACAGTAATCATTATAAAATTTGCATCCTAGATATGAGAAAATATTTCATCATTTGAGGGAATTTAAGATATTCTGGAGATACTTTGGTTCAGTGAAACCATCCATCCAGTCCATCGCTGTACATCTGGTGTTGTGTACTCACAGAAAACTTTCTGGAGCCAAACCTCCTCTCAAAGATGCAAAAGTTGTAGATGAGCAAGCTGCTGCAGAAGGTGTCCTTCAGGTCCAGACAGATCAGCCTGCCACACACCCATCTCCATACCTGAACGACATAAGGATCGTCACACGCTCTGCCGTTTAAAAACTGAAAGAGTCAATCAGGCATGCGTTCCAACAGGCAGAACTAGTTACATGTACTTGATTAACCTTTTTAAAAAATTGTACTTGCAAGTAGATTTTTAGAAACAATAATTTAAAAAAATGTACTTGAGTATATTCCTAGAGGGGGTAATGCACCGCTCATTGTGATTTTGTCAGACCGTTCATGCTACATTTTTGTCTTGAATTTGGTCAGACCTCACCTTCTGTCTCCTTGCTGTTGATGAAAATCCAAATCAAACCTGTTCCTCCCTTAGACTATCCAAGTTCAACTACAGATTTACAAATAAAATAACAAAACACAGTGCAAACGGCACTCCGAAGACCAAATATTTTGATATCACTTTATTGGGCGCTGAAGTAAACCAATTAGATGTGTTTCCAAATGCAATTCTATTGCCTGTTGAGATATTAATACAGATTTAACTAAATGGAATTTGTGCCTGAGTAATCGTTTGGCTCAATACTCAATATTCTTACACACACTTTAGTACTCTACCCACCTCAGTCGTTTGATTTGAGATGGTTGGAAACAGTTTGTCATCTCCTGTGAGAATATTTCGGGCTGCTTTGGAATGATCTGTGCTGTCCGCTAGAACCCTGAGATGTGTGATGCCCAGTCACCACCGTGCCTTCTAAATCCCATGTCCCAGCAAAGGCCTATGCCCTCTACTCCTGATGACAGGGGGGGCGGTGGCGTGGTTCACCTGCTGCCGCTGCGTGATGGCCTGCATGTTGTAGGTGAACAGGCCCTGGTACCGTGGCAGCACGGTCAGCATCACGGTCAGCCCGGTGAGCAGCAGCAGGAGGCCTTTGGACAGAGGAGCCCGGTCTGTGGAGCAACACATTCGACATGCTGTCACCTCCTTTCCCAGGCGGGGCGGGGCATAGAGGCGTTGGTTGTTTTTATCTTGTGTCTCTACTTATCTTTCACTCGTCATCATATTGACTTTTATAGTTATAATTGTTGAAACGTCAGGAATAGAAAAGTTAAAAGGCACCAGAAACGAAAGAGCAGCTTGACCAGTCGGTTAAGACGTGACTTGAATCGTCCAGGAAGTGGGACTTTTTTTGAATGACGGCGCAGGAGCTAGCCGGCTAGCTAGCACCATGTTGCTAATGACAGGAGACCTCGCCAACCTCACACGGCGCTGTACTTACAGAGGCCCCGGGAGCCGGTGGTGGAAAACATGCTCTCTTGAGCGTGTTGAGGGAACTGTACGTTGATCGGCTCCGGCAAACAAACAAACAAACAAACAAACAAAAAAAGAAGAAGAAAAGGCACCAAGGTAGGAGAACTATGTCAGGTGGAGTTGAGGAGAGCGGCCATACTGCTCATAACGGGCATTACAGGTGGTGTTTGAGCTGCGTACGGCGAGCCGCTGGGTCCAAAATCTCCGTTTGCGTGTGTGTGTGTGTGTGTGTGTGTGTGTGTGTGTGTGTGTGTGTACGTACGTGTGTGTACGTGTGTGTGTGTGTACGTGTGTGTGTGTGTGTGTGTGTGGTAACTGCGTTCATCCGCTTGAGGGCGGTGTCACCGTACACTAGATACACGCTGTTCACTTCACTGAATCGTTTTGGTTTATTCATTATTTGAGCGCGAGTTTCTTATTGTTAAATATTTGTTTTACTACTGATGGTAAATGGTGGCCGTAAAATACAATTCCCGTTCATTGCAAATTATTGCATTTTTAAAATTTGCATTTGGCTGATTTTACGGTTGGGGCAGCATTTGTGGCCCACTGATAGTCAGTTTAGAAATATGCATCTAGATTTAAATGAACTGAAAAAAAACCCAGTAAAATACTATTTACGCTTAAGTTAAGTGTCCTATACAACAACCTACACGCAAAACATTAATAACAAAAAAAACTATCAGTAACACTTACGAGCATTGTCGCCTCAACCAGCTTAAACTAAACTTTACCTTTAAATGTAATCATGTAAGTCCTTATTTTTGCGTTACTGTGTGAATCTATTACATATCTCATGCTTAAAACATATTTTCTGTGAGTAATAGTAAGTATGTATAAGAACATGTTTAAACATGACGTTTGTCACAATTTTTAATTTTTTTTTTTAATTTCAAACTATAAGTTTTCATTGTTATAACTTACCTTGTTGCATTGAAGTACATCCGGAGTCTCTGTGACGGTAGATATTGTGTGTCATAAACGTCAATAATGACGTATTTGCGTCGATTTACGATAGCAGTTCAACTTACATAATTTCTTTTGTAAAATTGAGTTGAGTTCTTATTCCTCGGATTACATTTTCAGTGAGTTCAGTTTCAATGAAATACAAAAACATATTTCTGTGGGTAACAACCATTGCACGGCTGCTATTTTTCCAACCCCTCGCTGGATCTTGAACGCATCACTGAGTTGCACATTTCAGTGTTTTCGGGGGATGCGCTGACGGCATTTTAAGGATTTTTTAAATTATTTTTTTCATCAATCCGGCAAAGTGACGTGGACCGCGCAAATTATCACTCTAACAGATCAACTGATCATCTATCAGGTAAGAAGCTATATAAATACACGCGTAAATCGATATTTTGGTAACGTTCAAACACTACTGGATGACTGAGTCCACGTCGCCCACTGGACAGAGTCCAACTGGACATTCTCACTCGGAATCTGTATGTTTATAGTAAATAATATGATGATGCCAAAAAGTGTCTCACTGTAACACTCATCTCCTTCGTTTTGGAACGAGACGCAGGACGTGTGAAATTTGAACCGCGGGGTGCTTGCCACATAACGGTTTAAATGACACCTCAACCTCGTTCGCAGCTTACGTCGGAGTACGCGTTCCGGGTAGTTTTAGCCGGGTCGGACGTGCTTCGGCAGTCGGGTGCACTGGCTCGTCCGTGTTAAAACTGCTCAAAATTTGCTCGTCCCCCGGTTTTATCTGCTCCGCGTGCGGATCGATTCGCATGAAAACCTCAAGCGCGAGGCGTCTGCGACAGCGCGGTTCAAACGAGACATGAGCCGTGGCCTTAGGGGGGTCCGGCCCGGCAGGGGCTTACCGGGACCCCTAATAACAATAACGCGCGGCCTTGCCCTTCCGTGTCAGACCCTGTGGAGGACCCAAACGCCCCGGAGACCCATGTTGACCGGCCGCGGCATCTGCAGCCCCCCGCCCCCGCGCCCGGTATATATATATATCCGTATATACGTGTGTGTATACCTTCACGGCTGGATGGAATTCAAATGCGCGACCCCCGCGTCCCCCCCCCCGCTTTGATTGATCCGGCTCTTTCCCGACGTCCGAGAACATTTTCGAAGGGATACGCGGAGCAGCTGTCTAATAGTTGAGCGTTTCCTCCTCTCCCACAGATGCGGCGGAGGGTAGGCCCCCATTGGTCGGTTCCCATCCATTAGGTCTATTTGGCTGCCCGTGGTCAGATGTGACTGCAGAGAACAGCTTGCTAATTGTGTTTCAGACCTTCTCCGTCACCGATGTGAGGCGGAGGTCTAAAGAGGTTGCTTCGCCCCTGTTCTCCATCAAAGCTAACCGGATTAAACGGGACGGAAACGCGGAACGCGGCGCCCCCCCCCCCCCCCCCTTTTTTTTTTCCCGCGCACGTTTGCGTGTTTCCCAATAACATTTTCTGAAAGATTTGGAGACGGTCGCGACTCCTGCTGTTTGCTTTGTTCATTAAGGGGAGAAGAACAGATGGTTTGCTGGTCTGTTGTGCAGTGCACACACGCACGGGGACGCGCGTGCACGCACACACGCACACATGCACACACATGCACACACACGCACACACACGCACACACACGCACACACACGCACACACACACACACACACACACACATACATACAAACACGCAAACAGTCCTGTCACCTTAGCCGTAGCCCCAATTTATCTTTTTAGTATTTGCATATATGTATGTTTCGTAGATAGATAGAGAGACAGACAGATAGACAGACAGATAGATAGATAGATAGATAGACAGACAGACAGACAGATAGATAGATAGATAGACAGCACACCAAGTCGATAGTCAATAATAATAGTTGTCTATTGTTGTTGGCCGGGTCCTTTCGTGCCCTCTGAGACTGCTTTGAGCACCTGGGGGCCGTGCGTGGGTGTTGCTCCGCAGGTTCTCTGCTTCCCTGTCGATTGGGGGTTCTTGTGTGGCCGCGGCGCATTGTGCTCGGAGTGTTTTTGCGGTCTTGTGGGGTGTCTGTGCGGCTGCCGGCTCGTGGGTGGCAGCTCGTAGGCACCACGATATAATTCTGACCTCATACACCAGAACTTATTGGGACCAATCCCGTGCACTCACGGGTGGACACATCCAGCGGTGCCGTATGGGGGGGGGGGGGCGACTGACAGGGACCCAAAAAATAATTTAAACATCAGGTTCATTTTTGTGGTGCGCACTTTTTCTTTTAATTATTAGAACGCACAAGCTGCGAGCTCCGGCTTAAACGCGAGTGAATGCTCTCATGACTAAGAGCACATGTTCTCTCCGCTGCACGTCCCCGTCTCCAAACAAAAGAAATAAAAATAGTGTG
>NC_137202.1:22831147-22846147 GCF_960531495.2 Zeus faber
TATTCCTCGCTAAAAGCATTGCTCTGTAAAGAAAGGTAATTAGCAGGTGCCGGTGGACCCAGCGGAGGGCAACCAAGTACACTCCTGTGGCTCATACACACACTCACACACACACACACACACACACACACACACACACACACATACACACACACACACACATACACACACAAATGATACACACACACACACACACACACACACACACACACACAAGCGCTTGAACTGCGCAGTCAGCAGCGTGGGCTCCCCAGGCTCCTTGGATGTGACTGATCCTTTATTGAGTTACTGTTTTACGCCTACTTTACCCCTTTCACACACACACACACACACACACACACACACTCTCGC
This sequence comes from Zeus faber, assembly GCF_960531495.2. Lineage (NCBI taxonomy): Eukaryota > Metazoa > Chordata > Actinopteri > Zeiformes > Zeidae > Zeus > Zeus faber. The sequence continues at coordinate 22,831,499 of NC_137202.1, forward strand.
ACGATGGGACGTGCTCACGGCCGCCAGCCTAGTTTGATCATTTACACATCTCCCTAACCAAGGTCACTGTCTTGTTTTTTTCCTCTTTTCACCACATTCTCTCTCTCTCTCCCTCTCTCTCTCTCTCTCTCTCTCTCTCTCTCTCTCTCTCTCTCTCTCTCTCTCTCTCTCTGCCTCCCCCCACAACCCCTTTCTTTCTTTCATTCCTCTCCCACCCGTCCCTCGGGCTAATGAACTTCGCCACGTGAAGACTGCCAGTCAGCGGAAGGGTGGAGGAGGAAGAGGAGGAGGAGGAGGAGGAGGAGAGCAAGAGAGCGATAGACAGCGAGGGTGGGCGAGCGAGAGAGGGAGGGAGAGAGAGAGAGAGAGAGAGAGAAACAGACAGAATAAAATTCTGCTGATGTTTGGTTAATGGGAGTGAGGAGAGGTGTCAGGGACGGGCCTCTGATCTCTGCTGCGCGGATACATTGTTCAAAGGCCGGCGAAACAGCGCACGCAGCCAAAACCGGCCGTCTCCCGCAACACACGCACGCATGCACAAACACACACACACGCACACACACACACACGCACGCACACACACACACACACACACACACACACACACACACACACACACACACACACACACACACACACACACACACACACACACACACACACACACACACACACACACACACACACACATACACACAGGCTAATGCTCCTTACATGCCATCATTGTAGGACGGATTGACAGATTGACAGCATGATGGCAGCCTAAAGCCCGGGTTATGACGTTGTAGGTCAAACACAAAAGGAGCACCTCCATCTCGTGATTGCGAGCGGGGGGCACGGGGGGGGTCCCTTCTCAATTTGCATGCGGGAGCAAAATCAATGGGGAATCCATTGTATAAATGCATGGTGATGCGTGGCGGCCATCAGTGATTTATCAATATGTTCACAGATCTCTGACGGCCTCACCTGCCGCCTCGGATTTGATTAAGGAATAATGCCGTTGAGCGGCGGAATACATTTACTCTCGCACACACACACACACACACACACACACACACACACACACACACACACACACACACACACACACACACACACACACACACACACACACACACACACACACAGATACTTTTTCTTTCTTTTTTCTTCCTCCTATCACTCTCTCTCCCTCTCGCTCTCTCCCGCTGTATATTTTCTGCTGACTGCGTGTCCTTGAGCAGTCCTCATTAAGCTAATGCAAACCTGCCTGACGGAGAGAACCAAACAAACTGACGCGGCAGCGCCGTGGCAACGCCGGGCCCCCACCACCCCACCCCCTTAACGACGGGGAGGTGGTCGTTATGCAGATGAGGTCCAGACGGCGGGAGGGGAAGCCGCCGCCCCGGCCCAACGACCCGCTAATGCCACGGCCGCTTTTCTTTTTTTTTTTTTGGGGGGGGGGGGGTTGTTATTTTTTTTTTATCATACCCCGCCGCTAATGGAAGCCGAGCGTTTCGTGGAATTATTTGTCTTTCCTCTCGGCGGGGTAGTGAGCGAGGAGGGGTAAGGGAGGGAAGGAGGAAGAGAAGAAGGGCTGAGGCGGCGTGAATTTGTTATCGACTACCGGGCGCTTCTCGGGGGCCCTCCCGAAAAACAAGAGGACCGCCGCGTCCCCGACACCACGGGCAGTAGCACATTTAGAGATAAAATAGCCGGGTGTGTGAAACAACATGGATGTTTGGTGGAAATTAAAGATCCATCCGGAATTTCTCATGAGAGATAATAACGACAGGGAAAACAAAACATGTTTCAACTAAATGTCACAGTACAGTTAAATAGCAATGCGCTCAGGGCAAAATAGTAATTGATGCATGAGATGGCTGTCATGAAAGTGTTGTGCCTGCTTTATTCTGGCATTACACAATGAAATTCAAGGACTTTTAAGTACTTTTTTCAAGCACTTCACGCAAAACAAATATAATAAATTTTCAATGTAATTTTCATCAAAATATAATATAATCTTAGTCTTAGTGTCAAGTATTTACATTTGTATATATATATATATATATATATATATATATATACACACACACTCACACACACACACAAGAATCGATCTGCGATCTGCTACGCAGCAGTAGGAAACGGAGTAAATGAAATATCTCTACAATAAAAACAGCGTTTTTATTAGCTTTGTTTGGAGAAAAGATCTCGGTAGCTCTGATCAGTGTTTCCCCAGTCTGTATTTGAGACGTTGAGAGACTTTGATTTTTGATTCCGTGCGTGATTACCAGTGATGCAAATACATATGTTAATACGATGAATGCCTCATCATTAACATTAGTTTACAAAAAAACACAAAAAATCTGAATCTGATTGAAATTCTTTCAATGAACGCGTTGGGGCGTGATTATTTCTGGAATAAAAACGTGAATGTGGCGACAGCGATCGGCACTGTATACCTCTGTCGGCCTGGTTCCTCTTGCTGCCGTATTCCATCGCTGGCCCATCGGCCTCCCTGGGGCCCTGCACCAGGCTGGGGGAGTGGCCTAACACGCCGTGGCCCCCGGACAAGCCGTCATGGTGAAGGCCTGGACATATAAACAGACACAAAAATGAAAAAAATTCAATAAAAACCGAATAAAAGAGGGTCGTCTGTTTTACAAAGCAGTTTACGGCAATTTATGGACTTTGAGCGATGGTCGGTCCTCAGGTGAAGTTAATGTTGAGTCAGAATTTATTGAATTAAGTCATATTCTCTGGCTTACTTTAGTATCTTCTCAGAGATTGCGTTTGGTTTGTCCGATCAGTCTTTATTATCTGCAAAGTAAGGGTGAAGCTAGGATTCAATTTCTATTCTTTCTCAATTATTATTAAGTTAATATCTTTGATAAGTTAATATTCAATTAGTATTGTTTCTTCATTGGTATTAACTAAGTATACCCCAAAAATAAGCTTGAACTAATACTAACTTTTTCTCAAAGTTAGCATTAAGTTAATATTTTCTCTAGTTACTTGTTAGCAGTGTATGTTGTAGTAAGTTGGCACTAAATTAATATTCCCAAAATTTAAGTTCAACCTAATATTACGTTTTTTTTATTAATTAAATTAATTTAGGGTGGACGTATTATTCTCATTTTAACACAAGTTAATAAAGGTCTCTGAAGTCCACAAAACATTTTTTTGAATATTGTTGAATATGCCTCTTCAACAAAACAGGGACTGTTTAAGTGGGAGGAGTCACCCTCCCCAGGCCCCGAGGTCTGTGAGCCAATGGGGTTTGAGCATGGTTTCCGGCTTTCGTTCTATTTACCCCGTAACCTTCACTGATTTCCCCTCATGAGTCCACCCCTGTTTCTGAACAAGTTTGAGGAAAAGGGTTAGCAATCCAGCTGCTGAATCATCACTCATATGAGATCCACGAGGCCTCATTTAAAAGTTTGTTACGACTTTCGTTGCCCCGCTCCAGGCTTGTGGGGTACACACTGCACCGGGACATCGCACGCAGGGATTTTGTTTCTTTCAATTAGTAAATGTCGGAAAATAAAATAAAATAAAATGAAATGAACAAACTGAAATAGATACACCTACAATAAATACACAGCGGATGGGATGGAGCAGATGATCATATCAAGAAATCCGTGACGATCTGACATCAGATCGTGCAGAGAGTAGAAAAAAAACGTTGAAAACTGAGTGTTCAGAGCGTTTTGTTCACAGCGATGACTTTGTCATTAGTTTACATTACTATTTGACACTTTGGCCACCTCTGATATGAACATCCCACATTTTAACATTATATATATGGCAGAAAATAAGGTCATAATCCCCTTTAAAGTAATATTCCCTCGTAGTAAGTATTATGTTAGTATTCTCTTTCATTTTTCGTATTAAGTTTATATACCCTCTTAGTAAGCATAGACTTAGTATTAAGACAGTATTACGTTTTTCTGGAAGTTAGTATTAAGTTATTTATCTCTCTAAGTTAGTATTAAGTTAATATTCTCTCTTAGTATTAACATAGTATCACCAAAGTGAAGGTTAAGCTCGTATTAACTCTAAGTCAGGTAGTAATATTCAGTATTATTAGTATTATGTTGGGTTTGCTGGTCGTGCAGGTGGGAACGTACGCGTGGCGTCCGTGGTGCGTTCAGTGTGAGACGGCGAGCTGGAGACGCTGCTGCTGTGGTTGGACGACGGCGGCGCTTCGTCCAGGGAGGGAGACGGGGACGGGCTGTCCTGAGCTCGCTCCTGAAAAGACACAACTGTCGGTAAGTCGCATGCCTACAACATTAAAAAACAAAAATTACAATATCTATCAATTACCTTTACCTTTACACTGTTCTATAAAAAATATATAATAATAATAATAATAATAATAATAATAATAATTATAATAAAATACAACAATTTTAAATATATATTTTTTAAATAATAGAATAAATATTGTAAATATTTTCAATACAATATTAAAATATATTATTTAAAAAATAAGCCTATTCAAATTGCTATACACCAGAGATAAAACGTAACTAAGACAGTTTCACAGAACAAACAGCGGCTGTTAGCGATGGTCCCCACATGTCTACATGCATAAAAAGGCCAAATTCAAAGGATTGCGTTGCTCGTTCCCATTCCACTTCTTAAACATCAGCATTTCAGCACCACAATACACTGGTAATACACTGAATGGAAACGGGGCGACGTATATACACGACATATCCGGTGTATGAGAGCTCTCGCGGGATCCCCCCCCCCCAACATCGACGGAGGCGGGGCTTCACCTTTATGACGGAGGCGGGAGCCCTGGCCTGCTGGCTGGCGTGGAGCTGCGCGGCGTTGGCCATGCTGGCCAGCGTGCTGAGTCGGTTCATCTGGCCCATCGCCATGGAAATGGAGGCAGGTGCCAGGCTGGCAGGGATCAGGGGATGTGACATCATCATGAAGGGCAGCTGCTCCAGACCTGGGGGGAAGAGCGTTCGATACGATGAATTATTGGGAAACAAACGTGACACGACAGCAAATCTCCACAAAAGACACGTTTCTTTTATTTGATATACAGATAACATGCTCTTGTTGATCATTCAGATAAAATGACCGTGTGCGTGAGGCCCCCGTGGCCTCAATTCTCTGATGACGAGATTGAAACTTGACTCTGATATTACTCATCTATCATGTCAACTGGATGACTCAGTAATCGGCTTATAAAGCACTGCAATATGATACGTGTGCGGGGTGCGCGGGTTTGTGCCCCCTGCAGTATGTTGGGGGTGCAGGGCGTGATGGAGAGAACGGCCACATGACACTAGGAACGGTTGCGGGGGAGAGGGAGCGTCAACGAAAGGAGAGCTGAGGAACGGAGAGAAAGGGCGTGGATCATGGGAATCTTGAGAATTTGTCGTTTTAATGACGGTGCATTGTGCAGATGGACCTGTACAGGGAATTCCGTTAAAGGCTGATTAAGAGGCAGTTTCGCAGTGAAAACATAAGCTTGACTAACTTGACTCCTAATACAACAATTTTCTAGAAAATGAACGACGCCCGCCGTCCACGCCTGTTGGGTCCGGCCGACAGTGTTTCCAGTTCAGGCTGAACGCGAAGCAAGGGGGAGATCCGGCCCAGTCCAAAGGACGGAAGGAAGACACGAGGGTCGAGAGACAAAGAAGGAGAGGAAGCGGGAGGAAGAGGAGAAGACGGCCACCGGATCCCGACGCCGAACCTGCCCGGTCGTAGATCTCGCGGTGCACTCTGTCCTTTTCGGAGGCGTCGCCCTTCGTCCCGAATTGTAACTCAAATCCATAAAAAAAAAAAAAAAAAGAAAACCTCAAGTGGGTCCTTTGATGCTTTCTTTTTTTTTTTTTCATCCCCTGACCCGAACGCAGTACTTTCTGACTTTCTGTACAAAGGTACAGTGCCATCAACTCCTTCGATTTTTTTTTTTCGGGTATAAAAAATGTACGAATGTAGTGTGAACGGACCGATCCATCGCAACGTCTGACGCGACGCCCGCCCCCGGGGACGGCGGGGAAAGACGCCACGTACGCGTGTTCTTCACACGACCCACAAACCATCGAGGGCGGGACTCCTGTTCGACCAGGCTGGCGTGATAACAGGGAGCATTTAAGGACGGAGCATTAAGGAACTGAAAAGCTTCAAGGCCCGCCCCGCCGTGGCCCCGGCCTCTTAAGGACTCGTGGGGTTAATCCAAGCCAAGCGTCCTCATCGCCCAGCGCCATTGTGGCTTGTTTTTACGTCGAGGGTCTCGTCGGACCAGACTCCCGGCCGGGCATCACATGAACTTACAAGCTTTAAGAGCCGTTGCTTTGACTCATTTCCCTTCACTCGTCCATGATCTCAGCCGAGCCCAGGCGAAGCCTTCTGCACCACCTGCGCCATTTGTTATTGATGGGGGCCCCCCTAAATCTGTCCTCCGATGTCACTGTTTTGGTTTTGATAAAAGATGCTTGCGACACAGATCCCCATTTGCAAGCGGCGGTGGGAAGAGCTTTGAAAATCAATTTTTTTGGATCCGATTTTCGGTTGAAAAATTTTTGCATTTTGCATTTTTCTTGCTTCTGAGATCGAAGGGAACTTTCCGTATCTAAGTTCCTGAGTTCCCCCTGGCTTGATACTGCCTACAAATGGGCTTGTCGCCAATCTTGCTCGATCTTGTAGTCAAGCCCTTTTCCTCAAAGACAAAAGGGGGAAAAGAATAATTCAATTTTTCCTCAAAATAAATGGATATCCAGGGTGACGTAGTTGACGCATGATGGTTCATGATCAAACTTACTAAACCAAAATAACTACTGTTCACCTCATTCCACTGTACACTGCATTCAATGTCACCATACTCAAAAAACAAAACAAAAAAAAAAAAAAAACTTCCACCTTTGCCCACCCCATTTCCGAAAATCAATGAGCCATAGAGGGATGTAATGTCGTGTGCTTGCACACAGCCATACACAGTATATGATTACTTCCCGATGTGGGATGGCCTCCATAGGGAGAACCTCTCAAAAACCTCTCTCCTAAACAGCGCATTAGTCAACACATCAGCATACTGTCCAGCGGCTGTTCATTCTAATCATTTCAAAAATGACTTCAGGACATTCGCCTTTCGTGGCTTTGAAAAGGTCAAATTCACAGAGGGGGGGTGGGGGTGGAGGGTGGCTAACATAGAGAGGCCGCTGAAACAACGTCGGATTTTTAAAGGAAAAAACACTCGTGCCACGGGCTATGACAGATCCACTTTGTTTTGGATGTGATGCGGTAGACATTCCCTTGTATTAACGTATGTTCACCAGCGTTACCGGTCAGTCCGCTCAGCCCCGTTCAGACCGGTGACCGCTTAAAGAGAGCAGACGCAGCCTGCCGGGTGAAGATCCAAGCCCCTCTCGGTTGGAAACGGCCGTTCTCGCGGTGAAGTTTTACCATCAAAATACATCCAATGGATGTTAAGCGCGGCCAAAGAGTTTTTTTCCCGGGAGCGTCTTTCAGCCGATCGCTTTTTACTCAACATTTTTAAGACACTCGCGTCAAACACCTCAAAGCCGCTTCCCCGATCCGAGCCTAAATCACACGGGAATCGTGTGATTTATTAACCTTCTAAACTCGATGTTAATAAATGCAATGGGTGAACGGACAGCTTGGAACGCTACATGAAAGCATTTCTACATTTATTTAACAAGGTTTGAGGCCATAATTGTGGTCAAAATGTGTGTAATTCACGAGATTGTTATTTTACGATTTCCCACCGGCTGCCTGCTCTGCTGCAGTCAACCAATTCAAATGCGATATTCAGACTAGGCGCGTGTCTCACTGTTCTGATTGGCTGCTTCGGTCAGCTCTAGCAGCTTTATGGACACTTTCAGTCGGCTAAAATCCTGTCATTTCCCTCCCAATTTTCTTTAATATTTGAACTTTTTGCTTTTTTATTTTTTTATATTAATTTTTTTACCGCCATTGATCCTACTGAGTACATACTGTATTTGTTTCAAGTCTGTTTTCAAAGGTTAAAACTACGGTCATGGCTTACTCCAGTATACATCTACAATTACCTTTAAACCTCATTAAACCTTAAAACCTTAACTTTTCGAGTTTGCGCTCATCTCTTAAGACGCCGCACTCCTTCCTCTCAAAGGTTTCGTTTCCTACAAGAAACCAACGACTACATTGGGAGGTGGGAAAGAAAATGTCATTCAATAAAAAAAAAAAAAATGTTTGTTGTTAATTGTATAAGATGATAAATATTCATAATTTAATAAAAGGCAAAAACAAACAAAAAACAAAAGAAACACGGGGGGGGTGGTGGAAACAAAAGAAGGCTGATGGCGGTTCTGGTTCGGCGCCAGCAATGCACGCTGGGTAATTATAAAAGACAAAGAAAAGAAAAGAAAGAAAGCAAAATCTTGGACTCTTATTGCGCGCAATTGTGGCGTGCAAAATAATAGAATGAGTTCACGGCGGAAAAGGAGAACAAGGCTCTCCGGAGGACAGATGAGATAAAGCCACGAATCAAGAAAGACAGACAGAAGGAGAGAAAGAAAGAAAGAAAGAAAGAAAGAAAGAAAGAAAGAAAGAAAGAATGAGAGAAAGAATGAGAGAGAAAAATGACTAATGAGGAGGAGTAGGATGGCCGGTGCATTTGGCCGATCAGTCCATCTGTTGTTCTCTCCTCCTCCTCCTCCTCATCCTTCTCCTCATCCTCATCATCATCCTCCTCCTCTTCATCCTCATCCTTCTCCTCATCCTCATCCTCATCCTCATCCTCCTCCCCCTCCTCTCCATCCTCCTCCTCCTCACCCTTCTCCTCCTCCTCCTGCTCCTCCTACCACTGCCCTTCCCCTCCGTCTCTCACTCTCTCGAGCTCCCTCCCTCATGTTTCATTAAAGAACATCAAAAGTCAAAGTGCCTCTCTTATGTTTACCCAAACAAACCATTAATGTAAACAAACAGTTACTGTAAATTTCCCCGAAGATCTTGTTAAATACAGAAACGCCTGCTCCTGCTCTTCCCCCTGTCTGCCCGTGAGGTGTCACACTCAGCGTGTGTGTGTGTGTGTGTGTGTGTGTGTGTGTAATCTGAGATTGGCTTTGTAGTGGTTTAAGCTGCGGTAGGGGCCGGTTCCTTCCCATAAGACTGTGGGTGGCAGTATGGAAAAACACACTACACTGCTGTGTGTGTGTGTGTGTGTGTGTGTGTGTGTGTGTGTGTGTGTGTGTGTGTGTGTGTGTGTGTGTGTGTGTGTGTGTGTCTGTTTGTTTGTGCGCGATGGTGACGGTGTTTCCAGTTGACTCTATCATTAAAAGCCATTATGCTTTACAGGTTTATAATGGCTGGTGGTAACCGTGCCATCTAACTGTACACAGATGCAGGTCCCGTTTAGCCCGACGCATATGACGGCAAACAATGCTAAAGACTGGGAGTGTTTAGAGGCATTGTGGGAAAAAAAATGTACTATTTACGCCACATGACAGCGGGGGATGCTGTGTGGCATTAACACACACATGCACCCACATACACGGACAGACAGAGACACACACACACACACACACACACACACACAGACACACACAGAGAGAGACATACACACACACAACCACACACGGACAGACAGAGAGACACACACACACGCGGACAGACAGAGACACACACGGTCAGATAGAGACACACACACACGCACACACACACAAACGGACAGACAGACACACATACACACACACACACACACACACAGACAAACACACACACAAACATAGACAGACAGACGGACGGACGGACGGACCGACACACACACACACACACACACACACACACACACACACACACACACACACACACACACACACACACACACACAATGTTTTTCAATTTCTCTAACTTTATCTCTGTGACTTCCTAAAATGAGGGAAAATTTGGGATAATTTAGCTCCCACAGCATTTAAACATTTTATTTTTTAAAACATTTATGTATGCATGTGTGTGTGTGTGTGTGTGTGTGTGTGTGTGTGTGTGTGTGTGTGTGTGTGTGTGTGTGTTCTAATCTCATACTGTATTCCACACAGACCCCTGTAAGCCCTTTCATCTGTCCAAACACGCTGATGTCGCTTTAACCTGCCGATAACAGCAGGGGCATGTGTGTGTGTGTGTGTGTGTGTGTGTGTGTGTGTGTGTGTGTGTGTGTGTGTGTGTGTGTGTGTGTGTGTGTGTGTGTGTGTGTGTGTGTGTGTGTGTGTGTGTGTGTGTGTGTGTGTGCGGCGTGTCCATCCTCCCCATCGATTGTCCAGCGGTTGTCGTTTGCATTCAGGATAGTGAATTAGAGCGAAGACTATTGATTTGCCCTCAGCCTCTCATCTTCCTCATCTCTCCATCATCCAGGCTCGGGCGGCGTCTTTGTCGGTTCCTGTCTTTCCTGAGGGGCCACGTATCTCTGCCAGGACACGTCTGCTTTTGTTTTTTTTTGTGTGTGTGTTTTTACCAATGGGGAATGGCTTCCCATACAAAATGGCAAACGCGCTATCAGTCGCAGCCTTGAACCTGCGTCGCTATTGTCTATTTCGAGTGTCAAATCCATATGTAAATGGGTCACCCTCGGGAAGCGGTGGGTGGGGGAGGGGTGGGGGTTCAATTCCCAGGTGCTTTTCTGTGCTTTGTTCCTAGGGGCGATTTGTGCGTGTGTGTGTGTGTGTGTGCGTGTGCGTGTGCCTGTGTGTGCGAGAGAGAGAGTGAGTGTGTGTGGAGGGGGTGGGGGGTAGCGCTCAAGTGAAACTTGACGGAAACAACCCCCACCGCTATATCTTGTCGGACGATATTGACAAAATCTAAAAATCCCGATATTTGTCACACACTACCTTGATATCGATAAATGGTTTCGAGGTGAGTGCTCCCCTTGTATGTTGGTGACTTACTAATTGCCCGGTGCTTCGTTGCAGCGCCTGTGGCACTCGATTTGTAAATATTTGTATATGTTTATTCTCACATATTCACGTACACTGTCTTGTAAATAAACACTTTTCTAAGAGCTAGGAGGTGGTCTAGGAGCTAGGAGACTGTCTAGGGGCTAGGAGAGTGCTCATTGGGAGGAGGCAGTTTAGGGGCTCGGAGACATTTTTGGGGATAGGAGACAGTTTAGGGGCTAGAAGACATTCCAGGGGCCAGGAGACATTCTAGGTGCTAGAAGACCTTCTAGGGGCGAGGAGAGTGTCAGGGGCCAGGAGACTGTTTTGGGGCTAGGAGACAGTATAGGGGCTAGGAGAGTGTATAGGGGCTAGGAGTTAATTGTGGTGCTAGAAGACCTTCTAGGGGCGAGGAGAGTGTCTAGGGGCCAGGAGACTGTTTTGGGGCTAGGAGACAGTATAGGGGCTAGGAGAGTGTATAGGGGCTAGGAGTTAATTGTGGTGCTAGGAGACCGTCTAGGGGCTAGGAGATCATCTCGGGGCTAGGAGACCGTTTGGGGGCTAGGAGACCGTCTGGGGGCTAGGAGACGGTTGAGGGGCTGGAAGACATTCCAGGGGCCAGGAGACATTCTAGGTGCTAGGAGTCATTCTAGGTGCTAGAAGACCGTCTAGGGGCGAGGAGAGTGTCTAGGGGCTCGGAGACAGTCTAGGGGCTAGGAGAGTGTGTCGGGGCTAGGAGTTATTCCTGGTGCTAGGAGACTATCTAGGGGCTAGGAGATAATCTAGGGGCTAGGAGACCATCTAGGGGCTAGGAGACAGTCTATGGGCTAGGAGAGTGTCTCGGGTCTAGGAGTTATTGTTGGGGCTAGGACAGCCTCTAGGGGCTAGGAGACCGTCTAGGGACGAGGAGACATTTTAGGGTCTAGGAGAGTGTCTCGGAGCTAGGAGACCGTCTAAGAGCTAGGAGACCATCTCGGTGGTAGGAGACAGTCTAGGATCTAGGAGGCAGTCTAGGATGTAGGAGACAGTCTAGGAGCTATGAGAACGTTTAGGAGCCAGGCGGCGGTTTTTGTATTTTGTCCAACCGTTCCTATCGTATTGTGACTGTCCCTGCTCCACCCCTTGACCTCTAAGCAAGGTCATAACAGACGACATCTAGTGGATGGCTGCCACGCCCTTTCAGAACCCTTTAATGCGGATGTTATCGAGCAGGTAGAGGCATTGAACGTCTAGAATAGTCGATAGAGTTCGGAACATCCCATGACTGTAACGCAGCCCTAAAGACAACATTTAACCATACCATAATGTCACAACAACCAAAATACCAGACAGTACCTAGTCTCTATCTCGGCCCCGCCCACAACCCGAGAGCAGAAAGACGGACGACGACCGTGTCCTTTACCGAAGCAACCGTGTTAAAAAAATGGAAGGGGAGGAGGAGCGGAGGCGGTTCTGGTCGGGTGCACTCTTGTGTGACGCGCTGATGAAATGTAGCTTAACGTGTTGAGCCTCCGTGGCGAGCCACCTCCGCCGAAAATGGCCCCGGCCAGGGCGCAGGGGTGCCTTGGCCCTTTGCTTCAGGGCCGCCGGACCGCACAGCGGCTCCGGTCCGAATGAGAAACACTGACTCATTCTCGCCGCTGCTGCGGCTGTTGTTGTTGTTGTTGTTTTACTTGCGCGGCCCGTTTCTCAGGAAGTGTGGCGGTGCCGTCACATCCTGGCTCTCCCTCCGCTGGGTTTTCGTCTCTCGCTTTTTGCCGGACGTGAGCACAGCTGCTCTGTGGCTTAACCCGGGAGCCAGAACCGCAGATGTGTGCAGATAACAATCTGGAGATGAATTGGGAGACTGTGGCCGTTTCCTCTTTGGTGTTTTTTGCGCCCGTGTGCGTGCGCGTGTGTGTGTGTGTGTGTGTGTGAGTATGTGTGTGTGTGTGTGTGTGTGTGTGTGTGTGTGTGTGTGTGTGTTCGTGTGTGAGAGTATGTGTATGTGTGTTTGTATGTGTGTGTGTGTGTGTACATGTGTGTGTGTGTACATCTGTGTGTGTGCGTGTGTGTGGACGTGTACATTTGTGTGTGGATGTGTGTGTGTGTGTGTGTGTGTGTGTGTGTGTGTGTGTGTGTGTGTGTGCGCGTGTGCGAGAAGGACACGAACCCAGCCCCGGGTTGTGATCGCCGTTCTCCCCGTTTGGTCCGCCATGCTGCTCGTTGCCGTGGTAACCGCCCATCACCTCCAGCTTGATCCTCTTGGCCAAGGCGGAGAGACCTGTGCGAGAGGGGGCGATCGAGAGAGGGAGAGAGAACGAGTGAGTGAGAGGGAGGGAGGAGAAATACGGAGGCAAGGGAAGGGAAAAAGCAGCAAAGACGTGAGAAACAGTGAAAGAACTGAGGGAAGCCTTCCAGAGAACGATCAGCAGGCGAAATGGGCGAAATGGGCAAAATCGGCTGTCTCACAGAGATTTTATTATTATTTACATATTATGGGGTTTGACGGGTTTCTGTTTTTCAAACTTTCCTGCTTTATTTTTCTTTTTTTTTCCTGTGTCTACCGAATCAACGGCATGCCGTATCGTGAACCAAGTCCGACTGAGGATCAATAAAGTATCTATCCATTTATCCGCTATATCTATCTTGAAAGAAAGAAAAGAAAGGGAGGGGAAAGAGAAAGAATGAAGGAAAGCGATCGATGGCCGCCCCGATCAATGGCCCCGCCGGAGGATTAGCGGAGAGGGGAGGTCGGCGTGGGAAGACGGAGGCCGCTCATTAGGCCGCGGCCCGTCGGCGCCCGTTACAGACGGGGGGCAAACGGGCGGCGACGGGAGCGGGACGCCGCGCTGCGGGCCCCCCCCACGGCGGGCCCCCCCGATGGGCCCCAGCGAGCGGCGGCTCATCCAGCGACAGCTTTCGGGGTGACTCGGGGGACAACTTGGAATTCCACAGAAAGGTCCCAAAAAGTTCCCGGTGCACTCATATCGGGTGACAGACAACGCCCAACGTCAATCATTTTATATCCATGTGTCCGTGTCCGAAGTTTTTCCATCTTTTTGTGTCCAAAAATGTCCAAGAAAATGTTTACAATGGAACACGGCTTTGACCTTTAACGTATCGAGAAAGGCCACATTTTTCCTACATTCTTCTCACAATTCAGCAAAGATCTGACCTCATGGGTCCAACGTCCTCAGTCCACTTTGACCCAGTCTGAAAACGGTTCTGAGAGAGAGAGACAGGTTCTCCACGATGTGCACATCATGTCATCATACCAGAATCAGAACCAGAATCAGAATCGTCTTTATTGCCAAGTAATTTTACACGTTCAAGCAATTTGCCTTGGTGTTCAGTGCATACATGAAACATAAATGTAAAACAATAAGTAAAATATTAGTGAAATATATAAGAATATGTCAAATAAGGCTGTTTTTTGGGGGTTTTTTTTAGTAAAGCTGTGCAGTTTGTGCAGGAATGTGCAAATGCTTTGTCTAAAAGTGTAACATTATGTGCAATGTTCACGGATAAGAGTCCAGAAGAATGAGGAATGTGCGTTAATGTAACGCATTGACAAACCCATTAAATTTAATTGAAGGCGTACAGGACCGTGTAGTGAAACGGACCCCCCGTTTCAGTGGGGGGTCCCGGGCCTTGTTGATGAGGCCAGTCAATAGAAGCCACTCGGCTTGGGCAGATTCACCGTTCAAATTGTCTATCGCGATTGACATTGAAGACAGACGTTGTTTTAATGCATTTTTATCCGGGAAAAATTTTATAATGGGAAAAATCC
>NC_137202.1:22856147-22858647 GCF_960531495.2 Zeus faber
CACCCCCGGCCCGACAGACCCCGGCCACGCTTCGAATCCTGGGCCTCCCCTCCCCTGTCCGGCCCAGGGACGCGCATCGGAGGGAGGGCGACGTTTTTCGAGGGTCTCGCCGAGCCCAGGGACGTCGCCGCGGCGGCGGATTCGGGTCGGGGTTGGCGTTTCACCGAGACATCCTGGACAACATTTTGCCTGGACAAGGGTCGAGCACATAACTGGCGAGGGGGAGATAATTGGGAGCCATCTCCGACCACCCAAGGGTTCAAAATAAATACCGCGCCAACCGCTCCCCCGTCGGGCGTTTTAAAGAACGTGTTTTTCGCGCGGCGCGCCGGGACGCGTCGGGGGACAGGTGGGATCCCCTCCGAGGAGGGATTGAGCGATTAAGCCGCGTTGACGAGCGAACGGGCGGAGACAATGCTCTTCAAAAAAGTGCTGCCGGGGTAGTTCGACTAAATTACCTCCGCCGTTTTCCTGGGTGCACGTAGTTAAGCGTGCTCCGGGACGCGCCGCGCCGATGCTTCCTAAACTGGGATTTCGATGACAGGTGCAAATTGGATCATTCATGCCTTAACTAATATGGATTAACTATCCGGCGACGTCGATTTCTGACGCCCCCCCCCCCCCCCCTCACCGGGATTTCCGCCACGCCGCGCCGCACCGCGCCGTGTTGTTCGAGCCCGCTCGGCCCTTCCTGTTTTATCAGAGCATCTCTGTCGGGTATTGGATTGATGACCCGTGTAGTTGGTCACCACTGGAGTTCTGAAAAGTAGCTCATTTGCATAATCGTATCATAAATACCGAGGATTCATTTAATCATCTCCTCTTTTCTGTTGCTCAGGGCTAAGGAGTGTTGATATGATAAGACAGCAAGCTATTAAGGAGGGAGGGAGGGAGGGAAGGAGGGAGGGAGAGAGAGAGAGAGAGAGAGAGAGAGAGAGAGAGAGAGAGTGAGAAGGCGAGGAGGGAAAGAGTAGGAGAGGAAAGGGATCAGTGCGAGAGCTTGTCCTGATTTAAGCTGCCGCTTGGGGCCAAATGAAAATTAATTAATTTCTGTGAAGAATCAATTTCTCAGAATGACAGTGTCGGATACAACGACTGTGTGTGTGTGTGTGTGTGTGTGTGTGTGTGTGTGTGTGTGTGTGTGCGAGCGTGCGAACGAGTGTGTGCGTGTGTGTGTGTGTGAGAGAGAGAGGGAGGGAGGGGGAGATGATTTGGGGCGATAACGTAACTTAAAATGTAAAACTTTTAAGAGCGAGAGCAAGATCGTTTTTTTTTCCCCCCCTCCTTCATCGGGATTATTAGAATTCATTATCTTTTCATCATCATCATCATCATCATCATCATCATCATCATCATCATCCGAAGCCGTATCGCCATCGCCAGCACTGTTCCCCAACGCCAACATCTCCAGCATCTGTAGGGGGATGAACCCATCTATATTGAGTGCGACGCCATGCAGGTTGAAACAGGGTGACACATCAGAGAGGAGATCCATATCAAACACATCAGACATTAACGAGGCTTAACACACACACACACACACACACACACACACACACACACACACACACACACACACACACACACACACACACAAACAGACTAAATTAAGCATCGATGTAACGTAATGATCTCACAGAGGAAGAGTTGATTGTATTTGCACTTGAGCTGTCTCACCTCACCGGGACCTCGATCTCCCTTTGCCGAAAATAAAAGAAGCCTCTCAACTCTCCCAAACTTATTCCTGGAGGAGGATTGAGCCGCTGGTGAGCGTGACGGAGCCTGCGGTCGTGTTCCGTGTCATAATAATAACAATAATTATTATAATAATAACGTTACGTAAGAGCTCCAGCAGAACAATCCGAGGTCACATTGTTCAGATGCATCAGATACAAAATGACTTCATGTTCTAACTTCTTTATTTAGACATGGGAAGCCCTGCTGTCTCCGATGGGAGTGTGTGTGCGTGTGTGTGTGTGGGTGTGTGCGTGCGTGTGTGTATGTATGTATGTGTGTATGTACTGTATGTGTGTGCGCGCACGTGTGTGTATGTGTGTATGTACTGTATGTGTGTGTGTGCGCGTGCGTGCGTGCGTGTGTGTGTGTGCATGACCCTACCCAAACTAAAAGTCTACACCGTTGAGCAGAAGTAAGGAATCGTTAGTTAAAGATCCCTAAAGTTTGGAAAAAGTACTTTGGCTGCATGCTCCCCAGTTGAAAAAGTCAGGGTCCGACGCGCGTCCCCCGCCACCCCGCGGCCGAGCCTCACCTTGCGTTGGTGCAGTCGGTGTAAAGCACCTCGAAGTCCCGCCTGGAGATGAGCTTACAGCGGTTGACGCCGGGCTGGATGGCCCCCAGCCCGCGCAGCACCCGGACCTGCTCCACGTTGCACACCACGGGCGTGATGTCCAGCCGCTTGAGCTTGGTGTACACGGTGTGCAGCCCGCCCACCAGGTGCTTGAGGAACAGGTCGAAGGCCTGCGGCAGGCAGATCAGCTCC
>NC_137202.1:22863647-22931147 GCF_960531495.2 Zeus faber
ACAACTGTAAATCAATCAATTCCACGTTAATCAGGTTGGAAAACGTCCAAAAACAACAAAGTCAACGAAAGACTTTGGAAGTTGCGCCGGCGTGCGCGGCGTTTTGTCTGCGTTCCGGGGGCCTGCTTTGACGCCCGTCGCAAGCGCCGTCCCGTCTCACGGCCGTTAACGGCGCCGCCGAGCGTTCGTTTTCGTTGATCCGACGCTGCGATCTCACAGCGGCAAAAGGTGTGGCCCCGGGGCTTTATCCGGGCCCCGTACCGCCAAGCCGGCTCCGACGAGGTCACCGAAACCGATTTGGAGGAAACGCCGTCAGAGCGTGCGCTCTTTTATTAAGGATTTACAATGTGTTCTCGTTTGTTTTTCTTTCTTTCTTTGTTTCTTTCTTCAACGGAGTTGGAGACAAGCAACACCATCACTCGTCGGTTGAAGACGAGAGGCCGCTGCCGCCGCCGCCGCCGCCTGCACCTCTGCCCGCCCATCGGCCGGACCTTTTGTTTGGCACGGTTCCGCAACCGTAAACAGAGCGCGTCGGCCCCTCAGAACACCTCCGCTAATCAGACCGCCCCAAATACCCCCCTCCCAACCCCCTCCCCCCCGGGGCGCCTGCACCTTCAGAAGTTCCGCCGTGCGAGCCGCTCGTCTTATTAAGTTTATGCGGTCATGTGACTTGACCAGTGGCCTAGTTGAGCGCTCTATTCTTAGATGTTTTATGCATATGCGGGCGCTGATCTCTCAGCCAGGACTGTGGGATTTGGGAATATTTTGTGTGTGTGTGTACGCGTGTTGTTTTATTTTTTTTCTCCTTTTTGTTTTACGGAGATCAAAGTAGCAGTCCTGGGTTTAGGGGAGCCCCTTAAACACATCAAACGGAGAGGAAGGCATCCACAGCGCCGCGCCCGCGATAGCCCATCAAGCGCCGCGCGCCGTACAACACGCCTCTTTGTAACAGAGGGCTTGTTTAATGTGGGTCGTCCACCATTAACATCTAGAAGTCAACAC
The DNA here is from genome assembly GCF_960531495.2 of Zeus faber. Classification (NCBI taxonomy): domain Eukaryota; kingdom Metazoa; phylum Chordata; class Actinopteri; order Zeiformes; family Zeidae; genus Zeus; species Zeus faber. Next base: position 22,864,650 of record NC_137202.1, read on the forward strand.
CCCCCCCCCCCGACCTGCTTGATGAGGCATTATGGGCTGGGGGGCTTTTGGGTTGTACATCCTATATAATATGCGCGTCTCCCCTGATGCTGCTGCTGTTTTGATGGCGTCAACGAGATCAAAAGCCCAGTCGTGACACTCCAATCACCTGTCAGTCAAGGAGGCCAGTCAGAATCGGGGGATGACAGCACTGCTCGCACACGCACACACACACAGGCGTCTCTCCATAAAGGTGGGCTGTTTTATCATCAGACGGCTTGGAGGGGAAGGTTTCGTGTCTGCTGTGCACTGGATGAGCACCTCAACTCACCCATATGGACACACACACACACACACACACACGTGCGCTGGCGGAGGTGTAGCTACAAGCACATATCGGCCCGCAGAGAGGGGTTTTGTGCTCTCAGCATTCTGCCTCGTCTAGAAGATGAATAGAGCTATTTCACAGACAGCGGAGAAACAAAGAGCGCTTTGTGCGGTTGGACACATGATGGCTATACTGTGCGTTTGATCAAATCCTTCTTTTTTTGTCTTGTGGTTTGTTTTTTTTTTTGTTTTTTTTGTCAAGTTTGCAGTACGGTTCCCAAATCCTTGTTTATTTTTTCCCCACCACTCCCAAAGACAAGGATCAAGCAGAAAAGCTGGAGTGCGACATGATTTAATAGTAGTGAATAGGTGGGAATTCAACATATTCTGGACTGTCTATGCTTTTCTTTTTTACCTTTATTTTATTATAATCTTAATGGGCGCGGGACTTTGGTTTGTTTATTTGGTAACACTTTCCACGCAGTTTCTCACATTCCAAAATGCACAAAACTCACTTTGAGGAAAAATGAATTCGGTTTTAAAGAACAGGATCACTACCGCACAGATCCAAACCCGTTTTGCAAAATGCTAGGAATGCTAAAAGGAAAAAATATTTGTTTTGAAGTCCCATAATAATTGCGTGCGGCTGTTTCTGGGTAAACTGGGGAAACTGCTGATTATAAAAATGTGTCATGTATGTAGCACCAGACCACCGCAGGAGATAAATAAAGAAGCCACACTACCACCTGGTGGCGGTTTATTGGAACTTCATATATAAATGATGAACATCAAGTCAAGATACAACCTCATTTCAGTGCGCCAGAGAAATCAAATGCAATACAATACAATGCATCACAAATGACTGAGCGTCACCCCCTAACACGGGGGATTTGAAAGTTGAAATATCAGCTTTCAAAACATAAAAAGGAAACCTTGAAAGCTCCTGAACTTCTGAGGCAGGAGACGGGAGGAATCCTCAACGTCTTGAATCGCAGAACGGATGCTCTGTCCGTGTCATTAACCCCTGCATGTGCAGATGCTAAAGACCCCCCCCACCCCACCCTACCCGGCCCCCACCCCCGGGGAACCGGACTTCTCATTGGTCGGAAGGGAGGGGTGGGGGGCACTGGGTCGCATTCTCTTCAAGGCTCCGAATGGAAGGCGGTCCGCAGGAATCTTCAGTTAGTGCAGTTTTCTGAAGCCTGAAAATGGATATAAAGAAAAGAGTGATTTCGTATTAATGCACAAGATACAATACATTGGCTGATCGCCCCCCCCCCCCCCCCATTTTTTTTTTTGGGGAATCGTGCATTCCGAACACAGTGGGCTCAGATTCACAAAAATGTAAAAAAAAAACAAAAAAAACAACAACAACCTCCCTTCTTCCTCTATTGTTGTTGAAAAATGACAAAAAAGTTTTTTATAAATATCATACAACTTGTGCAATAATAACATTTAGAATAACACGAACTACACTGTAATAAGATAGTTAGTACATAGTAATAACCCATATTTATACCAATACACCCGTAACAATAATTCATCCTGTGCATAGTGTTGCATTTTGTATATTCTGTATATTTTTATGTATCTGACTATTTGCTTTGTATTTTCTTGCCATTTTTATATATTTGACGACTATAACTAAATTCTCCACAATTGTCTGTGGAGAAACACACCAAACTTCGCCAAAAACAAATTCCTAGCACCGTATATGTAAATGAACCTGGCGGATAAAACTGACTCGGATTCTAAACCGGGTGCTCGTGTTGTTTTCGGCACAGGTAGACGCCTCGTCATCACTGGGAACCGCGCGCAGTGTTCAGTGTCGTCTGCCGATAAGCCGCGGCCAAAAGCCCCCGGAGGAAGGCATCCTCTCCCCATGGCACATTCAACCAGGAGCTCCCATGAAAGCCCTCGCTGTCGGGTTTGACAGTGCACTCCGGGGCCGTTATACATCATCATTAATCACAGAACAAGCTTTGTTAATATGGCCATAATTACTGTTTTATTAGGTCTACAAATGCACTGAAGCCCTCATTTTTTTTTTTTTTTAAATATGGCATGTCTCGGCACTGCAATTGATTATGCGAAGACGAGGCATTCCTTCTTTTTATTCTTATCTTATTTTTCTTTTCTATTTGTTCTATGCCCAGCGCATTCTCCGGAGTTTGCCGAAAAAAGGCATTTCACTACAGGTATGTACACTGTAATATGTATGTGACAAATAAAGCTTTTAAATCTTGAACCTCAATAGAAGACAATTTCAAAACACGGATGCATTTTGATCAGATCCAAAAATAATTGACGATTCTCACACTTTATGAGGAAATCTGGTTGTACACGTGTCTTTTGAGAGCGGCCCAACCTCTCTATGGACCAAACGGAGCAATACACAGAGCGAGAAACGGACCAGACCAGAAGAATTCACAAGAATGTCGGACAATAAAAACACTTGTCAATTCATTAAATTCCAGGTTGAGCACGTTCAGGGCTACCCCTCTTTTCAAGAAATCCTTTTCTGGGACAGTTTTAATGGCCCGGATTAAAATGATCAATCGTGTGATAGTTGTGAAATTAATTTAAAATTTGAAATGCACTTAAATTTGACCCTAAAGAAAGGTTGTTGTATTTAAAAAGCAGTTCATTGAGTTATAGCTATGCTAGAATTTGATTATTGAAAACAGAAGCCCAAAATATCTCTATCAAAATGTATCTGACGGCATTTTCACCATAAACAAGCCGCCACCATTCTCGTTTCTTCTTTGCATTCAGCCAGTTGCTGAAACAAACAAGCCTGTTTACATGAAACAAATTAAAACATGGATAAAAAAATTATAATAAAAACTACAAGTACAAAATGTTTTTTTCCCCAGGACATTTTGGAACATTTGTCACATTCCATGACTGGAGAACTACATTACAAAATTCCGGGTTACCCAGGGCACACGGGAACCCTGACTTTGGTCGTATCTAATCTGTGTAACGAGTATTGGTCCACGATTATCAATAGACAGAATCTTTCATTTTCATTCACTATTAGTGTAAGACCAACAAAATGAATCTGCGGTTTGAAATTTTAAATATGGAAGTATCACAGGGCTTTTGCAGCCTCTCCACTTACCTTGAGCGAGTCGGAGGCTTTTCGTAGTTCTTTGATAACCGACGACAAGGCCTCTGGATTGATGCCCTGCTCACACAACCGCACACAAATCGATAGTGACTCCATGTCCAAACCCGTGTTTAGCAATCTGGAGATCTCCAACAGCACTAGTAAGGGAAAGGGCAAAAGGCAAGATTTACAATCCTCAAATGTAAATTAAGAGAAACATACATCTGCAAACAAATTTGTTTGAGATATATGCTTTATTTATCCCCAGAGGGAAACTGTGGTGTGCAGTTCAGATCAGCACACATCAAAACAATAAGCAATAATAATAAATAGGGATGCACCTATTTATTGGCTATACATCGGTATCGGCCGATATTGGGCTGGTTGACTGCCATTGGCTTATCGGCAAATAGGATGACATTCACCGATGTTTATCCAGTGTTTCCCCAAACTTAAGACTTTACTTGGGCAGGCTACCTAGCACTGTAACGGACCACCGTTCATTTTCATTGGGACTGCTGCATAGCCGGGTCGGGTCAGAACGGCATCCGTCGTCGGCAAAGTGCTACTCTAACCCAAAGAGTCCAAAAAGAATGGCACACTTTGCAACACAAACTACCTTGAAGGACTCTCAAACTAATTTGTGATTATCCGCTGCGATGGCGCAATATGTCAGTTGTGTGTAAATGCCAAAAATAAGCGATAAAAAAGATCAGTGCCACATTCGGCCGGATGGCTGCTTCTACGCCGCTCGCATTGTTCTCGCCTAACAAGATGCTCACTACAGCAACTAGCGGTAGGAAGATACATTGCAACAATACATCAAAGTTGTCCAACCGCGATCGATTTTAGAAGACACAGACAGAGGAGAAGGGTACAGCTGCAGACCTCTGATGAGGCCCCTAAGTTCTGTGAGCCAATGGGGTTTGAGAATGACCTCCCTCCCGAGGCCCCCGTGCTGTGAGCCAATGGGATAACCCTAACCCATGTTCCGGGTTCTGTGAGCCAATGGTTCGAGCATGGCTTCCTGGTTTCGTTAAATTTACGTTGTCAACTTTCACTGATTTCACCTTATCAGTCCACCAAAATCTGTTTCTGAACATATTTGAGGCGAGAAAAAAACCAATCCAGTTGCTGAATCTTTACTCATATTATACCCCTTTCCCGCTGCACCAAATACCTGGTAACACCTGCTTACATCCCGCATTTGTGATCAGTCGGAAAACGAAAAACCCGGGTCAAATGACCCTTCAATAGACACAGGTTTTAATCGGCTCCGATGTGAACAGGACACCCTGGTTGACCCGCTCATTTTGGTGGCGCAAGAATAGACAGGAATATCCATATATCATTCCATCATCACCTGTACACGCAGCATGCTTCTACTGTCGTGTTGGGTCGACCTGATTCTTTTGAACGGCTCAAAACCACTCCACTTTTGTAAACTATGACCTGGAAAAAGAAAATAAAATACATCCTCCGACCAGCGGGGGGAGGTCTGCACCTCGACCCTGTCCGGACACGGCTCCCTGCAGCGCTCCAAGCAGGAAGTGACGCTGCGTACATGGAACCTCGGAAAACCGGGCCCGAAGCTGCGTTCGCGAGAACTCGGAAAACATCGGAACCGGCCGAATTGTTATCTTAAACATCGGAATCGGCGCAGAATTTCACAATCGGTGCATCCCGAGATAAAGTAATAATCATAGGAAATTTAGAAAAAAGGGGGATTTTTAAAGAATCAAAAAAAAAATGAGAACATGGCGTTATGCAATAAACTTAGAAACTAAACTAAAAATAGAAAAAATGGTAATCAACAATAAAGTGACGACCAATAGAATCATTGGCAATATACCAAAAAAAAAAAAAAAAACTTAACCATGAAGAATAACTTGAGTCTTATCTATTCCCAATCTAAACAAAAAAAAAAAGGGTTATATTTGTTTTTATGGGAAAATGTGGGATTTCTGAAATCCGGTACCTCCCTGGGTGCGTCCTGGAGTGAACGGGCCGACGTCGCAACATAAACGACGAAGTGAACGGTTGACAGACGCCTTCGTCGCCCGACGAATCCCAGCAACCAGGGGGCAACGAACCCAACGACGTCGACAAAAGGTTCTCGACGTCGCCGACCCAGGTCGGATCAATTCAAAACCGAAGACCCCCCCCCCCCCCCAGTGAACACCCAGGTGTGGTCTCCCAGGTAAAAACAGTGATAAGACATATTTACCGTCCATCGTCTCCCGCACCGCGTTGGTGGTAGCGCTCGCCCCGCTGGCCATGGTGACGTTGGCCGACGCTGCAGGTCTTCACCGGCGAGCTAGTTCGCGAAAGCTGCTTATTGCAAACACACCCAAATGCCCATCGTTCAATATTTATTCCAGGGTTAACGTCCCGGTAACCAGACGCATTTCCGTTTGTTCGTTTTCTATTTTGGTTACACAACACAACACGACGGGAAAACGTACCGACGCCGCCGACGACAACCCCCGCGGCCTCCGACGGATGTGACGACGCCCGGCGGAGGAGGTGACGCTCCCATTGGCCAGCGGGCACTTCCGGGTGCTTCCCATTGGCCGGCGAGCTGCGAGGGGAAGTTGAAATACACGTTTGAACGTCAGGCCGCGGCGACGGGGGCGAGGAGAAGGTCGGTTCGTCCTTTATCGATAGGTGATATCGATCATATATCGACGTGTGAACCGGTTGCCAAGTACGATTTCATAGTCTCGGGTGTCGGCGACAAACTCCGTGGACGTTTGCCGGAATCGTTTGCGTAAACAAAGTTGTTAGTGTTGTGTTTAAACGAGGCGGTGGTAGCGACGGGTTTGGCTTTTAATCAAATACGTGTTGAGGTCTGATGTTTCTGTGGGTTTTTTTTTTTTTGTTCCCAATTACATTGTTGTTGTATGGTGTTATTTTTATATTTGTCAACCGTGCTGACCGCCCCCTCCCTCTCTCTCTGTCTCTCTCGGAGAAGTAATGGTGATTAGTTGTTTATTGGTGCGGCCATGTAGAACAGAAAAGCTGTGCTCTTATCGTCCCGCAGGTCGTCCACAGGACAGAGTTGTCGCAGCAGTTCTTGGTGATTTAAGAATGAATAAAGAGTTGCATTGCAGGTTGAGAAGTTGAACCCCACTTGCAGACCAACTCTGTCCTAGATGCAATGGCATTAAATACTCCGTGTTGTATGCCCAGCATGCTGAGAGCACAGGATAAATACACTGAATTTACCATATTGCCAGTTTTCTCCTATTATTATTATTATTATTGCCTTTTGTTTTGGGGTGATCTTCTTGTAACACAGCAATTTTCCTCTGGGAATGAGTACATTTTCTATCTATCTCAGGATCAAATGCCAGAAATCTCTTGTCCTTGATGTTTTCCCCTCTTCTGTTTTATTCCCACTCAGCCACTTGACATGGGGGACCAGGACGAGCTGCAGATCAAACCAGAGCAAACTCCAGGCAAGGCCTTCATCCGGAATCCCTTCGAGAGCCCCAACGATTACCACCAGCTCCGCGAACCCCTGGTGCCGAGCCCCTCCGTCTTCAAGTCCAAGCCCTCCAGAGCTGTGAGTTCCGGCGCCCAGGCACACGGACAGACTGCACAAAGGCGCCAGGCTTGCCGTGACTGTCCTCCTGTCTCTGTCTCCCCCCCAGACCCCAGCCAAGTTCAACTGGTCCATCGAGGAAATGGCGAGCCTGCTGCCGGTGGACATAGACCCAGAGGACATTCAAAGGCAGTCCCTCTATTTAAGTCAGACACGGTATGAATAGAGTATGAATTTTGCCTAACAAGTGTCATCAAATCCTCATGAAATGTCTGAAGTGACCATGACGTTTCAACACTTTTTTTTTTTTTTTTTTTTTCCCCTTTGAATATCCAGGATAGATTCTGATATCGAAGAGAAGCGGCAAAATGCGATTGAACAGGTATGTTTTGAATTAGCATCCGGAAGCCACGTGTGTTGGTTATGGTTGGTAGTTGGTGCGTAATTTTAACAGTTTTTCTTTCCGCCAAATCAAGTTTTTCACCAAAGAAGCCATAGTCCCCTCCCCTTGGGCAGTCCCCGCTTCCCGTAAAACCGTTGAGACTAGCAATAAAGAAAGTAAGTATTCCATTATCCGCTTTCTACGCACTGGTGTGGTTTGATACTGGAGCGTAAAAGAAGTTTATAATCCATTAGGAGCAAAACCAGCTACGACTATGTCTATGTATTATTACAATATGTCATATGAATGTGTATCTTTCTATTATTTAAACTACAAACCAGATTCCAAATCAATCAAATTTGGCCAGCCGGGCCTAACGTAGCCTGTGGCTTCTGTATGATCGTCTTGTGCATCAAGGTGCAAACTTGTGATTTCACGTCATGCGTTTGTGTTGATGTGTTTACGATGCTCTAATTGCCGTCTTCTCCCGTGTTAGGTCCCGCTTCGCCTTTGATTATTGAGAAATCTGAAACGCTCAACGGTTGGTATCGGGGGCAAAATAAAAAAATCTGGATCCTAATTTCATCGAAGTGGACGAAAATAGAAACAGTTTTTCCTAATTTTTCATATATCATGTGTTGCAGTTGCCTGTCAGTCCACACTTTCACTACCTGTGGATTTTGACTTGGAGAGGATTCTCGGTAAGCCTCCAAGATTCAAGAGGTTCATTCGTCACATACATATACATACTTTCATACATATATGCAGTGAAATGTAATGTAAAGCCTCCACTGCCACTCACTTCACGCCATCAAGAATGAGAGCGTAAATCCAAACGCATCGTGTTGGGATTCATTGACGCGGGTGTCTTTCTTTTTTTTTACCTTTTCAGGGGAATATTACCGCTGTGAGGAGGTGAGCGAGGCTGTTCAGGAGAGCCTCAGCTCCTCCTCCCTCCGACGAAAGCTCTTCCTGGATGGCCAGAGTAGCAGCTCGGAGGACTCTGGCCCGTTGAGCCCGGAAAGGAGCAGCTGCTCCTCCAGGGAGCGGAGCTCTCCGAGCGGAGGTGGAGTAGCAGAGCGACCTGTGGGCAGCGGTGAATTTCCTGAGGGAAAAGTGGTTTCCTCCTTTCTCTCCTCCCCGCTGGCCTGCGGTACAACGGTTTCGACCCCATCCACAGTGAGTAGAGCCCTGCACTCCTTGGAAAAGAATGTGTTTGTGAGCATTTCAGAAGCTTAAAGGCTTCTCTCTCGATCTCGATCAGCCACAACATTAAAACCAGGTGAAGTGAATAACATTGATCATCTGTTTCCAATGGCTCCTGTCAAGGCGTGGGGTGTATGAGGCAGCAAGTGAACAGTCAGTTGTTGAAGTTGATGTGTTGGAAGCAGGAAAAATGGTCAAGCGTAAGGATCTGAACCACTTTGACAAGGACCAAACTGTGATGTCTAGACGACTGGTCAGAGCATCTCCAAAACGACACGTCTTGTGGGGTGTTCCCGGTATGTAGTGGTTAGTACCTATCAACAGTGGTCCAAGGAAGGACAACCGGTGAACCGGTGACAGGTTCATGGGGCCCAAGGCTCATTGATGCACGTGGGGAGCAAAGTCTAGCCCGTCTGTTCTGATCCCACAGAAGAGCTACTGGAGCACAAACTGGTGAATAAGTTAATGCCTAAAGTACTTGAACATCCTTGAATTTAATTTTGTAGTGCTAGAATGAACCCTGTGTCAGACTTTTATGTAGACCCCTGAAGAGGACCTGCCAAAACAGAAATAATGGCTTACAAATGGAAGAGGCCTTGAGGAGGGAAGACATTGCAAAGATGTCAATTTGATTTATTGCATAGAATCTAGAAGTGATGGGAGGAGGAAGAAAGGCAAAACAAATTCAAAATGGCCTTCTTTCCGCCGCAGTGTCAGCTCTCCTCCAGTCCAATCGGGCAGGGTCATTACCGCGAGTACAGCCTCGGCAGCATCTCCAGTCCCATGCTCCCGGATCGCTCGTCGCCGGCCGCCGTCACGTCTCCTTCTTTCTCGCCCATTGGTCCCCGGGCGACGCTCACCCCCGCTGGCTCAGGTGAGTCTTCCCTTCCCCGCCAATTTTTTTTCTTCGCAAATCTCAATTGATCAAAAATTTCAATTGATCAAAATGCTCGCTGGTCCAGGACCCCCCCCCCTCACTCTTGTCACAAAATCTGCATTTATCCCTCTCCCATCCTCGGGGGAGAAGAGAGAGCCGAACCTTCTGATTTCTGGTGTTCGTGTCCCACTAGACATGGAAGTCAACTCCTGCACCGAGAGCCCGTACGTGGAGGGCTGCTCTCCCATCCGGAGCTGCTCCCCGCACCAGTTCCACTTCCACAACCTGTCCCACCACCACCACGGCAAGTCCAGGCCCCGGACCCGGACCCGGTGCTGGACCTCCCCTCCACAGATCTCGCCGATCCTCAACCCCAAGCTCCGCGACGGCCAGGCGCCCGGCGGCCTTCTCGCCTCTCCCGCCCCCGCCCCCGCCCTCAACCTTCCCTCCATGGAGCTGGACCCCGCCTCCCCGTCCAAGCCTAGTCTCTGCCTGGAAGGGCCCGAAGAGGGCGCCTCGCCGGGCTGCGGTGAACCCGGGCGCGAGGAGAGGGAGGAAGCGAAAGAGTACGGGGTGGACAGGAGGTTGGAGGACATTATGGAGGCGGAAGAGGAGGCGGGGGGCACACCGGGGCAGCTGACCAGCTCCGTCGTGGTCAACGTGTCCATGGCAGAGAGCTCCCAGATGCTGGTGTCCCTGGCTGACGGGAGCAGCGTACGCTACGACTCGAGCATGCAGGTGGTGGAAACAACAAATGTCATTTTGATGTCCAAGTGCATCGCTCTGTCTTCTTGGTGGCTCTTGTGTTTATTAAGTGCGCACGACTAATGTGTGTGTGTGTGTGTGTGTGTGTGTCTGTGTGTAGGTGGACAGTGGGTACAACACTACCTCAGCGGGCACTGCCAGCCTGATAGACTGTCTCAGCTGGGAGTGTCACAGCAAGGAGTCCTTCAGCTCCAACCTGGCAGACGAGGCCTTACCGTTTCCCAGGAACACCAAAGCTAAGGTGACACAATCGTCGTGACTCTTCACCACGATCGAGCGGCATTGCAAACACACAGACATGACCTCTTTTTTTTTTGGGATTAAAAGTTGAAACCGTTCTCTTCCCAGGTGTTGTACCTTCATCAATGAGCCCCGCTGCAATCACAAGAGCCAGGAACATCCCACTGAAACCCGAAAATAAGGATGGCGCTGCAATCAAACACACGTTTACGCCGATCTCCAAGCGAGTCATGACGAGCCTGTTCGCTTCATACGGTTAATTCGGAGCCGACTCAACTCTGTCGCCTGGGTCTTTTGATGACTTCGACGTGTCCTGGAATCTAGCAAGCAAAGGTTAAGGCTTATTTCGGTTCTATTGAGTCTGGATCAGCATTTTTTAAAGGGGGGGGCTCTCTCCACCCCGACCTTAACACCAATTTAAAGAGCAAATTGAGAATAATGATCTTGACTCAAAGGTTATTTTTAAGACCTGGATAAGCGTGAAACAATTAAGAGATGCTTTTAAGTGTCATTTCTGCACTGCAGCTTGCACAACTGTGACCTCAATGCATTGACTTTCTAGTGGTGCTGATAACAGGTGGAAATGTTTACTTCAACTTTTTTTATATATATATATGCCTTTTTACACTTAATTATGATGGCTGTGTTCAAATGTCCATGTTTTCCTACTCATGGCGTTTTATGAAATAGGGAAAAACCTGTTTTATTGAAATTTAAACTTTTATTGCAATCCTATTTTTGATAGCATATTTATTGTTTAACCACACTGAATCATACCACTACTTCATAATAAACAGGTACCTGAGTGAGCTCTGTCTGCAATGTACTATCAGACTCAGTCGATCGCCTTCACTTTTGAGATTGGAATAAATACGAAAGAGCAGCTGAAGTTGAAAAAAAGAAACATTTTTAATAGTTCTGCTGCCCAACAGCAGAATTCAGAAAGACTTCAGGATCAACAGACTTGCACCAGGACATGTCTAACCTCAATTAGCAAAGATATTAGATTTAAAAAATAGATATTCCATTTGTTTGTTGTCAGGACTTCATGACGCTCATCTCAAAAGGTACATCAATGACCGTGCATGGGTGGAGTCACACCTGTGTGGGATTAAAACAGCAAAATGATGCCGGTTCATTTCTCAGCGGTCCAGTTTGGGTTTCTTGGCCTGCGGCTCCACCGCTGGCACTGGAACGCTCACGCCAGGAATCTAAAACCAAGACAGACGGGAGTCGGCGTCAACGTGTGCAAAAGAAAGCTCGGCGTCTCTAGGCATGCCATATAAAGAACCAAACTTTGTGAAAACCTCACAATAATCATTGTAATTGGTAACATTCACATTTCATACACAAGCTTAAAAAGGCGTTATTGTAGTGTATTCCTAAACGTAAACGCCACGGGATACGTTTAGGGTTGCGGCTACTGATTTGAATTCACCCTCGGGTTGGGGAAGAAACAAAAAAAAACAAAAAATACAAAACTATTCCACAGTTGGGGCCACTCTTACCACGGGTTCGACCAGAGACATGCGGATCTTCTGGTGCTGAAGGTTGGAGTCGTCCAGACTGACGGTGACCTTCACCTTGTCGAACATCCGGAAGGTGTGCAGCTGCTCCACGGTCAGGGTGGGTCCCTGCGAAACAAAGCAACGGCGGGGAAGAGACCACATCACCTCTGCAGCATCGAAGAGGAGAGCATGCTTTGGACACTGAAGTGGAAACCTCTAGGGGCCAACGGCTGTTTTTAATCGGGACCCCGGGATTACCTCTTCGTCGAAGCTCAGGCTTGGGCCGGCCTTGTCCTTGCTATCGAAGAAGACCGTTCCCTCCAGGCCAAACTTTGGGATGAGTACGATGATGGCGTTCTTCCTCACAAACAAAATGAAGGCCTCCTCGTTGAGGACCCCTCGACTTTTGAAGAACAACTGGAGGGAGGGAGAGATTTGTTGAGTGCGTTGTATTTTTGACTTGATGCTGGAAAGAGCTCCATGTCAGAGGTAATGCTCCCTGTTAGTGTGTGTGTGTGTGTGCGTTTATGGACCTGCGTGTGGAAGGCCACGGAGGCTCTCTGTGCGTACTGGGCCATCTTGTGCCTGTAGTTGAGGTTGTTGCAGAGCGCCGACTGCTTGTGCTTGTCCATCAAGTCGGCGTAGGTGCTGTCGGCACCGATGGCCACCGCCAGCAGACGGTGCACTATGATGTCAGAGTACCTGGACAGCAGGGGGTGAGATTAGGGGACAACTCAATGAGGACGTACAGTTGATTATATATATTTTTTAAATTTATGCGTTATCAAACTGTTTTCTCAACTAACTTGACATTAATAGCGATGATAATAACCGATGCGTATTAAACTAATCAGTAATAATCAATACAGAGTAACGCGACAGTGCCATGTATAATAAGTTTAAGTTTAATACTTTTTACTTTAAAGAGGACCTATTATGCTCCTTTTAACACAATATATATATATTTATATTTATTATTAAATATGCATATGTGTACCGTCTAATGGGCGATGTGAAGTGTGTGTATATGGGTGAGGCCAGGCCATAGTGGTGGAAGTCGCTGTCCATGCCGGAGCAGAAGTAGACGGCCTGCATCATGCAGCGCGTGGCCAGGACGCGCAGCAGCGTGTTGAAGTACGGGAAGCCGTCCACCGTGGCCACGTCCAGCGAGTCGGCCAGGGCCTTGGCCGTGTCGGTGTGGATCGCCAGCCCCTAGAGAAGCATGAACAGCTCGACGTTACTAGAATTATTTAAGTCACTCATTGAAATACAAAAATAAAATAAATAAATCACATTCACCTCAAAGAAGTTGATAAAATTCAGTTCTCACAGAAATGTGGAATTTTTAAAAAGAATTATTTCGAAACCATGTTATTGAATTTGGAGAATTTCAATAATGTCAATTTTCCTGACAACAATTTTTTTCCACAACCATGTGATCACAGAGCATTGGTTCTGGATCTTATTTCGGCGCGCAGGGTGTTAGTTGAAATTGGGTTCGCTTAAAGCAAGCTAAAATGAAAGAATCCAAGGAGGGACTGAAAGCGAAGTGAAATAAAGACAAGATGAGATCAAATCGAATGCCTCCAAAAGTCTTCCCTTTACCTTGGACCTGGCGGCCTTGATGAGGATGTCATAGTTGGACGGCGGCGGCGCCGGGTGCTTCCTCAGCAAAGCGCACTCTGAGAATTCGTTGTAGGTCTTCTGGGCGACCGAAATGTTGGCGAGCAACATGAACTCCTCCACCATGGAGTTGGTCTCCCTGACGACAGAGAGAGAAAATGTGGGTGCAGGGCGGTGCTTTTCGAGCGACTTTGATAAGAAAGGAAACCGGCTCTTGTGTTGCAAGATCAAAATTGCAAGGCTGCGCCGGTTCATGTTATCCGTCAGATCCGGAGAGAATAGGAGCTCTTGCATCATTTTTAATAATAAGCACGGATCTATGTGTTTTTGGCGTTTTCAGTGTTTAACAGGATGGTAATGTGCCGTGGGATTATTTCACGGTTAAAAAGTGCGCTGTGGCAGAGAAACGGTTGGGGAACACTGACATGGAGCATATTTTAAGAGGTTCGCTAGAGAAAGATGTTATGGTTAAGGCTGCTTGAGGTTTAGTATATCTATACAGTATATCTATTATTAATTTCACCGTCATCTACTATTATATGTGTCTATTTCCAACCGTGCTGAGTTAAATTTACATTTCCCTACATCCATGTCATGATTTCAATGACAAAACCAGGGGGAATATCACAAGTTTACAACAATCTCGTTTTTTTTCAAGGACTTTTCAAGCGCTTCAGCACAAAATGTGCAATTTTCAAGGCATTCCAGTACTTCAATTTACAAGGATGAAATTCAAGCACCTCAAGGACCATTCGATGGCTAAGCGTCAATAAAGCGCCCGTCGAGATTTCCACCTACATGAGTTCTTTGGTCTGGAGGTCGATGGGGTCGTGGGTTTCGCTGTCCATGTGGAAGCGGACCTCCACGGACGACAGCGTCAGCGCACTGAAATAAACCACATAAGAGAACACAACGTGACACGCGGTACATTTACCAAATTCACGTTTGCCGGCCAATGCATCCTCCCACGCTTCGGAGTTCACCGGAGCAACAGGTTGGAAAAGAGATCCATGGACGACAGTGACCTCCCTGTGACCTTGTTGCTGCAGTGAACCGTGTTGAGGTCCTGGTTTTACCCTTTGACGATCCTCTGCCTCTTGAGGATCTTGGCCAGCCTGTTGAGGCCTCGGAGGCTGGTGGTGATGTCGTCGGTCATGGTGGCGTCGTCGATCCTCATCTGGGCTTCGGCGTACGTCAGGGACGCCTGCGGCGAGTCACCGACAGGAAGCGGAAATATTAGTCGAGGCGGAGACGTGTTGCCAAATGTCAGAGAGGAAAAAAAAGAAAAACCAAAGAGAACTATCTGCGGTTGTCGTTGTTTTTTGTAAATACAGGAAATGGAAGCCCCGCTACTACCGTACCTTTGAGTTGATCACACTTTTCGTGAATCTAGTCTTGAGAATCTCAGCCTGGTGGTTCATCTCCCAGATACACGAAAAGGCAAACCTGGTGAAGCCAGAGGGATGGAAAATATGAGAATAAGGATTCGAAAAATACAACATGCGATTGCTAGTATTGGGCCAAAAATAAAACAAAACAAAAAAAAGAAACAATGTCAAAACTTAATCCATTCAACGACACTTACCTCTCCACGTTGGAGCGCAGCGAGCACAGGTTGGAGCTGAGCAGCTCTGGAACCATGTCTATTCTCTGGTAAACACAGCAACACAAACAGCATCAAAACACACACACACACATACATATAATACACACACAATATCTCTTATTCTCCTTGTCACAACTATAAATGTCTATCTCCAACCATGCTGGATTAAATGTACATTTCTGGCATAATCTGTGTCCAAAAGCAATTCTGAAAAATGTTTATCATGTTAGAATTTGAATAACACAACCAGGTGTAATATCACAGGTTTTCAATGATCGCATTCTTTTCAAGGACTTTTCAAGCACTTCAGCACAAAAAGGGGCAATTTTCCAAGTACTCCATTCCTTACATTTCCCCGGACAAAATTCAAGAACTTCAAGCACCTCCAGGACCTGGTAAGAACCCCATTGAAATAGTCCTCCCTCCTCACCTTTCCACACAGGTAGACGGTGGTGCCGCGGCTGGCAGCCTCCTTGTCCAGGGCATTTCCCGGTCGGATGAAATGACTGACGTCTGCTATGTGGACGCCCACCTGCAGCACCGGACACGAAGAGCAGCTCTTCAGACGAGTGTTTATCAAGCAGCGTTCACGTGTATTTCTCCCTCCTCTGTGTGTGTGTGTGTGTGTGTGTGTGTGTGTGTGTGTGTGTGTGTGTGTGTGTGTGTGTGTGTGTGTGTGTGTGTGTGCGCACCTCTAAGTTTCCGTTGTCCAGCTCTCGGCAGTGCAGGGCGTCGTCAATGTCGGTACATCCCGGAGGGTCGACGCTGCACACCGTCAGATTCCTCAGATCCTGTCTCGCTGCCAAGTCCTGCCACGCAGACAGACAGACAGGCAGACAGACAGACAAAAATATGAAAAAAGAAAACGGCAATGCATGGAAAATATACAATAAACCTAACAGTTGATTCCCAATACACAATAAAAATAAATTGCCACTATAAACGTAACCTAATGATAAACAAATATAACTTCACAAAAAAAACTAAAAAGATAAAAATGAAAAATACCTAAAATGATGAATCACACAGTCCTACAGTTTACAACTTAATATTGATTCATTAAATAATGAATAAGTTAAGAAAAAAACAGTGAAGCAGAAAGATGAATGTACAATAAACCTGACATTAAATCTAACCCTTACAGGTTAAACACAGTGTAAGGTTAAAAGAGAACAAACAAACCGACCGGTAAATGAACATGTTGGGGTTAGGAAGCGGGAAGCGGCCGTGACGTGGTTATACCTCCGGTGTGATGGCCCAGGGCATTTTGGGAAGGAAACTGAGCACGGCCTGAGAGAAGTCCTGGTGGGGGACGTCGTGCTCCAGCAGCAGCACCTCCGTCTCCGTCTCCTTGTCCCCCGCGGTGCCCAGGCTGCGCACAAAGTGGCCCTGAAGGGGAAGGCAGAGGGGCGGCGCTTGTGTTGTTTTCGTCTCATCTTTTGACCCCGTTGAAACACTTGGAGAAGAGAACTTTATTTATTTATTTTATTAAAAACATTTTTTACATACATTGGGGTATCTGGAGTTTCTGGACCAGCCATCAACGGCCACCATGATCCTCTGGCCGGCCAGCGCCGAGGCCTGGCGCGTCTCGATGCGGATGCGCGGGATGCGGCGGTCTGCCGGCGTGAAAAGGTGCCGCGTCGACTGGGGAGGGACGGAGGGACGGAGGGAGGGAGGGAGAGAGGAGACAGGAAGACAAAAAGTCTTTCAATATTGCAATTACGTTCATACCTGCTCTACTCCCCGCGGAAAACATCCCGACGAACAGTTCACCCAGGCGTCCTTGCGGGGCGAAAAGGAGAGGTGCGCTTTCACCTCTTTGAGAAGGGAGGCGTTGAGCATGCCGCAGAACGGCCTCCAGTTCCTCTTGATGATTCCCACCACCTTTCCCGTCGGCTTCCGGCCCGCTGCCTCGGCTCTGGTCTTCAGCTGGTCCGGAAAGCAAGAGACAGAGAGTCAGTCTTGGCCGCAGAGAACCAGCGCCGCCAGGAGCGGCCACTCCGACAGAGTGAAGATTCTGCTGTATTTATTAGACAGACACACATAGATATAGACAGATAGACAGATAGATAGATAGATAGATAGATAGATGGATATACTTCACCTGTCAGTGGTTTTAATGTTGTGGGCACTTATTTATATTTAATTGTATAGGTCATATATTTTGATGTTTATCATTAGGTTTAGTGTATATAATCATATCATATTGTGTACAGTCAAATTTTCCCCATACATTTCTTTATTATTATTTTTGCCTATTCTTTCATGTAAGTTGTTGCTGACACTGCAATTTTCCTCAGGAGGTGAACTAAGCATCTATCTATATATCTATCTATATCATAACAAACTACCGGAAGCATGGGACCGTCAGCATCACACAAGAACTCCAGGAAATAGTCATCATATCATACAACAACATCATATCATAAATAACTTGTGGTTTGATTGTGTCCATTTAAAGTAATTCATGGGTATTGGGTTGGGAGAAGGGGAGGAGTCCTCAACACGTTTCTGATCCGGGGCTGCAATGACAGCTTCTGCTGCTAGAGGGCAACGTTGAGCCAGCAGAAATCGAATCCGTCCGCAAACATTTCAAAGTGTTTTAACTTGCCAATCCCATTCCAATATCCCGTGCATGTGACTCGGCCTGTGTCCTCCCTCCTCACCGTGCTGAGGAGGGAGGCCGACTTAAAACTTTCAAACACCCGAATGCCCATCAGAGTGGTTGATCCACTCGCTGTGTTAACGGCGGCTCACATCCAAGTGTGTGTGTGTGTGTGTGTGTGTGTGTGTGTGTGTGTGTGTGTGTGTGTGTGTGTGTGTTTGTGACACGTATCACGTCGGGGTGGGGGTTGGAGTGGATCCTGGAGCGGAGTAGATTCTCACTGGGGCGGATCTTGGGACGTTACACAAAGAGCCAGGTGGCCCACATGGCAGGACTGTGACCCTTTAACAACGTGTCTCCGGCAACTTTTGACATCATTTTGGAGATTATTTTTCGATTGTTTTTCATTTTTGTATTTAATTTGCAATTTAGTTCATAACTTTCTCTGCGCCGTGGTGAGTCCACTCCTTGATCCACTCTGTGCATCCACTCCAACCCCCACCCCACAGGAGATACATGAGGCGTTTCAAACTTATAAGCGAGACTGAAAATGTATCGAACCGTGTGTAAATAACGCCAGGTAAGTCAAAGAAGTGAGCGGAACTCTTCCTCACCGTTTTCTCATTCTCCTCCTCCTCTGTGATGTTGTCGTCCTTGGCGGCGCCTTCGTCCAGCAGCACAACCGAGGAGGGCGCCACCCACTGGTCTTGTGGCAGCAGCTGAATGGCGACCACGTCCTGGTAGATGGCTCTGTTCAGGTTCTGAAGGCCCTGCAGCAGAACCTGCGAGAAAGCGGACCGTGCGATTAAAATATGTCAAGCGTAGATGAGGTCTGGTATAGGCCAGAAACTTTTTCTTTTTGAAACAGAGGCGACCATATAAATTACACTACACAGCCAAAAGCATTTGGACACCCCTTCTAATTAATGGGTATGGCTATTTCCCCCGCACGCTTCACGAACATGAACACCATGCTCAATGCCAAGCGTAGGCTGGAGTGGTGTAAAGCACGCCGCTGTTGGATTCTCTGGAGCGATGGATCACGCTTCACCATCTGGCGTCTGATGGCCGGGGTTTGGCGGATGCCAGGAGAACGCTACCTGCCTGAACGCATAGTGCCAACTGCAATGTTTGGTGGTGGAGGAGTAATGGCCTTGGGCTGTTCTGCGCGGTTTGAGCTCGAGCCCTTCATTCCAGTGAAGCAGAAACTTAATGCTACAGCGTACGATTAAACTGTAGAGAATTGCACGATTCCGACGTTGTGAGAACAGTTTGGGAAGGGCTCCGTTTTGTCTGCAAGCCAGGCCCCCGTCGCCCGACCTCACTGATGCTCGTGTCTGAATGGGAGCAAATCCAAAACCTAGTGGAACACCTTCCCTAGAAGAGTGGAGGCTGCAGCAAACGGGGGGGACCAACTCCAAATCAATGCGCGTGGTTGAGTCTTATTTAATTTTTATTTTATTTTATTTACATTATTCTATTCACTAACTGCATTATGTTTTAGGAATCAGTTAGTTTCAGTTATTTGCTAGGCAGGAATTAGGTTAGTTATTATGTTCAGTTTAGTAACTATTGTGCATAATCTCCGGGTGTGTTGCAAAGACATTTCACTGCATATATGTATGAACGTATTTTTATGTATGTGACAAATAAACCTCTTGAATCTTGATCTTGGTTTTGAAATGAAACTTTCAACAAACACATATGGGTGTGGTGTCCACATACCTTTGGCCAAGTAGCGTATGTACTTTCTCATCCACGTATACCCTCGATGTCATCTCCAAATGCCAAACCATAAATGATACTTATGATCCCATGTGACCTGGCCGTTAACAACGTAGATGTTCATTCAGACATTGAGAGACGGCAGATATGGCCATAACAGACACGTAACACACCTCTGTGGCGTCGTCTCCCTGTATGAAGACGGTGGCTTCCAGGTAATTGTCACTGCTGGCCTTGAAGGTGCCCTGGAGGAAGGCGCCGCTCTTGATGCCCGCCTGAATTCGGGACAGGGGGAGGTGGTCCGGAAATAACACCTTGCTGCTGATCTCATTCTGGATGGGGGGGGGGGGGGGGGCAGAAATGGGAAAGGACACGGTTGAAAAGACGGTTAGGAGCGGCAGAACGAACGCCTTGTTATTGCGCTGGTGAGTACGACAGCTTGCGAATATTTTACCTTCTCATCGCTGGCCAAAGCCAGGCGATCTACCAGCTCTGGGTTGGAGAGCAGACTCTTGATGTACTGCTCACCTAGGACGGAAGGTTGTGTGTGTGTAGAGATCATACATAGAAAAATACAGAGAACAAAGCACCGGATGTTTGTAATGCCTGTGACTTATGGACTTAATAACACCAAAACGGCCAAAATGTCCCTTCTCTTATTGCCTATACCGAAATAAATGCGAGGACAACATGATCTGTGACTATTAACCTCTCACCACTTTTTTATTTATTTATTTATTTTTTATTATTATTATTTTTTTAACGATCAAATCAATTTACATGTACATGTATTCATTTAGAACACCTTTTTTTATTATTATTCATGAAACCACCATAAAACATGTCCCAAATGAATTGAAACACACAGAGAATGTGAAATAATTCATTTAAATATTAAAGTACACAAATCCTACTATATGGCCCACCTCATGGTTTTCAACTATGACATAATTTTTGTGTTTTTTTGCTGTGCCTTTATATAAAAATAATTCATTACCGTAACGTGTCCTGACAATTAAAGACGGCTGTTACAGTAATGAATGCACTTCAGCTTAGTTTAGTGTAAGATGGCAGAACACGCAATGACAGTGCAAACATGTTAGTCCATCACTACATTCCATCACTACTCTTTCTACTGTCATGTTTAAAATTCATATTTCTTCGAAAATATGAAATACTACATCGTTACAGTAATGTAGGGGTCCATAACCGTAACAATGTCTGTTTGTCCGCACATGTTACGTTAATTCATTTTTTCATAAGAAAGGCACAGAAAAAAACACTTAAGATAATGTCATAGTTGAAAACAACTAAGTGGGCTATATAGTAGACGTTGTGTACTTAAATATTTCAACAGATTATTTCACATTCTCTGTGAATATGTGTATCAACTCATTTGGGACTTGTTTTATGGTGGTTTCGTGAGAATGAGCCACCTGAGCACCTGTTTCTCAATTCAACCAGATACAAGTGCAAGATAGCAGTCGGGATTAAGAATAAAACTAGTTGCAGTAATTGTTGTTGTTTTCTTTTTTTTTATTTACAACTCCACTTACATCTGTAAACCAGCAGGCCGCTCTCCTCGGCTTTGTCCTTGTTCCCTTCGTCGTTTGTGATGAGCAGCACCTTGAGCCCGTCCGACTCGCACTTCTCCAGATGTTGGTTGTACCATTTGGTGGCCACACGGATGGCACGGTCGTTTCTATCGTTGGCACTCTCCCCTGGTTCCCGCTCGATGAAGGTCTCTCTGAAAGATGTGTGTGAGTATGTGTGTGTGTGTGTGTGTTGGGGGGTGGGGGTTCAATAAGCAAGTGAAGCCATAGATCCAATTCATTTTGAAAAGAAAGAATATAGCTCAGGAAACAGCTTCCTGCTAAGTTATGCTCACATGATGTTTATGTTTAAAAACTGTAAATACTGTGGCTTCCCTTTTAGGTAAGGGGTGACAATTTGGAGAAACGTTATTGGATAATTATTTTGCAGGGCTATATCAAGGTGACATTATTTAGCGAGGTCGAACCGTCTACCTGTGATGTTCGTTGGTGAAAGTATAGAAGTGTTTCTCTTTGTCGTGGATAATGTCCTTGAGGCGCTTGTAGACGGGTGCGCTGCGGTGGCGCACCTCTTGAAGCACCGTCTGCAGGATGATGACATTACGGATCACGGGATCTTCCAGCACATCAATCTGAAAATGGACAGAAGGTTAGGTGCCACACTAAACCGACAACAAACATGGAGGTTCCAGATCTGGATTCATTGCATGCAATTGTGCAGGAAATGAAATAATAAAGGGCAAACTACAAGGGTTGTGCAAAACAAAGTCAGAAGAATAAAATATAAAGAAATATTAATACATTTGAAAAAACAAGTGTGGCTATGTGTATGTGTGTGTGTGTGTACGCATGTATGTACATACATACAATGTATGTGTATATGACATACATACATACATATACATTGTATGTTTGTATGTATGTCATATACACACACACACACACACACACACGTACATACATACATACATACATACATATGTGTATTTCATAAACACATACAGACATTTCATGTATGTCATACACACATACATACATACATACATACATAGTATGTATATATGTATGTATATAATACACACATACATACAGTGTATGTATGTATAAATGTCATACACACATACATTTAGTGTATGTATGTAGAAATGTATGTTTGTATACATACACAAAGGAAGCAAAACCTGTAAACAAATGTACAGTAGTGCAACAGAGTACTGTGTACAGTTGGAAGGGGGTGTGATCCACAGACGATTTAATAATGTGCAATGACGCGGATTCGATGGCACGTACACATAAATGACTGCACGGGGCAAACTAACTCAGACTGGGGAAGTTAAAACTGGATGTTGTGTTGTTATAACCACTGCGCTGTCTCCCTGGCACGCACTGTATGCACGCGGTTGACATGTTGTAAATGAAGGCGAGCGTGCCCTGTTCACCCCGGGGGTTGTGTGTACCGGCGTCGGACGGAGGAGCACTACCTGGTGCAGCACTACGTTGGTGTCGGGCAGCAGGTAGTGTGGCTCGGAGCACAGGCTGCTCGCGGCGCCGGCCTCCCGCTGCAGGACCGCGGAGTCCTGGCCGCACTCCGTGCACGTCTCGCTCCCGCACCAGATGTCGTCCCTCAGATAGTGCTCACGCACTATTTTCATGACGCCGCCCGACCGCGTCTTCTTCACGAAGGTTTTGGATTTCAACATGTTCACGGTCAGGGAGCGAAGTAAACACACGTTTTCTAACCATCGGATGTGCGTCAACTACCCAGCGAGCCCCATGCGTGGCGGAAAATGGTGGGCCGAAATACACTTTACCGGGGTGTTCGATCTTTTTTTTTTTAATTAAACATAGCCAAAATGTTTTTTTTCTTTGTGCACGTGTCTTTGCGGATATAAGATAGATATATTCGGTTCATATATATATATGCGAAAACCAAGTTCCCATCTCCCCAGACTTTATTAGCACATATTCTAAACCTTGCAGCTATTTTATTTCTATTTCTTTCTTTTGGTCGGCCATCGATCGCGTTGTCCGTGAAAACAAAACGGAGGAAGGCGCGCCCCTCAGCGGCGGGGAGCGGCACTGCACGCAGGCCGACCCGAGGCGGGCGGCGGAGGCCGGACTGGCGCCGCCTGCTCGTGGAGCTCCCACCCTGCGAGGGGGAGGATGCGACGGTTCAAACCCATCAGCTGCTGCAGCCGGAGCCAACACGACGGAACGGAATGAAAAGCGCGTTGGTTTCTATGTTTATGTTTTGTCCATTCGCACGTTGTTGTTCGTTTTTATGTTTATGTTTTTCCCATGCACATGATGTTGGTTTCTATGTTTATGTTTTTTCCATGCACATGTTGTTGTTTGTTTCTATGTTTATGTTTTTCCATGCACATGTTTGTTTCTGTGTTTATGTTTTTTCCATGCACATGTTGTTGTTTGTTTCTGTGTTTATGTTTTTTCCATGCACATGTTGTTTGTTTCTATGTTTATGTTTTTCCATGCACATGTTTGTTTCCATGTTTATGTTTTTCCATGCACATGTTTGTTTCTATGTTTATGTTTTTCCATGCACATGTTGTTTGTTTCTATGTTAATGTTTTTCCATGCACATGCTGTTGTTTGTTTCTATGTTTATGTTTTTTTTCCATGCACATGCTGTTGCTTGTTTCTATGTTTATGTCTTTTCCATACACATGCTGTTGTTTGTTTCTATGTTTATGTCTTTTCCATGCACATGTTGTTGTTTGTTTCTGTGTTTGTTTTTCCATGCACATGTTGTACGCCAACAGCACAGGTAAAAAAAAAAAATGAAAGTATGATGTGAATTGTTTATAACATGATTGTTCCAAGATCTGTAAATCATTGCAGCATATTTACTACAATTAATTAGTAACCCTCTAAAATGTTTGAAGTATTCAGAATGTTACTTCCATACAGCATTTGGACATTAAGTGTTAAAATTAATTAGCCTATAGCCTAATAAGACTGTTAAAGCTCAGATCTACAGAGATTTCCATAGAACTTCAGCTTCACCATCAGCAAATAATGATTTTCCAAAGCCCTCTGTTGGTTGGTTTTAGTTGCCTTTGTGAATAAACTCATTCAAGCAGTTTTATCTTCTCATGATTTGTTATACAATTATAATGAATCTTACTGTGTACTCTTAACGGATTATTTCGAAAATATGTAAATGTGTTGACTCAACAAAATAATGTAAATGTATTGACTCAATGAAATAATGTAAATGCATTGACTCAATCAAATAATGTAAATGTATTGACTCAATAAAAACTATGTAAGGTATTGACTCAATGAAATAATGTAAAGGTATTGACTCAATGAAATAATGTAAATGTATTGACTCAATAAAAACAATGTAAAGGTATTCACTCAATTAAATAATGTAAACGTATTGACTCAATTGAATAATGTTAAGATATTCACTCAATTAAAACATGCAAATGTATTGACTCAATGAAATAATGAAAACATATCGACTCAAATAATGTGAACATATTGACTCAATGAAATTATCTAAACATATTGACGCAATGAAATAATGTGAATGTATTGACTCAATTGAATAATGTAAACGTATTGACTCGATGAAATAATGTAAATGTATTCACTTTCTGAATGAAAACATTTGGCAGTTCACCACTTCTGTCGATCGTTAACGAAGGAAAAAAACAAAAACTTGACCTGATGTGTATATGCGTCTTTGTGTGCTTACGATTTAGACCTTCAGTTCATAGGTGTGCGCAAAGCACATCCCCCTCCCCTCAGACTTTTAAAATACGTATTTTAAACCCTGCAGCCATTTTATTCATATTTTTTTTGGCCATGGATCCAAAACAGAAGAGGAAATCCAAATGGAATGTACAGTAAAATCATAACGGCTCCTTGCGGAGGGAGCGGTATTACACAAACGATAATACAAATATATTGTGTATTTGTATTTATATATATATATATATGTGTGTATATATATACACATATATACACACACACACACACACACACACACACACACACACACACACACACACACACACACACACACACACACACAATATTGGAATTACCGTAAAGAATTAATAAAAAAGAATAGACACATATAGTGGTCTATTCTTTATAGTATTTTATTTTTCTTCTGGTAATACCTTTTGTTTTCTGCTTGTATCTCTAGTCTTGTTTATTTGTTTTGTTTGTTTGTTTGTTTGTTTGTTTGTAACCGGACAGCCCGCCCATCTTTTCAAACCTATCCATCCGGTGTCGTGCCAAAAAGTGATCCTCCACCAAAAAGATTTTTTTTTTTGTGGAGCATTTTGTGGTTTGAGAAGCACAAAACCGCCTTTTATGAGTTGTACCGTCCCTCTAAGTGTATTCCAACAGGTAGGGAGGACTGGGTGGCCGATCACTGTTAAAACACAGCGCCCTGAGAGTGAAACCAAGCCGCTGTGAGGCGTCCACAAGCTTCCGCTGACAAAGTCGACGCGATCGTCGCTTTTTGGCGGACGGTCGCTTTTTGGCACAACACCGGTTCCGGTTCCGGTCGCCCAGTGACGCCACAGTGTTTACGCGCCGAGCCCCGCGACGGCGGAACGAGCGGTCGGTGCGCGGCGCAGCGCTCGGTTCCACCTGCCTCGCTTGCCGGACACGGCGGTTCGCCTTGCATGTCGACGGGTTCAACGCCGAGGCTCACCCGTTAACGGCTGTTTTGCCCCCGCTGCAACACTGCTTTTCGACCACTAGCGTCGAGCGCCGCAGACGGGACCATGCCTCAGAGGCAGCCGCCGAGGAAGCCCCGGGCGAACTTCTCCAGCTCCCTGGACTCCGAGGAGCTCAGCCTGGAGACCACGGTGCCCACCGAGGAGGTCGGTTCCTCGTCCGACGAGCCGGGGAGCGGCTCCCAGAAGGTGACCCGCCAGCAGATCGAGAGGAAGGAGCTGCTCAACAACCTGCAGCTCCTGAAGATCGAGCTGTCCCAGAAGAACCTGGTCATAGACAACATGAAGGTGGACTATAGGACCGAGGTATAGTCTGCGGGGAGGGACCGGTACCATGTGAGATGGGTTGCACTTCCCTGTATAATGGGAGCTTGGTTGCCAGTTCCTCTTGAACCGCCTTGAAGCCCCCCATGAGCGGTCTCCAACCCAACGTTGAGAGCCACCGGTTTCCCACACATTGACCCAAATAGATCAAACCATTCACGCATGTTGCATGTTTAAGGCATTCTCTGCCGGGTCTGTCGATTTCAGATCGATGAGTTGGAGGAGAGGCTCAACACTGCCCTGCATCAAAAACAGTTGCTGGGCCTGCGGTTGGAGAACCAGCTGAAACGCGCGCAGGACGAGGACAGGTGAGGGACGCAGGATCCATGCTATGTCTGCAGTCGTGCAGTATTTCAGATGTGCATTAAATGATCCCTCGAGAATTGGTAAAGATTAGGGGAGAGTAACGGCCTCTTCAAGTCGGGCCGCTGCCCCGCGTGACCTTGAAGCTGGATCTCAGAGATGATCCCGACTGTGGCTGGGCTTCCAGGGAGCAGCGGGCCCTGCGGAAGAAAGAGATGGAAGCCGTGCTGCTGAGGCAGCAACAGCTGGAGGGGACCAACTTCCAGCTGTGCCAGAAAGCCGGGGAGCTGCGGCGAGCCCTCCGGGAGCTGGACATCACCAGGGACAAGTACCAGGAGCTGCAACAAGTTCCCGAGGACAAGCTCTCCATCACTGAATACGTGGCAGTAAGTAGAGGAACCGATGGAGGCAATTTGGCTTTTATGCATTTACTATTTATCCAAATTATTTCCTGCCATAACCCTGTGGGCGGGTGAAGTGTCTTTCGCATAGCTCTTTGTTGATCCCAGCTTAAAATTGGGATTGAAAGAATGGCTCTAACTGCGTGTATCTATGTGTGTGTTGCTAAGATACGGTTCTATGAAGAAGTTACTCCTCTTCGGTCCCAGCTGACGGAGCTCAATGCCAAGAGAAGTAGCCTCACTGAGGAGCTGGAGACACACCGGACCCAGAATAAGGCCCTGATGGAGGTCATACACACACACACGCACGCACGCACACATACACACACACACACGCACGCGCACACACAGGGATTAAAGGCAACTGTCTGGGGCCCCTAAGGATCTTAAAATCTCACCACGAGGCACTGCAATATTTGAGATGGCTTTGTCTCACAAAATATTACAGATTACGTTGATATTGTACTATAATTTACCATAAACATCATGAATATGTGAGCAGCTATTGTGAAACGTATCCTTAAAATATCCATACAGTTACCATTCTAATAAATCCTGTCTAGCTGCAACCAGGCTGTTAAGATAATTTATACAATATCTCTCCAAACCATCTTGCGAAATATTGTTGGAAAAAGACAGTTACCGGTCATATCTGTGTTTTTCTTCAAAAGAGGGTAACATTTCAGCTCTGTGAGATATTTGACCAGCTTTAAACTGTGCGTGGGTGCGTGCGTATGTGTGCGTGTGTGTGTGCGTGTGTGTGCGTGTGTGTGCGTGTGTGTGCGTGTGTGTGCGTGTGTGTGTGTGTGTGTGTGTGTGTGTGTGTGTGTGTGTGTGTGTGTGTGTGCGCTGCAGAGCTATGAGGAGGAGCGGAGGGTGCGTACGGAGCTGGAGCTGAGGAGCCAGAGGTTGACTCTCGAACTCGCTGACACCAAACAGCTGATCCAGGCGGGAGATTTCCGACGAGACAACTACCCTACCCTCAAACGGTGAGCGTGTTTTTTTTATTTTTTTTACGGAATTTGAATTCCGTTTGAGCAGCGTGAGGCACGTTTTGGCTTTGGTTATTTCTCATACCGCCCGTGTGCACGTCCAGGGAGCGTGACAGCTTGGAGACGGAGACCAAGGAACTGCGCCGGCGACTGGAGAGCCTGGACTTCAATCACACGTCACACGCCAGAGAGAGGGACGGTCTCACAAAAGAGGTAAAGCCCAGGGATTCTTCGGCATGCTGACCTCTCAAATGTTCTGATAATCCCTGTCTTTGTTTAATATTAACTCACAGCTTTATGATTCCCATCGCCCTCTGTGACATAGATTATGCCAGGGAAATGTACATTTAATATTAATAAAACGATCAATAATTTGTCTTGTGTGAAGTCCTTGAAAATGAAAAGAAATTGTGTTTAAAAAAAAAAAATAGAAATAAAATAAAAATACTTGAATGTCCTTCAATTTCATTTCTTAATGCCAGAAAGAACTCTGCACTATACTGTATATGTTCTGTAAGACCCATAATAACACAAGGATGCCAATGCAAAATATTCCTTTGTCTACGTTTTATTCTACCCAATAACATTTTAAGACATAGCTTTCACGAATGGTTTCCCTTTGTTTTCGTGTCGCCACAAAAGGAAATAATTACGTTTAAGAAGTGAAAATGTCAGGAAAATAGCATTTCAAATAGCTGCAGGACAACAATAGACAACTCACAGACATAATGTATGACGATAACATAACACAATCCAATATAAATACTAAATGACAAAGAACCACTATAAATCACAGCCAAAACAAAACTGAAAGTTTCTTCCGTTGCATTATGGAAAATCCACAACGGGACACCCCGGGGCACTACGAGACTAAACACCACAGTGAGCAACCTTTGTATGAACTTTACCCATGGCAGGTGCGAGTTGCCAGGTCCACGTTTTTCCCACTTTTTAATATTTCATTTAACCTAATTTAATATTAACTTACATTATTAACAACATTAATTATTTTCCCCTTTTAATGAATGTTGAAATTCTCTTTTGTAAAACCATTATGCCCTTAAAAAGAAAAACCTGCTTAATATGAAAACAGTAAGTCACCGCCAAGAAATGAACAGTAGTTCTGCTCCTTTCAAAATAAAATTTCTACATACCTATAAGTGAAAATCAAAATAACAATAGCTATGTAGCCCCCTCTCCCAATTTCCCCATACCGGGCCCAAACTGTCTAAAAAATATGTGTACTGGGCCACAGTAATAAAAAGGTTGAGGAACTCTGGTTGAAAACGTGTGAAGTGCAGTTCTCATGTTGTCCTGTAGGTGGTGACGTTGCAGCAGTCAGTCACCCTGCTGAAGAAGGACAAGGAGTACCTGCACAAGCAGAATGTGGAGCTCAGCGTTCGTAGTGAGCATGATAAAGACCGTCTGGAAAGGCTGCAGGTCCATGCAATTTACAAAGCTCAACCCCCCCCCCACACACACACACACACACACACACAACCCAAATGGCTGCCATCGACGTGCCTTCACTTTCATGTCGGTATGCTTGTTTCAGATACAACTAGAAGACACCAAGAAGGCCCGGGAGGAGGCCTACGAAAAATACGTGGCTTCCAGGTCAGCGTTAAGGCCTTGCAAACATAGGGCTGAGTACTGAATTTCACATTGACCAAAATGCTGCGGCATTCCATATGGAATAAAAGGGATTTCCAAGTCATTAATTTCTTGAGTGTCACCGAGACAATACCGAGCCCTTGTCGGCAAATCCTTTATTCAAAATCTTTATTTTAATCTTTTTCTTTTTAATAGAACACCTATATAACTGCAGCAGTGTCAAAGCATAATATATATGTAACGCATGATATAAGGTTTCATGGAGAAATCAATAAACTGTGTCATAACCGATTATTTAAGGGAAAGAAAAACAAAATGATTCTAACCACGATATACAGCTTTATCCATTTGTTCCTATTTTTGCGTTGCACTCTCCGGACGCACAGGGACCACTACAAGATGGAGTACGAAAACAAGCTGCGAGAAGAGCTGGAGAACATCAGGCTGAAGACCAGTCAGGAGATAGACAACCTGCAGCGCGCCTCCAGGGAGATGTACGAGAGGGAGAACAGGTACACACGAAGATTTCCCAAACGCCACAGCGCTCGGATCAGGGTGCGAAGTAGCTGTTGATAGAGATGGATGGATGGATATAAGTAGATAGGTACTTTAATCATCCCCGGAGGGTATCAGCAACGTAGGTAAAATACTAATAAAGCCATATTATAAAAATATGGCAATATACAATAAAACCAACAGTTAACTGTATTAAATAAAGAAAATCTGCCAATAGACACTAAACCTAATGAGGAATAACAGAAAATCAATCAAAAATAAGAAAGTCACGTCCAAAAATGAAATATAGGGTCCTATAAATAATAGTGAAGCAGAGAGATGAACTTGAGATAGAAATGGCAATGTACAATAAACCGGACGTTAAATATAAGCCTCAAACTGGAAATAAAATGTTGGCAATAAGCCTAGTCATAGTTGGCCAAATTTGGCAAATCATAGACACAAGCAGGCATTATGTTAGTGAATTCCATTGTTTACGACCTTTTCTAAATGTAATTTAGTTCTCTGGCCTCTTACAAAAGATCTTACCAAAACTACATGATTTTATGCTGTGCAGGTAGCTTATAACAAAAATAGGCACATCTTACAAACCTCATATCTTCAAAAACCAAACATAATATAAGTCCTTATGTCAAAATGCCAAATGCCAAAATCGTCAAGGTTATTCATAGCAGACGGTGGATGCTAGAGCGGTGGTATAAAAAAAACAACTTTTTTTTGATAAAAATCACATGCAAACTTACATCATTTAAAATCTTAAATATTTAGTCGAGTGGAATCAGCGCTCGCATTCATTTGTGGCTTTTATTGCCTATTCACACAGGCTAACAAGGGCAGAAAGGTGCACCACTGATGATAAATAATAATGAAAATAAATAATGACTGATGAATAATTACAATTTCACTAATCCTTATGATTAAAACTTTTATCCTATTCGATTTAGAAATTTTAAATAATCATATTTCATGAAATTGAATCAGTCACGTAAAATGAGTGCTTGTAATTAGTGCTTTATTGAAGGCATACATTAAACAAAAACATTTTCTCACATCCCCTTGCACTTCCACCACGGCCCACTCGGGGGCCGACACGCTCCACAGTACCAATACCACTGTGGTTGAAGGTCTGTTTATTTTTGCTGTTGCTTTACTGCTGCTGCAAGAGAAGTGTTTGGAGTCTTTGTTTTGTTTTTTTTTATATCATCAACAATGAGGTACAGTTGTGTGTGTGTGTGTGTGTGTGTGTGTGTGTGTGTGTGTGTGTGTGTGTGTGTGTGTGTGTGCGTGTGTGTGTGCGTGTGCGTGTCAGGAACCTGCGTGAGGCCAGAGACAACGCGGTGCTGGAAAAGGAGCGGGCAGCGGTGGCCGAGAGAGACGCTCAGTCCAGATACGACCAACTGTTGGAACAGTGAGTTTCTCAGCTTGCGCTAAGAAAAATGCAATAAAGATATACGTGCATTATAATCATGTATGTTATATAGTAAATAATGCACAGTAATAATACATAGTAACTAGCACTGATGAGTACTGGTAACAAAGTAGGGTTGGGTCGCTTCTATTTTAATATCGTCCAATTGCGGAAACTCGAGATCGCCGATAGGCAATCGGATTGCCGGGGGGGGGGTCGCAGTAGAAGGGGCTTGGGGGGGCTAGTCACAGCACGCCACTGAAATGCAGTGTTTCCCACACATAGACTTTACTTGGGCAGGTCGGCCAGGTATATTAACAGCCGCCAAAGACCCATTTTAGCATTATTATTATTTATTTATTTATTTTTATTTTATTTACATAACCGTAAAGGTGGTTTCTTTTGAATTACATTTGTCTTTTAACATGGGATTAACAGTAAGCAGCAGTGCAAGCGTAACCAAAAGAGAGTAATTCAATGTTATATTTTGTATTGATAGTCTTTTCATTTTATTCCAAGGTCACTTAGACTTTTCTTGATTGATTGATAGATAGATAGATAGATAGTACTTGATTCATCCCTCAGGAGTAATTAGGGCATTTTAGCTGTCCAGTGGGGAATGTGAATTAAGTGCAGGAAATGAAGGATATATTCACTAAGTTAACAAAATATATACATGCTGAATAAAAATAAGTAACGTACACCTCAGTAAATATACAGTGTGGATTTACAATGAAATAAAGAGGGTCTGAGAGTCGCATTACAAAATGTCAATAATATGTCTGAGAAAACGGGAGAACTTGTTTTTTCAGAACAGCAGCGAGGACTTTGCTCAGATGGACATTTACCATATTCCTAAATGAGGGTTAAAAAATGTCCTTTATGTGGTGCTTCACAAAGTGCAGGGAAAAAAAAAACAAAACACACGATTCGCTTACATAAAAATAGATTTATTGAGAGTGAATATGGTGACATCCAATGTTTACGTGAGTAACGTCATTATTTTGAAATGTTGTGATTTATGTACTGACTTTTAAGCCCGGTTCCTATAAAAAGAAAAAACTCGACAGACGTCACGTACGCTAATTGCATTCTCCATAGGAATGAACGGACTTGGGGTTTGCGGTTTCAGGTGTGAATCGGACTTTAACGCAAAGGCTTTCATACCGGAGCGACCCCTGGTGAGCT
Source organism: Zeus faber (assembly GCF_960531495.2). Lineage (NCBI taxonomy): Eukaryota > Metazoa > Chordata > Actinopteri > Zeiformes > Zeidae > Zeus > Zeus faber. Next base: position 22,897,175 of record NC_137202.1, read on the forward strand.
CGACGGCGCGAACAGTTAATGTCGGTGTCTTGCGAGAGAAACGGGCTCATCAAAAAGGATAAACAATGCGCTGTAGCCTACAAGCAAAAACCAGCCTCTCTCTCTCCTCGGAGCAGATGTCTGGCTGTCCAACCTGTATACCAGGAATTCCTGGTGGCTCTGCCTCGGGGTCGCCATTAAACTGTCCGGCCAGCTCGGCTACTTTTCTTTTCACCGGAGGGCTTAGTGGGCCGGAGCTCACCGTGCGTCTGTCCCTATCTAGCCCAAGCTACGTTCACTGCGGGTATTACTGCTCAGCCCTCAATCAATGAATACAAACAGCAAAATGATCAGGATCTTCACCAGGTTCTTGAAGTTCTTGAATTAAGTACCGGGATGCCTTGAGAAGTGCTTGAAAAGTCATTAAAAGAAAAAGCGATCATTGAAAACCTGTGTTAGTCCCCCTGGTTTTGTTATTCAAAGTTATGTCAGGGAAATGTAAATTTAATCCAGCATGGCTTGAAAAAGAAAAATAATAGTAGATGACAATGAGATTAATAAGAGACATTTATATGATATAAATAGATATACCAATATAAATGATAGACAATGAGACGAAGATGGTATTGATTTAATTAGTAACGATCACATTGAAAATTGATTTTATTTCTTTTGCGTCCTTGAAAATTAAAATAGTGCTTAAAAAAAGTACTTGAAAATTTCATTTTGTAATGCCAGAATGAACCCTGAATTATGGATGACATTTGTTTTTGCAAGGTGAAAACAAGGGACATCATATCAGGCAAAAGAAAGAATGGTGAAACAATATCCCTCCAAACACAAATTATGTATACAATATATTTATAATGATTATTATCATTCAGACTAATGATTATTCACCATTCAATGAATTAATATAATATAAACATTAATGTTTATATACTTGTATTTGTTCAATTCAACTTTTAAAACACTTTAACATTTACCTTTAAATGTAAATTCGATTTAATTTTTTAATGCAATAATGGAACTTGTATCATTAGGTAGTATCTGCCTTCAGAACAGAGCTTAATGTCATTGCAAACCGATGGACACTGAGTACAGTTGTTTACTTGGAAGTAAGCGTATGCATGTGTGTGAGTAAGTGAAATCCTGTAATCGTTGCGAGTCGGGGGCTGGGTGGGGCTTGGGCGGCTGCGGTTTACTCGCAGTCACCAACACTCCCATGAGCGCTGTGCTGTGTCATAGGAATCAAAGGGCCACTCGGGGGTCAGAGGTCGCAGAGGGTCGAGGGGTCAGTTTACGATGGGCTGAAGCCTCTGCGCTGGCTGGCCAGCCCACCTCCACGCAGGGAACAGATACTTGCGAAATACGGTGAAAATCTAGGAATTAAGAATGTTCAAAAGAATCTTGGAGGTCCACAAAATTTCAATTCAAATGATGGAATAACATTTCGATGATGAGTTCAAAATCTTTTCTTTTTTTTTTTTTTTTTTTTTTTCTCCCCCATTGTTGCAGAACAGTCATTTCTGCTTTTACCTCCTGCTCAGTGGATGCCGTGCCATTTTTAGAGAAGTGTCAATAACGTTATTAGTGAAATCCGGTAATTTATTCCCTCCCAATACAACAGTCATGTATAACTCATGTTACAGTGAAACTGTAATTTCTGTTTTTCTCAGTGTATTTTAAGGTCAGGCCATCAAGAAATCTGGTTAAAATAAATAAATAAATAAAAATAATATAATAAAAATAAATCTAAATCCTGTGTTGGATTTGAATAATTTTGCAATCATTTAAGATTGTTATGTTAAAGTTTGCTAGCGGCATGGCAGTCTGCCTTGAGAGCTGTAATATGGCAGAATGTAATGTAGCACGCAAGTTAAAATGTATGCATTCATTATGTATTTATTTAAGGCTAAGTTTAGAGTTATTCGATTCAACTAATTCTCATTGCACAGAGTACATGTACTGAGGCAACAAAATGCATTTCTCTGCATTTTACCCTCCTAGTAACTGACGTATCTAGGAGCAGTGGGCTGCCATAGAGCGACGCCCGGGGAGCAGTTAGGGGGTTAAGTGTCTCGCTAAAGGACACATCAGCACACTACCAGGAGGATCCAGGGATCGAACAGGCAATCTTCCGATTTCGCGACGACCCGCTCTGCCTCCTGAGCCACTGCCCCCTGTGGAAAGGCTTGGGTTTGCAAATGATGTTGCCTGAGTTGAAATGCTGTGAAACATGGTAAACCACCACAGCTGTCTTTACGGTGAGCGTGACGCACTCGCTGCGTTTCTGCCTGATTGTGGGGGAGGCCGTTTCTATGGAGTAACATGCACATTCAAAAACACACGAAGGCACACGCTGACAAACGGCAGCGGCGGCGGCAGCGGAGTTGCTGCCACCGTGGTTTGTAGACGTGACTTTAAATGCCGGCCATTCCTCCTGCTCCAAACCACCAGCTGTTGGTCTGTCACTGATCACATTCCCTCTCCGCGCCACATCGCAGGCCAGCAACGACAGATGCTCGCTAAGAGCCTTTAACCCCTCACCCCCGTTGCATGCCTCTATTTTCGGGGCAAAGAATGAAACGGACATGCCAAACCCCAATCTCTGGCATCCTTTTTCGGAATGTTGGCAAACCACTACGTAAAGTGCCATCCTGACATGAAACTCTTCTCGATGACTCCTCTGCGACAATTACCATTAGAACATTTTTAAAAAATCACATAAAATCACACGGCGGCTTTAGGGAATAAGGGTTCAAAATAGTCCTCCAATTTGTACTGTATGTATGATGAAATCCTTTAAGGTCAGCTGCAATAGTTATTAATACTGTCCAACTGCTGCTTTGGCCCAATTAAGTGTGTGTGTGTGTGTGTGTGTGCGTGTGTGCGTGTGTGCGTGTGTGCGTGTGTGCGTGTGTGTGTGTGTGTGTGTGTGTGTGTGTGTGTGTGTGTGTGTGTGTGTGTGTGTGTGCGCGCGCGCTTGCCAGGCATGGGGTTGTGCTCTGAATTGCCACAGCATGTTCAGCGACAATACATTATGAAATATTTCTATATTTTAACCCCAACCCCCCCCCTCAGCTGGAGGGGAGGGCGGGTCGAATGTTTTTTATTTATGAAAACAATTTCTTGAGTTATACACCCACTTGGACTCCCTGTTCAAGGTTTGATGGTTGAACTCTTCGTCGGAATTATGTGGAACACCGTACTATTGATTGCGCAAGCAAAGGCACACAGAATTGCACAAGAGTTCTGTAATAAAAGCCTTTTATGGCGGAAGCAAGCCCTAAAGCAATAAACCGCCACACAGTGCTCGAGTTGACCTGTCATCAAAAGCTTTCTCAATCAAATTTTGAAATTGATGTGATGTGATGTTCTTTTATTTATTTATTTATTTATTTGTTTATTTGATTTCCTCTGCCGTCTTTCAAATCCCCGAAACCTAATAGCGCCAAATAGAGCTTAGCGGCGTCCGATTGAAGAATATGAAAGGTGCCTCACGTTTGAGCTTTCACACATTGCCCCTGTCGTAAATGACATTTTTTGGCTTTGTGCGTCTTCCAGGCATCGTCAGCTCCAGCTCGGCACGGACAGCCGGGCGGCGGAGCTGTGCAACCGGGCCAAGCTGCACTCCTACGAGGCGGAGCGCGCTCAGTTGGTCCAGGAGGAGACGGCCAAGGCCTTGGCCCAGTGCCAGGTGGAGTGCGAGAAGCAGCGGAAGAAACTGGAGGTATTACGGCCTCGAGTGTCACCGTAGATGCAGATGCAGATGTAGGTTTTAAAATCCCCGTGGCAGAGTCCAGACGAGGATTTCTCTATTAAGTGTCTCGGGTAACTGGGTAGCCACTGCGTGACGTCGGGCGATCAGATGGATTCATCGGCCCGGTCTGATTTGACGCTAATCAGTGGAGTTACCTGCCATTTGCATTGCTGCCCAACGATGCAAATATATGAAAACGAAGGTCACGACCTCTTGAGGGTCGGGCAGCATATTAAAGCAACATCCCCGGCTTCCCCCGGTCGGCCGCAGCGCGGTTGTTATTCCGCGAAGGCCCCGCTAATTGAAAGGCGTCGGTGGACAGCATAGTAAACGGCGGCGTCCAAGGATTGATATTCAGTGCGATCGCCAAGCGTCTGGCGCAATGTGATTCATGAATAACTTTTAAAATGCCGATGTTTTTTAACCATCAAAATGCAATCGTGATTTCAGTAGGGACACAACCAGAGTTGGGAGTGTGGTTTAGCCATCAAAAAGGACTAGTTTCGCTCACCCATGGCACGATCAATCTCGCCATTGTAGTTTCCTCCCTAAAATAAGATCTCAGATAGATTGATGGATCGATACTTCAAGAGGGAAATTGTAGTGTCGGGCTGTCGGCAACGGCTTACGTCAAAAAATAGGCGAAAATAACAAAGCAATGGAATAAAACATATAAAGTGAAGATAGAATGTGGAAATATTCAATGAAATCTGTACCTAATGATAAACAACATAATATAAAGTGAAAAATAACCGGAGAACAATAAAAAATAAGTGACCCAAAAATACAATTTACCAGAGAAATTTGGTCGTATACAAGAAGAAGAAAAGAAGAAACAGTCTTTATTTATCACGCAACACACCACACTACAACACATGCTTGCACACACACACACACACACATGCACATGCTTTGATGGTGGCCGGTGAAATGGCTCCTCTGCTTTTGACCCATCCTGGCTTGTCCTTCCTCTGGGGGCACAGCCAGGAGCAGTGGGCAGCATTCGTGGACGCGCCCGGGGACCAGGTGATAAGTGTCCATCGCTGGTCAGACGATGATGTAACAATAACTAATGAAACCAGAAGGCTGAAACTAAGATGAGAAATAAGTAAGTTTCTATTGAGATATTGAATGAATTCAAGCACGTTTGAGCACATTATCAAGCACATCAAATATTAGATAAAAAAAAAAAAAAAAAAGAATAACCAGTAATTTGAGTAAATAATACTGATATAAATTGGTTATAGAATTCTAATTACAGAGTAAAATAATATACAATCTTCAAGTTAAATCTCTTGATACCCGTGAGAATAAAGAGTAACTTAATAAATCAATAAATGAAGTTCTTGGTAAGTAATGCTTAGGTTTTTCCATTAATGGTAATGACTTTAATAAATTTGACTTGATTTAAAAGGTAATTTCTATCTACTCCATTTCTCAGGTATATTGCAATACGATTTCACAGCTTTTTAATTGACCCGCTATTTTTCAGCATAAAAAATTAACACTGATTGTTTTAAGTAGAGGGCAGTTATTGTTTTTAAGAGACTTGGTAACGGTCGCTAGGCAACGACAGCCGACAAGCAAAACAACAGCTGATAAGAGCTAGCTCAGCGGTAGGAAATGTGTTTTATTTTTATTTTTTGATGTTCCGGTACGCCAGAATTTTTATTGTGATGTTTATTTGTTCATGCTATTTCATGTTTATTTGTTCATGTAATTCATCTTTTAATTAACAACGTCAGGACTTTTATAACAAACACATGGATGGAAACCGACCAGGGACCTTTTTATTTATTTTGTATTAATTTTACTTTTTTGTTTTTATCCTCCCGCCCGCCAGGTCCTGACCCAGGAGTTCTACGGGCTGCAGGCGTCCTCGGAGAAGCGCGTGGCTGAACTGGAGACCCAGAATGCCGAGCGGGCGGCCAGGCTGGAGGCTTACGAGCGGCTGGAGCAGGAGCTGGACGACGTCACCGTGCAAGCGGCCGAGAGTGAGGAACCGACAGGGCCCTGAAACTATACGCGCGGCATGGAGATGTCATAAGATAGAGGGGGAAGTCACCGGTTTCAGTAGGGGGTTTTTTCCCCCACCGATTGATCAGCCTTTAAATGGCTCACACCAACTGTGGCATAGAAGCTAAAAATATACACCCCTGAAAACATAACAAACCGGTACTGGCTCGTGGACAACCGTAGAGGAAATATATAATATATAATATGTCATTAAGAGGTGATTATTTGTGTGGGGGGGAAAAGTAATAACAGTATATAACATAACAGTAATTGCATTGTGTGTCCACATTGTCCACTAATTGTGTGTGTGTGTGTGTGTGTGTGTGTGTGTGTGTGTGTGTGTGTGTGTGTGTGTGTGTGTGTGTGTGTGTGTGTGTGTGTGTGTCTCCCCCTTTTTTGTATCTTTTGGCTATTTGTGTATTTTTTGCAGTTTTTATGAAATAACATTTTTGCTTCACTTTTTATTGCATTTTATTGTATTATTCACTTTTCCCCCGGGCTGCTAAGCTTTCTTTAAATGCCAATGGTCTGTCGTAACGCACCTGTAAGTGTTTTAATGATGTTATTGGTACTAGTAACTACTTGGTTATTTCATGGTAATGGATACAGGTAGATACAGTACTTGGCTTGGTGGTGCTTCAGTAACTACAGATAATTGCCTTTTCATGTCAATAATTACCACATAATTACCTAGTAATTACTCGTTTTTTTGGATATTAAAATCTTGATAAAAATTTAAAAACAAAAATGACCCGAAAGGCTGGCAAAACGAGGACAAAAGCAAGTTAAGGACAAGCACGCCAATAAAACAAATAGAAAAACAACCTTTGACCCCTGTTACTTGTTCCTGTCGAAGGCTTTGCTGATGAGGGCGATGGAGTACGGTCAGTCCGGCTGATGACAACTATACCGACCGTACAGAAAGTATTTGCCTCATGAAACCCTGATGTTTGTATTTGCGTTGCCAGTCGAGAACGAGGAGGAGGCCGAGAGAGTCCTGTTCTCTTACGGCTACGGAGCAAACGTCCCCACGACGGCCAAGAGGAGACTGAAGCAGAGGTAGGGCACAGATGGACACGCTTGTTGAACTGATGTGGTTGTTTGTTGTTTGTTTGCGCAATCTATTCATTCATTTTTCTTTTAATGCCAAGGATTTTTGTTTTGTTTTATTTTCCTAATGCGCCCCCCCCCCCCAGCGTTCACCTTGCGCGCCGGGTTCTGCAGCTGGAGAAGCAGAACACGGCGCTGAGGAGGGAGCTGGAAAGACACAGCACGCAGACCGGGCAGATATCCGAGGAGGTAGGCACCGACATGAATGCACTCTCATGCCAAAAGATGGGATCCAAAATCTCAATGTCAGCCCCACCCCTGCGCCCTCAATCTTGACACAGAAGGAACAGCGGCATTAAAACCACTGACAGTTGAAGTGGATAACCTTGATCATCTCGTTCCAATGGCTCCTGTCAAGAGGTGGGATATATTAGGCAGCAAGTGAACAGTCAGTTCTTGAAGTCGATGTGTTGGAAGCAGGAGAAATGTGGTGGCTGGACGACTGGGTCAGAGCATCTCCAAAACAACAGATCTTGTGGGGTGTTCCCTATACAGTGGTTAGTAGCTACCAAAGGTGGTCCAAGGAAGGACAACCGGTGAACTGGTAACAGGGTCATGGGGCCCAAGGCTCATTGATGCGAGTGGGAAGTGAAGTGTAGCCCGTCTGGTCCGATCCCACAGAAGAGCTACTGTAGCACCACTCAGTGAAAAAAGTTAATACTGCTATGATAGAAAGGTGTCAGAACACACAGTGCGTCACAGCTTGCTGCGTATGGGGCTGTGGAGCCGCAGACCGGTCAGAGTGTCCGTGCTGACCCCTGTCCAACACATAGCACCTACAGTGGATACGTGAGCGTCAGAACTGCACCATGGAGCAATGGAAGAAGGTGGCCTGGTCTGATGAATCACGTTTTCTTCTACATCGTGGAATCGTAGAATCGGAATCGGACCGTGTGGGATGTGCTGGAACAACAAGCCTGACCCATGGGGGCCCCACCTCACAACTTCCAGGACTTAAAGGATCTGCCGCTAACGTCTTGGTGCCAGATACCACAGGACACCTTCAGGGGTCTTGTGCAGTCCATGCCTCCACGGGTCAGGGCTGTTGTAGCGACACGAGGGGGAGCTAAACAATATTAGAGGTGGACGTAGCAAAAATGGACCAAAAATGTAATGGAAGAAATGTTGTCATGATGAAATGAAAGATGCGTTATGCAGTTTCTTAATGTAACCCTTCTTTGCTTATAGCTCCTCTAAATGTCCTTCCTCATTAGCCCCTTTGTTTGCTAATTCCTTGCACTTCCTTTATGCATTCACCTGAAATCCCACCTTGTTCCACTTCTCAGGGTTTAGTCGACACGTGGAACCACAGTGAGTAAGGGTCTGCTACATTTATTTGGACCCTTTTAGCCCACAGAAGCATTCACTCACATCTATGGAGAAGTGTGTTTCAGGCTTGGCTGCCATACCGCCGTGTACGTTTATACCAAGAAATATGTAAGTGCAAAAGCAAAGATGAAGCCATGAGGTTAGAAATTATTTCTAACCTCATGGCTTTATCTTTTGCCTCTCATCTCTGTCTTCCTCGTCTTTCTGGATGCAAAAGCCTTCATCACGTATTTAAAGTCAAGCTGTTCGGCCAGTTAACACTCAAAGTCAAGTATTGCCGGGTTACTGAGCCTCTCCCGACTCACTGTGGAGCCCGAGCAATTCTTTATTCTTTTCAGTTTACTTTAGGATCTCTCTCCTCTCGGTGCAGTTACTGATAAAGTGCAAAATATCCTCGGTGCAATGCAAATGTCACCATAAATCCTCTTAAGCCTCATGTCGTAAATCCTGTTGAGCAAGACCGTGGGTGTTGATGATCCTGTGAACGTGGCACTTTATATATTTTCTAAAAAACATGTTTTCTGACTTGTTAACAGTTTTTAGGTGTTTTATTAGGCGGGACGGGGCACGTTCCTCCGTGCGCCCGTGTAGCCTCCACCCCCGTCTCGTCGAAACTTCAGCCCTAGAAATAATTAAAAAATAATCCGACACACAAAATAAGAGAAATACATGTTAGGTGTGCCTAACGTGTATTTGTGGTATCAGGGAATGCTTCAGATTCTGCCACCTCCAGTAGCAGTGTTGTGTCGTTTTCGCACCAAAATTAGCAGGTTGACCCGGGTTTTGTCAACCTGCTAAAAATGGGCGCTTGACACCTTTCCCATTGCCAAGAGAAATTATGTTTTTTCCTGGTACGTCACGTCTCGATGTCACAAACACAAAAGAGAAAGCGCGGAACACAGTGCAGTGACTCAATACATTCCCTTAACAACAGCCGGTCTCTTCTCACTTTCTCACGCCCATTTGGCGCTTGAGAGTATGACATATAGTCCGAGAAAGGCTTGAATCTTTAGCTGACATAGCCTTTAAAGAAGTAGTGCTGTCGACACCTGCTAGTGCTCTATCAATATTCTCTCTCTCGACATCGATAATCTTTTCGTGACATTTTCCTAGATCGCGGTAGCTCCCGTGGCCGGTGACACTCTCTCAGCCAAATCATTATCAACGCTCTCCACAGAAGTTGCCGTGGGTTCAAATCATGGCGTCGGGGTTAGATGCAGAACATCCTCGCTATTATCGACGTCATCCTCTTTCTCACAGGTTGTTGGTGGCTCCTTCACTGATGCTAGCTACCTCTTGGCTAGTAAAATTAGCTGTAACGTTAGCCTCCTGGCTATCATTCGCCCCTTCAGCCGGGTTGGGAGCAGCTTTCTGAGCTGACTGAAAAAAAAAGTTGCTTTAGTATTTGGGTCTTAGTATTTGGCCTTCGCCAGCTCCCTCTTTTTCTTCCCCTTTCTTTTCTGGCATCCCGATTTATGTGCAGGTCCTGGCTTAGCAAGGAAATTCACTCCGACATCAGCCAGTAGTTTGGATGTACTTTTGATGTTTTGACGTTGCGTAATAATAAAATGACTCATAGCATTTTCAGGAGAGTGGGGTTCCATTATGAAACAGGCTACATTTTACATAAGCAACGGTAAATAAAATGTTTATTCTTGTTTTAATAAGTAATGGTGAGTATTTTGGTTCAAAATAAAATTTCGTTATCATTGCTTATATTTAGTTGCAGGTCTTCTGCAGTGAGGCAAATTGTCTTTGTTTCATGACGGCGTCTTTTTTATTTTATTTTATTTATTTTATAAGTCTGAAATAAATCTGTGTTAAAAATGGATTTAAGTGACACCTCAGTGGTATCTCGACCAATAGTGTTAGAGCAGCTAGCAGAGCAGCGACGGTGGGTGTGGACCGCTAAAAAACAATAAGTCAGCCATTCAACTGTCTGCCAGTTTTGATTGTCTCTTGACTGAAAGGCCATATGACTCAGTGCATGAAAGGAATTGTGTAAATAATGGGCTGAGCTATTTCGCAGGAAAAAATAAAGCGTTTTTACCACCCACATAGCGTCTGATGAAACATTTTACCTGCCTCCCCACCCAGTTTACTCACATACTCGACCGGACGGCTGTTACATGTTTTTACGCCAAAACCCTTGTATAGCTGCTCCATTGTGCATCTATGCATTATTCTGCATCAGGCTTAGAATACCAATGCAAATTGTGAAATACCAACATTGTGTGTATAAAACTAAGCAAAAGACAGATCTGTATATGTTGTCACAAGGCAGTGGATATAAAAGTTAGCGGGTGGTTAGCGCTATGGGGGGGAAGCTGTAGGAGCTACAGAGTCGGAGCACTGTGGAATACAATATAATTATGCAAACATAAATAAATATGCAGATGAATAAATACAATGCGGATATGTAATTGAACCCTCTGCGGTACGGTGTTGCCTCAAGCCAACGTGACCAAAGAAAATACCACCTTCATACGTGAGTCAACGCCTCATCAAGAGGTAAGGACCTGAGGAATGTACAAATTGGACACTCGTTTTATCCGCGGTGTGATCCGCGTGCATTGGTTAGTAATGGGATCTCGCCGGTTCATGACAACAGTGTTAGGCAGCTGTACAAGTATTACATTCTGTGAGCAGCAGAGCTGGAGTGACTGGCCGCGCTACTTTCGTAAACAGCGAACTGAACTATAAATACCCAGCAATTCAATTCAAGTCCTGTTCAAATACCCCCCCCCCCCCCACCAAGCGAGACAAATGGTCCAATGTGAGCCGGGGATCATCTGCTTCCGGGGGCTGGCAGCGGCGACGAATCGAGAACACGGGTCCGGACCCTGTGCCGGGGGTACTGCCGTTGGCGTGACCGCTGTGTCTCTGTCCGTTTTGATCCCACCCCCAGTTGTCGGCAGCCAACCATCTGCTACAGCAGACCCAGCAGCCCTACAGCTACCTGATCGAGACGGTGCGGCAGAAAGATGCGCAAATTGGCTCCCTGAAGGAGTGCGTGGCCTCGCTGGAGGACGACGTCAGGTACACGCACGCGCACACACACACACACACACACACACACACACACCAATCGGAACCATAATCGTCCCACGAAATGAACGGGATTGCCCAAACCCCTACCCAGCTTTGTCAGGTCTCTGTCTTTAATATCGCCCCATATTACAGAGTACACATTCTTCGTACGCCCACACTCCAGCGGCCCGCATCCCCCCCTCTATCCCTCACTTTCCCTCACCCTGAGGAACTTTCAAATGGAGCAGCCGAACAGGTTCCGTCTTGCGTCGCACCTCGGCTGATAGTTTGCCCAGAGCGAGCGGGGACGGTCAGAGGGCGCTGAGAAATGTCAAGTCCCTTTTAAAAATGCTTCTTAAACGGAGATTTATGAGGCCTCCTCTCGTCTCTGCGCTGCGTAGTAACCGTGTTGTAAATTTAAGAGGCTTCACTGGTCCCGCCCAAAACTCCGCTGAAACACCCCACACATTCAGACAGTAAAGTAAACCTTTTTGTCCCTCACTCCCCCCCCTCCCAAAGAGTTGAATAACAATCATCCACTCGTAGATGGATTTAACAACAATATTTTTAGGCCTTAAGGATGTGGACACACGGGCGCCACACCCGTATGTGCCCCTTGAACGTTTGACTTCAAAGCCGTGGGCATTGACCGGGAGCCGGTCCCCCTCTTCGCTGCTGTGAGGGCAGAGGGGGCGATCTTAGGCCCGAGTGCAGCCGCTCGCTCAAAGAGAAAACCCGGTTTGTGAAGCTCGCTTCCGGAGGCGCTTTTGGAACCTCGGGGGCCGAGCTTTACGGGCGAAACGTGTCAGCGCTCTGCTCCTGTTCTGTGAGGCCGCGGCCTGCCCCCGTCGTGGTCGAGCTGTCGTTGTTCCGTGGCTGCACGCTTGATTTTATGCACCTGTTCGTCATGGGTGTGGCCGAAATAGCCAAACCCATTAATTAGAAGGGGTGTCACATACTTTTGGCTCTGTAGTGTACACTTGTATAGTCCTGAATAGAGCCACTACATTTATTACATAATCAGCCTGTTGCAATTATTTGAGCAGATCCAATTCCACAATAGTTTTTCCATTCTAATTTATTGCAAATTTTAAACCAATGTAAGAAATTGGTGAGTTTCTATAAGTTGGGTTCAGCCACATTGACTGTCCGCCGGAATTTTTATGTTCCGATCTTCAATGCCAATGAACGGTTCCTCAGTAATGGATAGGTTAGATTGTTATTTATTATTAGATTATAGTATTGTTTTATTTCACGACTGTATTAAAGTGGTATGAAATGTACAGAAAGGCGTGACGGCCCCGGTCCTGAGCCGCCCTGGTCAGTTCTTGCACGCTGTTTGCCCAAGAAGGCCTGCAAACCGGTTTGTAAGACAGTTAATTTACAAACTCGTGACACGGTTTCTTGACACGTTTACTTTCACAGTTTATATCCCCCGCTCCAGTAAAGTGGAAGACCATTGACCGATTTATTGGTGCCTCAGTTGATTGATTGCCACCGCACTAATCCCCACCTCCATGTGAAATCAACAGCAAAGTCTATTTATCCTGACGCGTGTGCGTGTGCGTGTGCGTGCGTGCGTGTGTGTGTGTGTGTGTGTGTGTGTGTTTGCGCAGTGGTTTGAAGAAAGAACGGGCGGCCCTGCAGCAGGTGAAAAACAACATGGCTGCCGATCTGGAGAGACTCCTAACCCACAGAGAGGTACCCAATACGATGACTCGACGGGGGCCCGCCAGTTAGAATTCTAACCCCCTAGTCGCGTCCAGCAACTCGCTTAAATATCGCTCCGAGCAACAGATGATATGAAATTTGGTCGTCGTCCTCGCGTCTTGCTTCCTATTTCAAGTCTGGGCTGCACCCCCCCCCCCGCGCGCAGTCTGCTCATTCCTCTGTGACTTTGTCCGCTTTTGAAACTGCGTTTGACGTTCTCCTTCGCTAGAATTCGCGCAAAAAGAAAAGGGGCCGTTTCATCCTCGCGGGCCGAGCTGTCATGCGTAAGAACGAGCCGGCCACCGGCGGGTAACGGCTGAGGACCGTGTGTGTGTGTGTGTGTGTGTGTGTGTGTGTGTGTGTGTGTGTGTGTGTGTGTGTGTGTGTGTGTGTGTGTGTGTGTGTGTGTGTGTGTGTGTGTGTGTGTGTGTGTGTGTGTGTGCGCGCGCGCGCGGAGCCACAACGTTTGCCGTGCGAGTTATGCGCCCTGTCGTACACAGCTGCTCTGCAGCCGAGCTGTTTGGGATGCCTGGTGAGAGTGTGTGAGAATAAGAGACATGCCACAGCTCATGTCCTCAGGGTTGATAAATAGAATCAAATGGATCCCTGCAAGGATTTTTTTTGTTTGTTTTTTGTTTACGCCAGGTAAAGATATATAAACATCAACATCAACAGCATATTGGACAAATTCAACTGTCGGTCTTCGCCCATCGGTCCCGGACACACGTATTGCTACGGAACAGCAGGATGTACAGAACATTTATAGTCAAAAATTTAAATACAAGCGTGATTTAAAAGCAGACGGCAGCGAACGAATCAGAAGGAACAGAGTGTCTTTTTTTTTTTAAGAACCACCCACCCACCCCCACACAAACACACACATCTTTTTTCCAATCCCCCTTGGTTTGTTTTAGGAGCTTGCGATGATGAAGCAGGTTCTGATCAGCATGCAGTCTGGGCGGGACGGGGCGGTGACCCCTCTGCAGCCGGACACTGCGGGGAGCGGGACGAGTCGACTGAAGCGACCCGGTCGAACCGCGAAGGGGGAGTTGGAGTCGCCAGATCAGCCGAAGCCCATGGCATTTGTAAGTCTCTCGATAAGGTGGTGCAGGGCGGTGTCGTCAAGTTCCTGCACCGCCGCCGTTCTTCCAAATCACTCTGTGTCAAATACAGAACCTAAAGCGAAGACAGCGTTTGGTTGATTGATGACCTGTCGGTCGTGACGTTTTATCGCTTGCTACAGAATTTTAAAGTGGTAATCCGTAAGTTTATTTCATAAAAAATAATAAAAATCCCAATTATGGTCAAGTTGGGGTCAGAAAACGGTCTATTCAGAAGAAAGAACAGCAGAAATGATCCACACCACCTCACGCGAAACAACGGACCAATCGATCTCAGAATCAGAATCAGAAATACTTAAATAATCTCAGGGGGAAATTACTTAAATCTGAAGATCTGAAGACTTGCGAGAAAATAATGACATTGTCTTCGAGGCAAGAGGAGTAAACGCAGATACTGGAAAACCATTGCGGTTTCGAATGGGATTCTGGGACACGGACATTTTTATGGATTAATACCACTTTAAGTGAAGAACAACTGTACAAACCAGAGTTTCCGTGGGGAAAAAAATTGGTGCTGCTCCACTTGTCCGAGAAGATTTCAATTTCCCGGACAAATTCCAAGGGATTACGGTCAAATATTATGTGTTTATTGAGCTAAAAAACAATTGATGAGCAGTCTCTATAGAAAAAGACATTTTCAAAATAAAATGAGTCCCGTCAGTAAATGCCATTTTAAAAATAAATGAATATAAATGACGAGTATTACGACTCTAAATCAAATAATTTCCATTCGTGAACAATAAGTAACAAGTGCAGCCGCTTTGATTAATGTTTCACTAAAATCAAATTTTAGTGACGTCTTCGTCAGGACCTCCCCTAGACATATTTTACACTATGAATATTTACCGTCTGCTTTGGGTCGGAACTTAATTATCCAAAGAAAACGCCAAACTACACTTTCTGCTTCTCCTCTGAGTTCTCGACGCCGCGTCTCAGCGTCTGCTGTGTTTACAAGCACAAGCTGTCCACGAGGGAGGGGGCGGGGCTTCGTTCTGTATCGACAAGCGTGATTGGTCAGAGGCGAAGCTCTCAAGGTCAGCTTTAGATCGCCCAAACTGATTGGCTCTTTTGTTGCAGCTTGCCGAGCTCGGAAATGAACGGATCTGCTTTTATTTTATTATTATTATTATTTTTTTTTTTCCTCTCTCGAAATGATCCACCCAACACTAATTGAAATCGTGCTGGGAGGGAATTGCTCTCACCGGACATTATGACCTGAGAGATTTAAATATGTCGGACTTCAACAGGATTTCCCGCTCAACAGCCGGCGGTTTCCGGATGACGGAAACGCTGGTACGAACCTAATGATCGGGTCTTCATCAGGATAGTTTAAACGGACTCGTTCTCAATTACTTTTCTTCCGGGGTGTTGACGGTGATTGATCTGAGTGGTGTGAAAAGATAATAACCACTGCTCTTCCCGCTCGTTTTTCTGCCTATTTCAGACCAAGAAGGAGGCCCCTGATTGGTGTAGAAAGCAGAAACTCCAGCCCAGATGAACGCAGTCACGTGTTTCCTTTTCGTGTCACATTTCTATTTATTTTTCTATGAAATATTGTCAGGGATCCTGTGCGCAGGAGTGTTGACGGCTGAAGTCCCAGATCGACCCCCGGAAGTACACCAGGCGGGTTGGCGCAGCGTACGGGGGCGGCGCAGCGCGTGGTTTCCCCACCGGCTCTGCCGGTTACGTGGTGACGCGTCCCGGACGGATCGATGTTGTCGTAGAGAGACGAGTATTGGAAACAACAGCGGCTTAAATCTTTAATTTTTTATTTTTTTACAGTTTGATAAAAAATGTTTTACGTGTGAGGTACCACCAATGCTTACATTAGTTATTGTGTGAAAAATATAAAACCATCTTTGTCCTTTTCTGCTTAACACTTGTTTAAAAAATGACATTGCAACGTTTCGGTCTTGTTTGGACTGTCTCACAATAATGTCCTATGATTCAATTCTGCAGACACTTTAAGTTAAACATTGTCTTGCAGTTATGCAGTTAAAAGTCATTACATTTTTTTTTAGTTTTTATTAATGAATTGGTCAGTGGGATATGTTTGTACTGTGTAGCGTTACTCCTGCGTAGTTCATGCAGTATGTGTTGCGTTTTTCCTTATTAAAACGGGTCTTGATCATTAAGCACATCCGACAGCAGCTCAAGGCTAGCGTACCTGTCAACCCTCCCGTTGTCCCCAGGATTTTCCACTATTTTACCCTTCTTCCCCACTGTGCTCCCGTTTAAATGTTTTCCCGTAAATCTCTCGTCTTTTTTACCTTTCGGGGTGGGGGGGTTTCTGTGGATCAGAGTGATCTCTGCTGCGCGTCCCCTTTCTCCAAACAAAAACCAATAAAGACTGGGTGTTTTTATTGTAGATGTGTTTATTTTCTTCTGTTTCCTAATTAAATTAAACAAAAAAAAAAAAGGCTGTCTACGTAGTTTCATCCCGTGCTTCTTTGAAAAAAGGATGCCGTTGATGCATGCGGTTGGAAAAAAAATAAAATAAAAAAAGGGCACGTGGTGACCTTGGTAACCACCGTTACCGTACAGAAGCTTTTGTTGTCCTTGTCGTCTTTGAGGGCACTGCTGTACTTTCTGTGCCTCTTTAAAAAGGATCAAAGCTGCTTACATGAAATCTGCATTCCAATGCGCGAGTTAAAGATTCACATGCCCCGGCTGGCACCTGTTTATTCTGACTTACCGTTTTGTTTCCTCTTCTCATTCCAAGTTAACCAAGTAGCTCAGGGCGGTTTTTCGGTAAAGGCTTTGCCGGCTCACTCAACGAAACTCTCTCAAGCCGCTGGTTTTAGTCAAGACTGCCTTGGCATCATGTTTAGAAATACTGGGCATACCTCGTGTTTTTATTGGTGTCATTGAAGTCAGGCTTTTTTTACTTTTTAAGGTGTTACCATACCAGTCATTTCTTTAGAAGGGAAAGTGACCTGTGATACATTCAAAAATAAACTCCAATACAAGTCATATGCACAGCTTGCTGAGCTAAATGCTTCTATTATATGCTGTTATCAAATATCAGAGTCAGACTGTATTGGCCAGGTATGCTTACACATGCAATTGCAATTTCTTTTTTTTTTGTGTAGTAAATAGTAAAAGAAAAGGTCATCAAAGTTTAAGAAAAAAAATACACCAAGTCAGTTCTATAATTTACCCTATCTGTAATAACAAACAGATGTGATAAGATAGTGATTTATAACCTGAATGGAGTACAGCGATAAGAGAATAAACAATAAATGAACCGATATACCTACCATTACAATAAGTAGTACACATTCAAAAAAGAATTTGCAACTACATGGAAACTAGAGTAGAAATATAACAATGAGCAATGTTTATTAATCATATGGTAATTAGGGTAATAATTGGAATCTTGGGTCATTTGTAGCCCCAAGATAAAATTGTTCAATTAATATACCCACGCGCAGATATGTTGATGGACATCTTGCATAACAAAACAATATTGTACATTTTAAAAACACTTGATTATTATGATGATTATTAATACTCATCATAATGATAATGTTTGTGTGCGTTTTCGTGACGCCACAGTCAACGGGTTGCGTGTGAACGTGTGCCATTGAGGAGCGAGGCTCCGGCGCGGAGAGGGACGCTGCTTATTATGGGATCGCATTGGGAGCGTTGCAGGGCGGTGGCCGCTTGAATGAACGACCGGAGCCTCTCAAGAAGCGACGCGACGACCCGCGGAGGATCCGTTCTTTGTGAACCTTTCCAAATGACCCGCTCGTCGGGAGCCTCTCCCGCAAAAGAAAGGTTCCGTCGTTCGTTCCATCCATCGCTCGGGGGGCACCTGGCGGACATGCGGCCGCGCCCCCCTTGCGCAAGTCTCAACTCTTTATTTTTCCCGCACCTCTTGGGTCGAGTCCCAAAAAAAGTCGAATAAGGTCGAGTCAGTTTTTGTGTCCGCAGTATCCAGTCTTAACAAATGGAAAAGACAAGGTGTTAGTTAGTACATGTGTAATGATGATATTATTGGCCAATCTGTCCTACACGCTCGACAAGTATGACAATGAATTGAATTTGTATTATAAAATTGATATACAGTGAAATAAACGTAATCATCGCAAAAACAAACAGCTCTATAAAAGCTTTTTAATCTCTTAATTTCTTCTCAATCAAAAAAGGGGTTCCCCTCCTCTCCCCATCACTTTAAAACAGTGAAATACTGACAGAGAGACTAAACATCAAACCTTATCACGTTCGGCCCCGTGCGTCTGTCTCTCTGTCCGTCCGTGGAATATCTTACAAAGTTATGAATATTTTGCACAAATTTATTTGATTTGAACCGAAAGTGATGACTCTTGGCACAGTTGTGGCCGCCATGATGATGTGATTTGTGTGTGTGTGTGTGTGTGTGTGTGTACGCTGGCATACTGGCTAACTTTGCACTGACACTTGATGGAATGGAATGTGAACACTGACAGCGGTGAATATTCTGATATGTAATATTTAATATTGGGGCTGTTGTATCCTAAGACGATAAAAAAAAAAAAGTATCGTCTATTTATATTTTTAGAGCCCGACTGATACCAGATTTTTGGGACCGCTGCCGATCCCGATTTTGGAGAGTCCTAGCCCACCGCTTACAGATGTTTTGACCGTTATATTGTCGAAAAATGCAACATTATTAAATTCATGTGAAAGACATCTTATTAAAGTTTCTATATTTGATAACATTTAGCTTATAACCAAACAAATAAATAAAAATAAACACCCAAAGAACTTTTTGATAGATAAAAAAAATGTAAAAGATGATATAAAGAATATTTTTTTCCGAGTTTCCCATGAAAAGCAGCAGTGCTTACTGCTTGGAAAGTCGCGCACCTGTCTAAACGTGAGTGCAAACAAAAACATGGATGGATTTATAATAAATACTTCTGCGCTTATTTTGGTGAGTAACTTGAAAGTTGTGTAAAACAGACAAGTACAGAGTAAATAATAAATGTTTTTTAGTTTATTATACTAAAAATCGAGACACATCGGCTGCATAACTGACCGATATCGGTCGGACTTTTATACAGTTTCTACCACTATGTCACAAATCGGTGGCAGAACTGCTTCATGGCAATATGTGACATCATTTGTCGCCGCGCTTTATGTTATCTGCACGTGGGAGTTAATGTCAACAAACATGGCACTTCTCGGACCAATCGCGGCGCACGGAGCTTCACATGGAAGAGAGAAAAAGAGCACTGTCTCTTGTTTACAACCTCCAACCTTCTGAACACCAACTTGTGTCTGAGAAGGAAATCTCGAAACAACGGCAGCGTTCATGGATTACGACAACATCCGTCTGTCTGCTACAACGTGAGGTGAGGGGGACAAGCGAGCCCAAACAAAGTGCCTTTCTGTTTTCCCGTCGCGTTTTAGTTCAAGGCGTCAGTGAACGAAAGTGAACACAAACCAGTCGTCGGAGTCACCACGTCTCAGGCCAAGTCAGAGGTCTTAAACTTCCAAGTCTGAGTGGAGCCTCAAGTCGCTTATTTTCTGTCAGGTCAGGTTGCGAGTCATCAAAACAGCGACACCGATTTGCGACCGACGACTTTGCATTCCAGCGCAATAACTACTTTTGACAGGAGGAACTCGTTTTTTTTCTGATTCCCACACAAATCATTTTTACATGACACACACATCACATTTGTAGCGATCACATTGGGTGTTAACGTGTCCACTCTCGATAAATACTTTACATGGATTTATTGTGTGTATTTTATTTGAATTTTTTTTTAAATTGTTCGCACTTTGCAAACACTATATAAAGGAAGTTTTAAACTCACTGGTGGAAAATGTTAAATGTCCAGCAGAGGAAAGTACTGGCTGTTCTGCCTGTCTGTCTGTCTGGCTGTCTGTGTGTCTCCCTGCCTGACTGTCTGTCTGTCTGTCTGTCTATCTATCTATCTATCTATTTCTCTATCTACCTGCCTGTCTGTCTCCCTGCCTGTCTATCTATCTATCTATCTATCTTTCTATCTGTCTGTCTGTCTGTCTATCTATCTATCTATCTATCTGTCCGTCCGTCCGTCCTTCTGTCTGTCTATCTACCTGCCTGTCTGTCTCCCTGCCTTTCTATCTATCTATCTATCTATCTGTCTGTCTGTCTGTCTGTCTGTCTATCTGTCTATCTGTCTGTCTATCTGTCTGTCTGTCTGTCTGTCTGTCTATCTATCCGTCTGTCTGTCTGTCTATCTGTCTGTCTGCCGGCTCCTCCCGTGCATTTCACCAACTGAATCGAATTGCACAAAGTGTCGGAAAAACCGAACGACTCTTTTTTTTTTTTTTTTGCACCGAACGACTCGCCGGGGACCGAATCCCCCCAAAAAGAGTCGAACCTCTCAGCGCCCGACCAGCGCCTTGGAGGGCCGGGCGTTCATTGACAGCGCCCCGCCCCGCCGCGCCGCTCGGCGATACAAAACCGCCCGACCCGCACACACACACAGGCAAACGCGCACACACACCCACCCGCCCGTACACATACAACCCCCCACACACACACACACACACACACACACACACACACACACGCAGCGAGATGAGCCGAGCGGAGGGGATGTAGCAGGCGGACCCGCGCTCCACTCCACTCCACTCCCACGACTCACGCTCCGCTGCCTTCGGACGATCCCGAACCGTAGGAGAAGACGTTTCCCCCCCGCCCCCCCCCCCCCGGAGCCGATCGAAGGTGCCCGCGCCGCAGAGGAGCTTCATGGCCGCGACACTGACGATGAGCGGCGGCGGCGGCCAGGAGGAGCCCTTCTACCCGCTGCTGAAAGCCGCCCTGCCCGACGGCGGCTTCTCCCTGGAGGAGTCCACCCTGTTCGGCCTGGACTCCGGCAAGATGGACCCGGAGAGGAGCGGACACAGCGAATACGCCCAGGTAACCGGATAGAAGGGGGACCCAAGTTGAATTTGTATTGATCTATTTATTATTATTATTATTATTATTATTATTATTATTATTATTATTATTATTATTATTATCACCCGGGGCGGGGTGGGGTGCGGCGGGGAAAGCGCCGGCGCGGGGACCCGCTCGCCGCCCGTCGCGCTTCGTTCGGATGGGCGTGGCGCGCCGAGGGCGTGGCCACTCGTACCACGCGTCCGTTCGGCCCCGGCGAGCGCACACCGCCGAGCGGGACGCGCGCCGGCCGCGTCGCGCTGCGTGGTACAAGTCACACACACGCACGCACGCGCGCGCGCGCGCTCAAGGCTGACCTCATGTTTATGTCCTGATCCGACTGTTCCATTACTGACGGACTGCTCTAATGCGCGACATGAATTATTTATGTGCGCACCAGCATGAATTAATGATGCATGTTTTGTGTCGAACACACACACACACACACACACACACACACACACACACACACACACACACACACACACACACACACACACGGTGTTTATTGTAATTATTAATAATATTGTTAATCCCATTATTAACACAAACATGAATTCGGCAGATCCTCGACCGCAGCCCTCCTAAAGCCGTCCACGCTTTGGCCTATAGTGGGTTTATGAGTTCAGCCTTGCAGGCGGAAAGGGAATGTAGCAGCTCTGCATCGATGACTACTTGATAAATGTTTTAGTGGTGACTCTCCTATCAAACCTTTTGTCTTCTCGGAATAGCGCCTCCGGACGGTTCAAGGGTGGCCATTCGAGTGGGGTCGGTTAACGGAGGGGCCGAGTTCGGACGCTGCCGACTTTATTTAGGCGGCTATTTTGCTCCGGAATGTCACAACTCTGTCGGTCGGCTTAATTTATTTTTTTATTTATATATATTTTCTTTACGAAGGCGGAGCGCTGGGTCTCCCTCGCTCCTCTCGCCCTGCCTCCCGTCTCACTCTCCCCGCCTTTTCCCTTCTCCCTCTTCCCCCCCTTCCAGACTAAGTGCGAGCTGGACAGGTATCTGTCCCAGCAGCCGCACCCGCACCCCTCGCCCGCCGAGCACCAGCACAAGTCACGGCGGGACAGCGCGTCCGTCGTCGACCAGTTCTTCGGCGACGACCAGGCGGTGGCTCCGTACACCCTCAACATGAACCTTTACCTCCCCGACGTCGCCTACCTGCGGATGGGCCTGTGTCGGCCGGTGCGCCCGCAGTCCCACGCGGGGCTGGTCCAAGTCAAAACGGAGGCCCCGTCCCCGCCCTTCTCCGCCCCGGCCCTCCACTCCCACTGCCCCCAAACGGGTGGCAGCGGCGGGACCATGGCCATGGAAACACCCACCATAAACATGACGTTGCAGGGCCTCCCGGACTTCACCAGTGTTTTTAGCCAAGCGGGAGGGGGCCACGACGGAGAACCCATGCCGGGGGTGTTTGTGAAACAGGAAGTCACGTCGCAGTTTGAGCAGCACCAACACCAACACCACAACCAGCACCACGACCACCATGACAACGGCGACTCGTTGTTTCAGCTGCTAAACTCTGACTTGGACCTCCACCATGGCAACATCATGGAGGCCCAAACACGGCCGCAGCAGCATGAGCAGACGCGGCACGCGGGCCCCTCGCCGATCCACACGCCCTTCCACGATTTGGCCGCGCCGCCCTCCGCCTTGCCGCCGGAGCCGGCCGCCAAGCACGGCTACGGCCTGAACGGCGGGGCCTACACCCACCCCCACCCCCATGCCCACGCCCACCCGCAGTTCCTTCAGCAGCAGGTGCCCTACCTGCCCCCCTCCCCGCCCAGCTCCGAGCCGGGCAGCCCCGACAGGCAGAAGGAGCTGCTCCACACCTTGTCTCCGCCGCCCTCCTACGCAGCCTCCATCGCCTCCAAGATGGCCAGCAGCAGCCCCGGCCTGGTCCCGGGCCCCGCCGGCTTGGCCCTGTCCCTCGCCGCCGGCGCAGCTCAGGTTCCGGGAGCCGCCACGGGCCTCCCCACCGCGGCGGCCCCGACCCCGGCCCCAGCCCAAGTCCATGCCGCCATGCCCGTCCGCTACAACCGCAGAAACAACCCCGATCTAGAGAAAAGACGGATCCACCACTGTGACTACCCAGGTTAGAAAAACCCTCGGGGATTTAAACTGGTGCCATTTGTTTTGGCAAGCTCCATTTTTATGTTGTGCTGTTCATGCCAAATGATCAGATTAAAAAGAAAAAAAAAAATCCAGCTAAGAACAAAGGCATTTTTAATCCAATTATATGTTCCATTTTATAGGTCCGTCAGTGATTAAATCTACTTGCCATACTAATGCTTGCAGATTTTTGTTTTTATTTTTTGGAAGCAGGAAATATAATCATCCAGCGTGAGATCACTCACTACACTTTAATCAACTGGTTGGTGCAGAAACAGCTTTGCTGTTATTATCATGCCTTTACAGGCGGATTTTTGAAACGCCGCTGTTTTTTTTTGTTTGTTTTTTTTCCCTCCCCTTCCCCCCTGCTTGTTGCTTTGAAGAGAGCGTCGGCACGGTAACCGCCGCGTGAAAGTGAGTTTGCCGGCCGGGCTTCAGCGCTGCTCTGTCACGAAACAATAATGTCTACACTTTAACCTAACGATCCAGACGACCGCGCGCTTACGGGAGGAGAGACGCATTTTGAAAGATTGCTCACGTCAATCTCCTTTTCCATCTCGCGTCTCGCTTGTCTTCAGTGTTGGGGCGCGCGCGCACACACACACACACACACACACACACACACTTTTTAAACTTCCTCTTGCCTTTAAACAGCCCTTCCGGGGATCATTTGTGTGAGAGCTGGACCTCGCAGAGGAGAGCTGAACGTACACACATTGGATCTATATGATGTGCAGCTACTTGTAGGACATGTAATGTCAACTAGCCCAAGGCACGGTGTGAAATTGGCTTAGAGGAGCCTCCCCCGGCGTGTTGACACATGTCTGTGCATACACACCGCCCAATTGGACGTTTATAACTTACCCCGATTGCGACGAGAGACGTTGTGGCAGATTATTCTTATCTACACTGACTGGATAAGTCCTGTATCAAATGTGCATTACTTGCCACCGAGCGTTTTCCGTCTATTTCGGCTTTGTACAAAATGTTTAGACCGGAATAAGTTCTTACGTTATTCCGTCTTTTGCCATAAAATGTTGTGGTAATTTTGAGGAGATTTGGAAGAAACGGCTTTCTTTGGTGCAGTCTTTTGAATGCAAAAGCACTATATATATATATATATATATATATATATATATATATATATATATATATATATATATAAAATCTCATTTCCTTTTTCCATTTTTAACAAAAGAAAAATGAATGACGTCCAATGAGGCTCAAGTCATGATCTTCAACTTTTGTTGTTTGGGAATAAGCATGAAAATAGTTGATCAATTTATCAATTTAAGACTTATAATTTAAGGTATATGAAAAGCACAGCTCAACAAAATGTCAACAACTCAGTCCTGTGTTCCCCAATGGGAGATGAAACTGCCGTTTAAAGTGGTACACCGGGGAAAGACCCTCTTTGTGACTCAGTCGCAGAGCCTTGAGGCCCCGCCCCCCGCTGGCTCACTGTTCGCTTGTTTATTCAAAGTTTATTAATATGACACGTGTCCCGTGTCCAAATTTCACCAAATTCGACACCGCACGCCCAAGTGTGAAGTACTTCGGATGAACTGGTGTCGAGATAATAGAAGGACATACATACATATACATACAGACGGACGGACGGACGGAGATCCCTTCCCTTAGAGTTAGATTAATGATACAAATACTTGAGACGTCTTGAGTTGATAAGGTCTGACTGCCCGTGAGTCGGTAAACCTCGTGCACAGTATGCCAACCTAGACTGTGAAACCCTTTTCGGTGGCACTTTTTAGCTCCCGTATTTGGGAATTTATCGAATGAAATGTGTTTATCTGTCATTTCCAGGCTGCAAAAAGGTCTACACCAAGTCGTCACATCTGAAGGCCCACCTCAGGACTCACACGGGTAAGGCAGTCGCCAAACTAACTTGTAGGCTTCTCTTTTTGGAAAATGCCCTCGTTCAAAAAAAAAAAAAAAAAAAAAAAAAATGATGTTGCCCATGTGCCTCATATTTCAGAACACACTGGCACCATGTTGCTAGGCAGAGTGTTGTGTTCTTGGCATGTGTGTGTAAGCCTATCCTACCCCATTCCCACCCGTGGCCCAATATACTATTCCATTAAACAGGTGGACGTCACACACACTCCTGCCAGTGCCAGTGTACGACTGTCTGCGTGGCTGCTGCTGCTGCTGACTCCCAGTTCCTGTTCGAACCTCGCTCTTTAAAATATGTCACTCTTCTGCGAGTAGTTGGACTCGGCTCCTACAGTACAAATACTGTGTGTGTGTGTGTGTGTGTGTGTGTGTGTGTGTGTGTGTGTGTGTGTGTGTGTGTGTGTGTGTGTGTGTGTGTGTGTGTGTGTGTGTGTGTGTGTGTGTGTGTGTGTGTGTGTGTGTGTGTGTGTGTGTGGCGGCGCACTGATTGAGAAGACAAGGAAAAAGAGCCTCCGATCCCCTTCGCTCTCACATGTCCAGGTTCCTAGAGGGGTTCTTTCTATCTCTCTCCCTGTTGCATTTTGAGTTAAGTCAACAAACAAGTGGTTAGGTGTTGGGCCCCACCTCAGGACAGCTATCAAAACAAAGCTTCTGTTGATAGCCACGCATTCCTCTATCATCCCGATGCGCGCGCACACGTAAACTCTCAGCGGCTCGTGTGTGTGTGTGTGTGTGTGTGTGTGTGTGTGTGTGTGCTGCATGTTGCAAACATGACAGACAGGGGCGTCGCTCTGCTGCAGGCTGATCACTGCGATGAAGCCGTTTACAAACCGCAGCATTACAAACACCAGCACATTAACAAAAAAAAAAAAAAAAAGTGACGCTGCCATCTCCTCGGATACTCCCACATGCTCAATCAAAAAACAATTCAATAAAATCATGTTTTTCCGCTTTATTATTATTATTAATTGTTTTTTTGTTCGCTATCGCCAGCCCCGCCCGGGCCTCCCCCCTCTGAATCTCATGCACGTACACTCGGAGAGGTGCACACCTGTCAGTAGGCAGCGTGAGATGATTCCTAATGCGTTTGAGCCCCGTTGGGAGTCCCCACTCTAATCCCCATCAACATCCATTACTCTGATTGTGTGTGTGTGTGTGTGTGTGTGTGTGTGTGTGTGTGTGTGTGTGTGTGTGTGTGTGTGTGTGTGTGTGTGTGTGTGTGTGTGTGTGTGTGTGTGTGTGTGTGTGTGTGTGTGTGTGTGTGTGTGTGTGTGTGTGTTCCCACCCTTTTATGCTCTCTCTTTTCTTTCTCATTTCATCTCCCTCCAGTGTGCTGTGGAGAGTTCTTTTGTTTTGTTTTTTTTGTCTGGTTTTGTTTGGGGGATTTTTTTTTTTTTTTTTTTTTTTTTTTTTGGTTTTCTTTTTCCCTCCGAGGCCTTTACGGGTTCATTTCGTAATGACTTGTTCACCTGTTTACCCGGGCCGTGGTCCGTCCGATGGGCGGGCGGGAGCAGGGAGGGCCGTCTGCAACCGCCTATTCGAAGCCGAGGCGTAGGTCCGTCGGGTTTTTTAACCTGAGAATGAAAACGTGCCCTGGCCGTGGAAACGGGGCCCAAGACGCCGATTCCAAACAAAAAGAACGAGGGACGGCGCGGGCAAGGGCGCAGGGCCGCCCGTGGGAAAACTGGGTGGATGATGACTGTCTTACTGACAGCGATTATGTCCGCCCTTTGTGAACGCCCGGCTGTCAGGCAGCCGGGCGTTCCAGTCGAGCCTGTTCTCCTGGTTCCTCCGCCTGGCCCCACGAGCGCTCTCATGGAACTGTCTTTTGGGATTTCTACCCAATGTTTCTGCTTTATTCTTATAAATGTTGTCTTTTATTTATTTTTTATTTCTGTAACTTTTCCTGGAAGTCCGCCTTGAAGATCCCCCCCCTCACTGATTAACACGCCGTCGGCAGCGATAACCTCGCACCACGTGCCGAGACACCTCGTTGCTCAGGCGCTCGGGCATGACTGCGCTTGATCCATCGCTTAATCTCCGGAAAACCCACATCGGTCATGATCATTTTGTGACAATTTTTTAGTGTGGTTTATTACATTTCGTTCCATCTCATTGCCAGAGAGGCTTTGAGAAGTTTCGTCTGATACCAGGGCTCTTATGAAGGTCCTTGAGGTGCTTGAATTTCGTCCTCACGAATTGCAATATTGGAATACCTTGAAAATAGTCCCTATCCGTAAAACAATAAAAGTTTTCCAGAATCCCTTTTACAGCATAGATGATGCAGGGAAATGTACATTAAATCCAACATGGTTGGTAAAGGACACTTATAATGACAATGATATTAATATTAGATATGCTAATATAATGGACAATGAGACTAAGATTATATTATATTTTAATTAATAAAGATCACATTGAAAATATATTATATCTGTTTTGCATTCCTTAAAGTTGAGAAAAATAACGCTTAAAAAAAAAAAAGCACCTGGAAGTCTTGAATTTTGTCATAGGCAGTATGAACCCTGTGATAACTACTGGGTTTCCTTGCTCTCTTTCGTGGTGGGCGATCCTAACCTCTCCCTCCGTGTCGTCTGGCTTCCTCTCAGGTGAGAAGCCGTACAGGTGCACGTGGGACGGCTGCGACTGGCGCTTTGCCCGCTCCGACGAGCTGACCCGCCACTACCGCAAGCACACGGGCGCCAAACCCTTCCAGTGTGGCGTCTGCTCCCGCTCCTTCTCCCGCTCCGACCACCTGGCGCTGCACATGAAGAGACACCAGAACTAACACACGCGTGCGCGCACACACACACACACACACACACACACACACACACACACACACACACACACACACACACACACACACACACACACACACACACACACACACACACACACACACACACACGTTATGTCAAGCAGCCACACCGAAAGAAATGGGTGAAAGGCTACATCTGCCATGATGTGTAAGGGAAACCCGGCGCCGCCAGGCGCTCCAACGGTGTTGTCCCGTTTAAAAACAACTTTTTAACGGAGAGACGATTGGTTTGGTGAGTGGAATTTGTAAAGACAAGGAATTGGGGGCGAAAATCCCCAGTCCCTCAACCACCAGGTACATGTACCTTTGATTTCCTTTTGGCAAGACTGCGAAAAAAAGAAAAAGTTACCAAATACGGCAAAAAAAAAAAAAAAAAAAAAAGGGTTCTCTCATTTGTGTTCCCACTCAGTTAGAACTGGCCACATTGATTATGACTGGAAAGAAAGCACTTAAAATGTATTAAGCTTACACAGCTTAAGCTGTGTTCTAACTCTTAGAACTGGCTTTATGATTGTTTTTTTTTTCCATCTATATAAAAGGGATGTTTTTTTTGTTTAAAATTTTCTTGATAAGCTAGCACAGCCAAATGATTGTTTACTTCTTTTTATTTCGTTTTTTGAACTTTTTTTTTTTCTTTGTTTGTTTCTGTAACTGGAAATCGACAAGGTTTTTTTTAGTTTTTTTTTTTTACCAAAAAAAACAACCTTTGGTTTGCACTTGAAATGCCGTCACCGGAACAACGGCCGTTTCTAATGGATTTGTTTTCACGGAACACGCAATTCACCGATTGTCCCTCTCTACATATTAAAAATGTAAGGCTTGTTCTAATCCCGAGAGAGGGAGATACGGGAGGGGATAGAGGAAGGGAGAGGGCTGGAGGGATGAATAAAGGGAAAGATTTCAGAATGTAGAGGGAGAGTGAGAGAGAGGAGACATGAGGAACATTGAGAATTGGAGGCGGAAGGTTGATAATGAGCCGCAGCATGTGATTCGAGTTGTTTTTTTTTTTTTGTTTTTGTTTTTTTTTGTGTTCTGATGGACATTCAACTCGCATGTGGAACTCATAATCATTCCTCTAGACCAGGGGTGTCAAATGAATAGTCCGGTCCGACGACTCGCAAATTCGTTTTTTGTTTTTTTTCAGTTTTTACTATCCATACGTGTATGGAAACGACTGAATCGACCACAGCGGAGTTGAGGTCTCTTAATACATTCAGAGTCAATGTAGTTCAAGAAATGAAAATGTGTAAAGTGAAAACACTTCGTAGGACACCAAGAAGACGCCTCGGCGGCTCGCGGTCACGACCCGACGCGACGACTCCGCCAGGCGACCTAAAATGGCTCCGACATCCCTGCCCTAGACCGAATAAAGAGCTTAAAAAAAATAATAATAAAAAAAAAAATAAGTGTCTGGATTTGAAAAGGTGGACGCCCATGAAGAGAGTCTCAGAGAGGGGGGAAAACAAAAAAAAAAAAAACACTTCGCCCGACGTCTGTCCGGGGTTTGGCCCCGGGTAACGTTCCGTCACCGACCGCGCTTTTTGTTAAAAAGTGCCTCCTTCACTGGTTTTGATTGACGCATCTGACGTATTGTTTTTCCAATCGAGAGTAGCACAGGTATGTGATCAATCGTCTTTTCTCCACCTTGGAACACGGTGCTCTGTCTTACTTCTCTCAGATTGACTGTGATCGTCTGTGGTACACGCCTAAATTGTCCCTGTTTTTTTACGTCCACTCTCACTTTGATTTCTCCTGCATCTCTGGCTGTGTCTGTTCATCGGCAAAAGATAATATAGCACTGTTAATGTATCATGGTAAATTTGACTATTTATTGATCGCGTAGGAGTGGGGTCCAACCGGATCGCCCATTTCTCCCCAACTAAAATGCCTTAATGTAAATATATGCACTGTAAATATCAATTGATTTCTTTTTTTTCCATCTCTTTTTATTTGTCCTTTTTGTAAACAAACGGGCGTTTGCGAGGAAAACGCCCTTCATCCAAAAACTATTTGAGCCTTTTTTTCTTAATTTTGAAAGATATTTTGATGCCATGGTTTTTATATTGTCCTTTTTGAACAATCTGTTTTGTAGTTTCTTTCTTTTTTTTTTTCTTTCTTTTTTTTTTTTTTTTTTTTTTTTTTTTAAATCTTCCAAAGACAAAAGTTGTTCTTCGTCAACTGATTGAAGCAAATTCTAATAAAGTCAACTGACACTTTTACTGATGTGCTGTTTTTAATGTGATTGAGATGGGGTCATTGTTTTTGGTGTTCGCTCAGGAGCAGGTGCTCTTATTTCGAAGGCGCCGGCGTGTTCGCAATGTCGAGTTTTTCGGTGAATCTTTACATTTAATACGTTGATGAAAACGTAGAGTCGGGTCATTTCAGGGAAACGACTATTGCGTCTCGTTCGTGTGTAATCTAAACGAATGGCTGAGAAACAGCATTGCTAATTTGACGGTCATTAGTCAATCGTGTACTATTTAACTGCGCTGCACCTTTAAGACAAAAAAAGAAATTAAGATACATCACAATATTATAATGAACCCAGATATCCCAGATGATCTAGCCACAAGATCAACATTATATCGATTATATCAGCCAGGCCTCGCGATCCTCCGCTTTCCAGAGAACATACAGTGCAGGGCGTGGTCGTTCGCATCGCTGGAAACCGACCCGAAGCAGGTTTTGGGGGAGCGTTTCAGATTTGGAATCAGAATCAATTTAATTTGCCAGGTTCATTTACATAAACTGGGAATTTGTTCTGGTGAGGTTTGCGTGACTCTACGGACGATTAGCATTTGTAAAACGCCTAACAGTCTGGGGGGGGGGGGGGGGAGAAAAACGGGGGGATAAAAATAATAAAAACTGAATAAAAAGCAAAGTGAAAATAAGAAAGATGTTATACAATACAAAATAAAAGTACATTTTTTTCAAGTTTGCGAGATGGCACAGGGCGACGATGGTTTCGGCCAAGCGAGACAACGGATGCGGAACGCAAAGAGAATGGAACGGAGGGGAAAATCTGCGTCGGGGGAGGAGCGGGAGGTGGAGGAGGGCGGAGGGGAGAGGAACCGCCGGTAACCTGCAGCACCCTCGCTGATCAGCAAACAATAGGCCTTTGATATCGTAGCAGGACACAATGGACAAGAAAATAAATTTGACCATCAGTCAGGAACTAGGACACACATATGGATGGAGAACACACGCGCGCACACACACACACACACACACACACACACACACACACAGACACGCACACGCGCACACACACAACACACACAACACACAACATATGTTCTTGGTTTAAGTCATAAATGTGACCTGGGGTCTCAATTGTAATCTACCTCAGATGTCAGCGGATGGAGAGAGAGAGAGAGAGAGAGAGAGAGAGAGAGAGAGAGAGTGGGAGACGAGAGAGGGGGAATGGAGAGCAATCTAAACAAAAGGGATCTCTGGGGGGCGCCCCGATCGACCACTTCCGTCCTCCTCCTCCCACACCTTTCCTCCTCCGCTCAGCGCTTTCTTTCCTTTTTTTAGGTCACGTCATTTTATTTTCTCGCTTTCTTCTCCTCCTCCTCCCCCCCCCCCCCTCCCCCGCTCCTCTCTCCTCCCTGGTGGGAAGCCTTGGACGGGGAGGGTCCACGGGCGGCGCGGCGGAGGTCAGAGTGGACGCCGTTCTCATAACCTGAGTCTCCCTTCTTCTCTCCGGCCCGTCCCGCCGCCTCCGAGCGAGCGGGGAGGTGAGGGGAGGAACGGTGGAAAGTTGGGAAACTCTCGCTGTCAGAGAGGTGGAGGAGAAGCCTCTGGAAAGGACTCACACACGCACTCGCACACACACACACGCGCACGCGCGCGCACACACACACATACACAGAAGCACACGAACACATTTTCTTGTGTTAGTTGTCAAGGTGAGGACCCGTGTTCCTGGTGCACTTGTAAACCCCAAAAAACAAGTCAATTCGAAGGCTGGTCCTCACAACTATCGCAAAACACACACACACGCACGCACGCACGCACACGCGCACACACGCACACACACACACACACACACACACACACACACACACACACACACACACAGCGGTGAGTGGGAGCTACTGGTTCATGTTCTAGAGTAAATTCATGTCACACATCTGGAAGAAGGCTCCTGTCGACTCCACCCTCTGCTGCGCTGCGTTGGTGTGATTCCCAGTTCTCCCCTGAATGCGTGTGTGTGTGTGTGTGTGTGTGTGTGTGTGTGTGTGTGTGTCTGTGTGTGTGTGTGTGTGTGTAGGTGTAATGTTTCCAGTACTGTTCTCTTGGAACAGACCACCCACTCAGAAGACCAATACAATGATCACGGGGGAGCCAGGACAGACACACACACACACACACACACACACACACACACACACACACACACACACACACATGCACACACACGCAAATACACACACACACACACACACGAAAACGTCGTCCAAAGTCAACCCTTATTCTCAGAATAGAACATGTTTATCGGAGATAAGGTGGCGGTCCAGCGCACATGTTAAAACAAAGTTTAAGATAATATCTGAAAAAAACGTCAGTCCCCTCCAACATCGCATTTGCACTTCATAAACGCTCCCATCGCATTGAATAATATCTCCTGAAATACGAAAAAACCCCGACCGGAGATAACCTCCACACCGTGTAGCGGTAGAGGAAGGACCTGCCGCTTCGGACGGGATGCTGGAGGTATCCGGGGCGTGACTTTGTTTCATTAAAAATAGCAGTGCGACACCTGACACCAGACGCTCAGCAGAAAAACGCGTTCCCCGAGCGCCTCCCGCGTCACCCGCCGGCGCTTTACGGGCCCCGAACAAACGCACCCCTATGGGTCCCGACGCATGCGCGGGGAAATCAAGCTTTTCGCGCGCAACGGAACCCAACGGAAAGAGAAATTGAAAATAACAGAGGGTTAAAAAAAATAAAATAAAATTGCGGCTTTGAGCGATTCTGGCAGGTTTGAGCAAGGACTTGACCTCCGGCTCAGAGGTTGAAATTCCTTGACATTTCTTTTTCACCTATTTATTTTACTGTCCAGTGATGATAATATCCCCATGTCTCTCCAGATAAAAGGATCGGCCCCGGCGCGGAGTTTCAACCCCGCTCGACAAATGATTAATAGGAGCAAGGTGATGAATGGGACAAGAACAGAAAAAACAAAACCAACAATAATCTCAGGTCAACGCGGTTTCCGATAAATGCCTTCTCAGAAGGGCCAATCCGCTAATAATTGAGCTTTTTACTCCAACTCTCCCAGAAATCTGCGACGCGTTGATCGCTCCGGGGCCAATGGGGCGGCAGCCGTTCTCTGGGTGGAATCCACCGCGCTGGAAAACAGGTTCAAAGGACAAAGCCATTAGGCCTTTTCCCATATCATACAAATATCTCTGTCAATACACCTGCGAAACACTCATTGTGACACCCCCGGTGGGTGGAGGGTCCGGCCCTTCAGCGCGCACCACAAACTCCCTTTGCTTTCACGCCGGAATATAGGAGCCGGCGGCTTTATCCAAGGCGTTCTCGTTTATTCGGAGGGAAGCGGCTCAGCACCTACCCGGGCGGCGGAGGAGGCGAACGAGCACGTTTATTCACTCAATCAAGGCTGTTTGCCCAACACTGACTTCTCCGCCATCAGGCCGTAATGACAACTCCCTGACTAAACATTTAACTGTTCCTCGTCTCTCTCTCGCTGCGTTTTTTTGCTTGGCACTCACGTTGCGTTGCGACCGGAAGTTCACATGCACCGCCCTCAAATATATATATACATGTATATACTGTGTTCAGTCTAGAACATATTGTGTGTAATCTCGGGTGCGTTGCACTGACATTTCACTGCATATATGTATGAAAGTATGTATATGTATGTGACGAATAAACCTCTTGACATGTACGTGGGGCTGGGCGATAAATCATAAAACATCGATATATTATCGATATAACATCGATATCGTGACATGAGTTTATAATGCGGCCTGGGGTCTGGATCGTAGTAATATTGCGACACAGTCACGATGACGCCTCTTCCCGCTCTTAAAGGCTGTTTTAAAGTCTGTCACAACATCACTCATGATTGTTTTTTCAAACTAGTGTTCTTGTGTGCAAATGTCTTGTGAAGG
>NC_137202.1:22936147-23021147 GCF_960531495.2 Zeus faber
AAATGTGGCGTCTCGATGCCAAACCCGACGCAGCCTTTATTGCTCTACGTGGTCTTACAGCGGCCAAGGACAGCCACTTTGACAGCCGTCGTTCCCATATTCCAGGATGGTAGGGCTCCCAAATACACCTCTAGACGCATTTCAAGAACACAGGTTCAGGTTTTATGAACGCCAGGATGCAGCCATCTCCCCCCCGATCACTGATCACCGAACCATTATGTGAACTTGTGGAGCCAGTATTGTAAAACTGGATTTCCATTTCCTTCATCCCCCAAAACAGCTTCAGGCTTTTCTTCTTGAACAGTGGTGCAACATCACCATACAGGGTTCAGGGCTTGTGTGACAGCATTCCAAGAAGGATTTCAGCTTTCTGGAGGCAGAGGATGGCCTTTCTCCTAATCGGGCCCTCGATATTAAAGCGCAAATCTCGAAGATATCTGCTTGGTCCTTTTTGGCAGTGCCTACGGCGAAAAGCGGTAGTTGCAGGTGTGTTTTTGGACCTTTCTTTCCGGAGATCCAAACAGTGTCGCCTGTTTGACGTCAGTCCGTTGGTAGTGAGCACCTGGGCCCATTTCGACATTGCTGCTACACACGCATGCATGAATTTGAATGCAAGGTGGAAGTTCTACAGACGCCCGTTTCTGGCACAGTCACCGACTTGGCAGCATTAACCTAAAATGTAATACTCTGAATACTCCAAATGCAAGGCATTCATCAGTGGGACATGGGCTCAGTCACCTTTGTGTTCCCTCATTGGTGATAGAGACTAAACAGACAGTTTTTTTTTACATGAAAATATAACATATATTTCATGTAGATATATGACTAGTTATATTTCATTAAATATGTTTAAAGTTTCTAAATCTAATAGGATAAAAGTTTATGTTAAAATCATAAAATGTGTTCATATTAGTATTTATTTTTATAGTATTTTTATCATCATTATTATTATTATTATTATTATTATTATTATTATTATTATTATTATTATATTTTCATTAGTTGTGTACATTTCTGCCCACGTTAGCCTGTGCGAAGACAATAAAAGCCACAAATGAATGTGACGACCAAGTCCTTCAAATCTGGGAAAATCTAGCGGTTTGAACACTACTGCTGTAGTGCATTATTACAGTTTAGTTGAATCTACTGTATATAAAGAAGAAAACCGATGGTATAGTTATTCCACATTTGCCCTGGGCTTTGGAGCTCAATCAATTAAAAAGCAAATCTTTATTATTAATAATAATAATAATAATAATAATAATAATAATAATAATAATAATAATAAAAAAGGTATTACATCAATGAAAACATCATTCATAATCAATCATAATTCACCACTCAGCGCAATAATAATTGATTTACCTTTGGAGCTGGATCAATACCTCCTCAGAAGCACAGACCCAGGCCACTGAGACTAGGGGTTTGCTTCTCCCTTGTGGCCATTCATGATATTACCTCACCGCTGCCGCTGATAAAAATAGATGGCCTCCTTTTAAAATATAAAATCGAAATGAATAAACCGGCTGGAGTTGGTCTCGTTTGCTTGCACAACCGTTTCAGAAAGACACACGACGAGAAAAGAAGTGGCATCTCGAAGAAGAGCGGGTGTACCAAACCTGCAACATTTATTTGATTATGTGCAAAAATGGTGTGAGCTTAGAGGTACACACAGTACGCACTTCACAACATACGTCCTTGGCGGCGGAGGACTGGGTGGGGGTGGGGGCACAGGGAACCAAACACAGAGGGGGGTTGGGGGGGGGGGGGGGGGGGTCGGGGCAGGGGTGGGGGCAACATTTGAACTCAGCATGGAAACCAGCTCCATCGCCGCCTCCAAAGCAGCTTTTCTTTTTTCTTTGCGAGGCCCTGGAGCCGTGAGAGAGCACACACACACACACACGCGCGCACGCACACACACACACACACACACACACACACACACACACACACACACACACACGCATATGATAGCCAACAGCGTCACACACACACACACCTCGGGCGACTGACACATCACACACAGCCCACGCCCGCGCCCTAACATCGCACAATACTATTTATGAAACATGTCAGTTGGCTCTCAGTGGCGGGTCAGTTGAACCCGGATTTGCAGTTTCACCGCCCCCACCCCATCCCATCCATATACTTGGAAAGACGGAAAGTAAGTATAGTTCACCGGACGTCAGCTCTCCTCCATCGGTGGCTTTCCGAGCGTACTTTTAGTGCATTTTTCTGGAAGATTATGAGCACGGGTTGATTTTCTTTTCTACATATGCGAAGCGTTAACCCGGGCGGCGAAGGAAAAACGAAGACGCTCAATCATCGTCCAAAGTCGCTCGGGCTGTAACTTCTGTACGGCGACGACACACAACCACCATGGGAAAAAAAAAAACAACAACAACAACAACAAAAAAAAAAGAAAAACTTTTCTTTTTCATTTAAACCGTCTGATTCCCAGTTATTTTCCTCTAGCGATAACGCTTTTATGTAGCTGAGGCAGCCATATATTATTTTTTTGTTCATTTTTATCGAAGCCGCGATTGGACGTGGCAGGCGTGTAGAAAAGGTCACCGTCCAAACGGGTCGATAAGGTTGGTCCACTTCATACAAGCTAGTCGGACGACATCCGCAGCCCGCGCATGGGCTGCCGCACACACTCCCGAATCCCGAACTGAAATATAGATATAAAAGGACGTTCCGCCGCCGAACCGGCGCGTCCTCCCGATGTCAAGCTCATAACAGTAAGATATTGGAGATCTAATTCTACTGTGTACTGGGATAAGTGGTTTGGTAGCACCTCACAAGATTACGCTGTTAGTGATAGTGATATCTTCGTCCGTTATAATGTTGTGTTGTTTTTTTTTTGTTTTTGTTTTTTTCTTTAATCGATTCAATATATTACACAATAATTATGAACACCCTGAGGTTTTGGCCGTTCGGGATTCTTCATCACAGTCACACGACACCTATAGCGGTTTGGATTCCGAGGGCGAACCACCGTCCACACTCACCGACGAGGCACGAACACAGCACGCGGATTCACAGACGGACGTTAAGTAAAGCGCTGCGCGGACGGACAGAACGGACGGACATAAACACACCGACACGCACGCGGTAACAAGCGGTAACGCGCGCTGACCCCCTCCCCGGGGGCCCCGGACACTCTCGCCGTCGGCTCCTCGGCCGCGTCGCCGCGTTGTGCCGGGTTCGATCTTTCCGATCGCGCTGCGGAGCTAGCTCTGTCAGACAACTTGACGGCGCCACATGCTTCCACGTCCATAAAAGGTCCCCTTTTTGAAGCTGCCGGCGCCTCCTGCCCGGCCCTCCACCTCCGCCTCAACCTCCCCCGCATTCCACCTGTCGGGCTCTACTTTTCCATCCAGTGGAGGGGATTGGAGCTCATCACTCCTATAGTTCTCGCTCGCTAAGTATGACCATGTTTGCCGGTTTTAGGCCATGGTTCATTTATTGTCATTCAACGGCGAATCGTTCGGCCAAATTGGGATATTGACAACAGAGCGTGAAACAGCGACTGTGCTCGCTGATCCGGTGTTAATGGAGAAACGTTAAGAGAACAAAACAAACGACGGATTCAACGAATTCGGGATTTGAGCGTTGTTTTGTTGCGTTTTTTGAAAGTAAGAAGGAAAAAAAAAAAACCTTCCCTGCTTGAAAATGAAATACCAATTTTTCAGTTGTTGTTTTTTTTTGTAGTTGGCACGTAGGCAAATGAGCCTCTAAGTGTAGGGACTAACATCCTAAAGCCGTCTTAAAAATGTTGAAATTGTTGGATATGTCGTCCGATGCGTTCTAGCCTCGCATTAACTGCATCTCATGATGTCATCAACACCAACACTGCACGGGGAAGGGCTTCCCCCGGGGGAAAGGCACGGTGAACCGTCAGGTACGTACCCGACGCCCCAAAATACAAAAGGGCGAGCGCAGTCGCCGCGAGGAGACCTCCGGCACACTTCGCCTTTCGCCAAGACGTCAACCTGAGAAACGGAAAAAGGTGTGACGAGTGGAAAAGCCAAACCAACGCCGCCTTTCCTTTTTTTTTTTTTTTTTAACTGTTTCGAGTTGCACTGTCACGGCTGCTCGGTCGGATGAAAGAGCGTCGGGTCGGCGCTCGTCTCTCAGAGGATGGGGAGAGAGAGGGAGAGGGAGGGAGAGGGAGAGAGGGAGAAAGAGAGAGGCTGTTTGGAGACTGGTGATGATAATGATAATAACGAGATTACTGCACTGTCCTCCACTATTTTACTCGTACAAACACACATGACACACACGCAAAATCACACCATTTTTGTTGCTAGGTAACAAACCTCTGTGGGAAGCCCTTTTAACATTGAATCCACACGACGAACGAGTCCCTTTTTAAAAGTGAGTAGTTGTCATATTTTAGCAACCAGTTGCTATTCCAACAGTTACGAGTAACCCTCTTAGTTGAGCCACTCAAAATGTATTAGTTACTTGTACTTATTTATTAATAAGTGACTATTCCAATTGCGACCGATGACTTTTCCTGTTGTAATTTGCAACATTTTTATTTTTACTCACAACATTTAAAATTAAACTATCAACAAGCTGTTCCGACTAGTAACCCGAAACCTAGTCCCATAGGATTCAATGACAACGTTGTCCAAATTGTAATAAAGTGACATTGCGATTGAGTTATTGAGTTACTTTTAACTGGATTGGAATAGTTATATATCTAATATATAACTTCTGGTACTTAATACATTTTGAATAACTAAAACTGATTGCAACTAGTAAGTACAATATAAGTAGGCCCACTAGTGCCTTTTTAAGGTGTGACCGCTCCGTGCTATGGATTAAATGTGAAAAGGTCTTGCCATCGCAGTGAGGGGGGCTCCACCAGACTTTCATCAACGTTACATCGACATTAAACGGGGGGGCGGGGGGGTGCACAATGACACGAAAATGGATAGGTGCACAGCGTCAGGGCGGCGCCTGTTCCATCGGGGGCGGGGGCTTAGATGCACGCGTACAGGGAGCACAAAAATGACGACACTGACGCCGACGACGGACGGAACCGCGAAACCAAAGGGATGAAAATAGAAAATCACAATCCAAAGAGTCGCACCACGACGGGGGGTCCGTAAAACTGTGTTACGTGAAGCGAGCCGCTGGATCCGCTTCACTGGCGAAACGCAGCTCTTTTATTCCCATAACATACGCAATCCATACCTGTTCATGTTTTCCAAATAAATAATTCTTGTTCATTCACGTTCTTTCCCAAATGAAATCCACGGGGTGTCGGTTTACCAGGTTGCTATTAATATGCATTTCTTATTCTTCCGAGTGCAAGACTGTGATGGGGAGAGTGCGTCAGCCTGAGCTGAATCTTTGCTCTGCCACTCTCTAAAATAATTATTTTCCATTATACTCTATTCACCCGCCGGAGACAGATTTGACTGAATCTGCACATCATAAGGATTTAAGAAATTTGACCTAGCGCAGTGGTATGAAACATAAAAAAAAGTATTGAAAAAAAAAGTAGGCCATCTAACTGACTGATTAAAATTATTTTATTATTTGGTTTAATAAATATGTTTGGTCATTTTATGTGTATTTATTTATTTCCATTAGTTCAGTGAAAATAATGCAATTTGTTCATATTTGTCTTTTTTTATTGTTATTATTTGTTGTCATTATTATTATGGTGGGGGGCGTCAAATCATTGAAATCCTCTGGAAGGCAGCTCAGCAAAAAATACTGTATACCGCTGATTTAGGGTTTGCCTTTCCAGGTAAAAGTCCCCCGATAAGGAAACCAAAATCCAAACGGGAGGGAGAGGATGAGGAGGACATCTACATGAGGCCTTGTTGCCACACCGGGTCGCGTGGCTGATTTCTTTTTTAATGTTGCCGGCGGATCCGTTTCGGCATCCGGAGATGAAATCCAGCCGGATTATATAATATGGTTATATAATATTTATCCAGAGTCTCCGATATTAGATCCAAATGACGAGCACAATGTTTTTGCCTCTGATTATTCATTTTGAAATGTTCCTTCCTTCCGGCCCCTAGAATCAACCTTCCTCCCTGCAGCCATGTTGCATTCAACCAGCAGCTGAATGGAAAAATGGCTTTATTTGGTATTGAGTATAATTAAAAGCTTTGCCTTCAGTTGCCTTTTTTCTTTTTTATTATTATTATTATTATTATTATTATTATTATTATTATTATTATTATTATTAACACTTCCAACCTGGTATTTTGAGCAGGGTATTCGGGGCAGGGAGGCCTTTTTCCGTGCGTTGTTTTGGCCCGGGCCCAATCTGAACCCGCTTTGCTCTCTTATTAAATAACTACGCTCTGATTCTTCTTTTGGTTTTTTTTCACACGCTAGACGGTGACGGTGACGCTGACTCCGCCCCGTTGGCGTCAGGTCACCGCGGCGCCCGGCTTTCCGGGGGGGGGTTCGAACAAACACGACGACGTACCTGGGTCACAAAAAGCCGCACCAGATCGTCTCTCTCATTGCGAGAGAAATGGTAAGTTCTGCTGACATCACACGCACAGACAAACCCCCCCCCCCCGCCGAAATAATAATCATTTTGCCGCGCGGGAGGGAACGATGGTCGTCACGTCAAACAGGAGACAGGTGAGGACATCACCATCCAGTTGCTTTATGCATGCAGTGTGTGTGTCGTCCCCGCTGAGCCTCTGCGGCATGAGCACAGCGATTCTTTTATTTTTTATTTATTTATATATATCATATGTATATATATATATTTTTTTTCTTATCTCCTAAGTGCATCTTCTCCAAGTTCTGTCTTTGGGGCGTGGATGATACGAGTAAAATTAGGAAAACTGACATCATTTGGGTGTGACCTCTTCCCGTCCCAGTCGCTTTGCGGGGGACACGTGGTGAAATGTCACTCCTGTTATTTGTTTTGTTTTTGTCGCGTGTTTTTATTTATTTTTTATTTTTTGCCCGTTTGATTTTTGGCGCGTGGTGTCGAGCTGCGTGTTCGCGAATATTTACAGCGGGATGGAGGAACGGGAGGGGGGAGAGAGAAAGAAAGAGTCCCAGCGTGCCGTCGTGTTCATGGTGTTGTGGATTTGCTGTGACGTGCCGCAAAGGGGGTGATGCCGTTGTATATACCAAGCCTGCCCAAAGTGTGGCCCCTTCAGAACCTTTCATTTTTGGCTTTTAGGCTGACGATAAGAAC
This sequence comes from Zeus faber, assembly GCF_960531495.2. NCBI lineage: Eukaryota > Metazoa > Chordata > Actinopteri > Zeiformes > Zeidae > Zeus > Zeus faber. The sequence goes on from NC_137202.1 coordinate 22,943,349, forward strand.
CATAAAGACAGATACGTTTTGCCAAATGTCCTTTTCTTTTGGATTCCTAAATTTGAACGGATCGCATGCCGGACGCGGGCTGTGTGGGATCAGTTGTTTCGTTTTTGGACACTATATTGCTTCATATGGGTTTGGCACGTTCATTTATTTGCTGCCCTGAATGGAAAGTTTGACATTTGCAAAGTAAAGCGCACCTCAGATAGAGGAAATGGCTCGCCTTTTGTTTCGTTCGCAAAAAAAAAAAAAAAAAGAGAGAGGAGCAAAGCCCACTTTACACCGAATCCGGCAAACGACAGCAACAAACCGGAAGTCGATTCATCCCTACGGAGACGCGCTGCGGGGCGAGATTTCCGCGCGGGGCCGTATTATGGGACGAAAAAAAACCCAGATGAAGTTCCTCCCGCCGTCGGGCGCGCTTTCCTCGGATTCGGCACAAAGCCGGCCTCGAACCCGGGGGCCGGCGCGCTATTGCACGTCCTGCGAACGTCGCGGTGTTTTCTGTTGGCCTGTTAAGTTTCCGGTTTCGTCCTCAGAAGGGACACAGTTTGGGAACTCCTGGTATATACGGTGTCTGCCTGCGTCTTCTTGTCTGTGTGAGTGAAAGTGAGTTTTTTCCCCCTAAGAACCGCCCGGGAAATTGGTCTCTAACCCAAGCATCTGAAAGAGTTTCTCACTGCATCCCGTGTGTGTGTGTGTGTGTGTGTGTGTGTATTTGGATATATATATATATATACGGCGCTCTCTCTTCTCCTGTTGGTCTCCTCCTCCTCTTCGTCCTCCTCCTCCTCCTCCTCCTCACTGCGTGGGGGAGCAGTCGTCCAGGTCCAGCAGCTCTTTGACCAGTCTCTCTCCGAACTGAGCTCGGCTGTAGCGCTTGACGGCGTAGGCGTCGGACATCTTGTAGAGGATGTAGGCGTTGTTGATGGCGATGCTGATGGTCAGCCAGAACACCTGCTGCCACGTCTTGTTGGGCTTGTGGAAGATGAAGTACCTGCGGGAGCAACATCGTCCGCTTGAACGGGAACATGTTTGCCGTTTGCCGCCGCTATGAACGTAAAAAGGTGCACCGGGAGGCTCCCGGGTGTCAGACAAGCGGTTGCCTGCTACGTGAAATACATTTAAAGAAATGTTTTATCAATCCACTCAACTTGACGCGATGTGTTCAGAAGAGAATGATAGGGAACAAAACAGAATAAGATCGAATATAACAAAGATATTCTCAATAGACGTATTATTAGGAAATTCAAGAAGAAAGGTAAAAAAACGGGGAAAGGCAAAGGCTAGACAGTTTGTTTTCCCCATGATGTCATACTGATATTAATACTGAATACTGACTTTAATTTACTGCTGATACTGCAGTCTCTTGTATTAATAATGCTGCAAAACTATGACTTAACCTAGATTTAACTGCTACACTCCCATCTCGGCCTCACTAGGAAACTGTGTACATAGATAGATAGTGTGCACACTGGATTTGCAGTTTCCTACTGTATGTCATTGAATCTTCCTCCAGTATTAAATTATCTTGCCTCATCTTATCTTATATAATCTTATCTTATCTCTTGTTTCTTATTTTATGTCATCTTATCTTATCTTATCTCTTATATCTTATGTTATCTTATTTTATCTTATCTATAATTTATTATCTTATCTTATCTTATCTTATCTCTTATATCTTATCTTATTTTATCTTATTTATTATCTTATCTTATTTTTATCTTATCTCTTATATCTTATCTTATCTTATTTTATCTCATCTTATCTCTGATCTCATCTTATCTTATGTTCCAACCATTAAAGCCGAAATGTAATAATCTCAAGAGTATACATTGTACACATAAACACCAACACACTGATTGAAAGGCATATATATATATATATATATATATATATATATATATATATATACACAGTATATGTGTTTGAATGGTGATACATACTTGCTGTACTTATCATCATATTTGCAAATATAGCTGAGGTGGGCAGCGAAGGCCTCGACAGCCAGGGGGCACGGGATCTCTCCACTTTTCCTCTTGATGATCATACCTGCCACGCACACACAAACACACACACACACACACATACACACACACACACACACACACACACACACACACACACACACACACACACACACACACACACACACACTCATAAAACACATAGGAATATATATTAATTTATCAAGCAGAAATTGAAAGTGTGAGAGATATACTTGTGACATTTCATTGTATAATCCTCAGTGTATTAGGTAAACATGGAGAACCTGTTCCAGCTCCGAAATGGATCAGGATGGATTAAGCTCTTATGGATTTTTTTTCTCCAGTCGAGGCGGAAATGTGCGCCTCATTTAATCTACATCAAGGAATAGCGGAGCTGTGATAATCTGATTCCCTCCGTTAAATCTCCGACAATCCCCCGCCCCCCCACCCCCCACACACACACAGATTATGGAAATTCGATGAAATACCTCCCAAATAGAGAAAAAATATTTTCAAATATAGTTCCCAGAATATCTTGTGGCCTAAGTGAGATAACTTTATTAATGACTAAAAATAAAAATAAATAAGTAAATAAATACATACATACATACATTTTTTTTATGAATATACATATTATATTTATTGTATTTCTAAAAACATATATATAAATGAATATTATTCACGATTCAGCATTTTATTAAGTATGAAAAACAATTGGTATATATATATATATATATATATATATATATATATATATATATATATATATATATATATATATATATATATGCGCAACATTGCACAATTTCAATATTGTCAGAATATGAATTGTTGGTTTGAGGTTTAATGTTCATTGCAAATCTTTTGGTTCATTGTATATTTCCAATTCTTTCCCAATTGATTGTATATTTTTTGGTTTATTTTTCTTGTTTCTTGAGAAATTTGAGTTTTATTGTATGTTGCCAAGTTTTTCTCCTTTTTTTCCGTCAGTTTGTCCGCAGCCGTACCCTGTTTGATGGGCGAGTAGGCGTTGGTGAGGAACCTGAAGTGTCCCTTGTTGTACCAGCTGATCAGCGACAAGCTTCCCTTCATCATCACCCGCGACTGGCCGCGCTGCGCCGGCGCCGACCCGCCAACCAGCATGCACTGGGGCAGGCCGGTGCAGTCGCTCTTCCTGGTGCTCAGCAGGCCGCAGCAGTGGATGTCTGCAGCGGGAAAAAGTGCGAGGAGGAGCAGACGATGACAATAAATCCAGCGGCGAAGCAAAACTCCTGGCAACGGGGCGCGAGAAAATTTGATGGAAATGATCTTATCCCGGCCTGACCTCTTGAAACGTCTTCAAGGGCATCACCTTTCTTTAAAAAGTGACTTATTCCACTTCCTAATCCCTGGAATGCTCCGAATGAGCTATTCTAAGAGGCTGCGGCTGAGGACATATTTTCCTCAAAACCGTCTGAATCACCTCAACACGTAATTCTAGGCCATTCTAACCCTAACGTACACACACGCACGCGCGCACACACACACACACACACACACACACACACACACACATTGCAAGTACAATGCAACCTTTACAATGACAGAGATGGAGATAAATCCAATTAGAAGATAGAACTTTCCCAATTTGTCTCCCACAGAGAAACCCCTTCACCGTTTTTGCCTTTGCCTCCCTCTCTGTTATTTACCCTTCCGCCTGCTCAGCCTCCGTCTTTATGTTCAACAATATGAAGCGGAACACAATGGATGCTGAGTCCTGCTGATTTCTCGCATCCATTTCGGGAATGATGTCTATATATGAACTGAATGTGGGTTTTCATGCATTTGTAAGTGTGTGTGTGCGTGTGTGTGTGTGTGTGTGTGTGTGTGTGTGTGTGTGTGTGTGCGTGTGTGTGCAAACTAATTAAACGGGTGCGCTTATCAGCCCGGCATGATCAATTACGAATGAAAAAAAAAAAAAAAAAAAAAAAAAAGAAAAGCTGACTCGGCGCGACGTCGGCGAAAGTGGGGCGAGAATGAGTGAATCACTGTGCTGCGCCTTCCACTCACCCTCAAATTTCACCGGTAAAACCGGGACGGAATATTTTGCCCCTTACATGATGACGACTATCCAGTCGACCACAAAAAATGTCGGAAACATGTATAACTGGGCTTATTATTATGGTCTACGTTTTACTTATAGTGATGGACGACTCCTGGATGATTTGCTCGTAGCGAACAAATCTTCTGAATGAATCAGGCGTCGGGAATCACTCGCCCACAAAACGGTGAGCAAGCAAGTCGACTCACAAACTGAACATAATTACAGAGGATGGGATCAAGGACTGGTGTAAGAATTCATCCCACAAACGGACGTAGAGTCTGAAAAAACCGAACGACTCTTTCGACCGGGCGACTCGTCGAGAACCCAGTCTCCAAAAGAGGTCGAACCGGTTAAGTGCAGCGTTGCCGTTCGGATTTTGCATTGAAAAATGTTCACGACCATGGTCGACCAAGGGGGTGGGGTGGGGTGGGGTCAAGCACCGGCTGCAGACGGCAGCGGCGCTTCCTTTTCCGCTGATTGGTCCGACTCGGGGCGGGGAGCTTTCTTAACGTTTGTCCGTCTTGCAGAAGGGCACCGGCGCACCGGGGTTGTCAGCCGACCTGGAGGCGGACCGAAGAGTCATTCCTCCCGTCCGTGATATTGGGAATTATTATCATCACTATTATTATTATTATTATTGTTATTATTATTATTATTTTTATTTATACTTGTGGCCGGCCAGCCTTTTGTTCACGATAAAAACAAAAAATCTCGCCATGTTGGAAAATCACGGAAGAAACGTCTCCCTAAAGCCCCTTCCAACACGGACAAGCACGTGTGAACTGCTGGTTTCTGGGGCCTGTGGACGATGTGGTAACGCGTGTGTTTGGGCCTGGTCTTCTGCGCCCTAAAAAAAAAAAAAAAAAGTATTTGAAAGGGAAACAGTCGCGATCCGGTCGCCTGGAAGGATGGAGGGGCACGCCGCACGCCGCAACGCTGCACGTGTACACGGCCGCGGTCTGCTGGTTTCATTGCAAGGTGAAGCTGCTTCTCCTGTCTTTGTTGCTCAGCCCGGGGATGTTATCATCATACGGTAATTGGGAAAATCAAAGGGGAGGGAGGGAGGGAGGGAGGGCGAGAGGGAGAGAGGGGAGGGAGGGAGATGAGAGATAACAAGCTGTGCAAAGAACAGGCAAGAAGCAAAACGGAGCGGAGCGAACAGAGAGGTCGACGAGGGAGGGTTTTGAGGGTTCGGGCGGAACGGGAGGCGCCCTGAAAGATTAGGAATGGAAATGTATTCGATGGAGGGAGTGAAAGGGATTTAGGGAATATACCCTATTAGGGTGTAGTTATTGTCATGTGGTATTATAACTGTGGATATGCTATATTCATCTCTCTGTCCATCCATCCGTCCAGCCATCATCCCTCCATCCAACCGTCCACCCACATCCCTCCATTCATGCACAAAACATCCATCCATCCGTCCATACATCCCTTCATCCACCCATCTATCATCAATCCTGCCATCAACATCCATCCATCCACGATCCATCCCTTCAGCTATATTTCCATCCATCCATCCATTCATCCATCCACCCAACATCCCTCCCTCTTTCATCCATCCTCTACTATCCATCCATCCATCCCTTCAATCGTTAATCCATCTATCCAGGCATCCATCCATCCATCCATCCATCCATCCATCACTTCATCCATCTATCCATCCCTTCAACCATCCAACAATCCATCCATCCCTCCAACCATCGACCCCGCTGACCACACACCCTGCTTGCTGAATTCACTGAAGAGGCTCAGGCTGGTGATGGACGGTCCGGTGAACACGATGGTGTTTTTCCCAGAAATGTTCTGGCAGAGTTGCTTGGCCACCAGGCTGTGGAGCTGAGGCTTGTTCTTCAGGGTGGAGAGGCCGTCCGTCCCCTGGCCCTCCTTTAGATGGACGGAGATCTGGATGGGAGGGGAGGAGGAGGAGGAGGAGGAGAGGGGATGAACAGATGATGTCATTACAAAGACCTTTTCAATAAACTTCGTAGATTCCCAGTCTTTTCCCCTTCCGCTCGCCCCGAACTCCAGGTCTTTGTATTTTATTTTGTAATTTTCTCCGTTTCGAAATCAGCGTTCGCTCGTCCTGAAGATTACTTTGCTCTTTACGCGGCGCAGTGTTGAAATCCTCCGGCGAGATTAAAGGGTGAAGCGTCGTGGGACGGTCTTCACTTTAGGTTTAGAGAACATAATTACCGCAGCTGAATTGACCGCTTGCAGGACGTGGAAAGATTAACTTCAGCCTCGGAATGGAATGGGTAAGACAGAGTAAAGGGAGAGAGTGACATTGAACCCTCCTTCTAAAAGACCCTGTACTGGATAATTTCACTGCTCCCACTTTGTCTATACATCAAAATGGAACCGTGTGCATTTAAATAGACGCGGCGCTGCCACCAAAGAAGAAGATGGATCAATTTGGAGGAAAGTGAGGGTTTCAAAATCCAAGCGTTGGCTTGAATTTGTATCTCGTTTAATGAACATGTGCCATTATCGAGAGACGGCAGGATCACAAACGCGCCCGCGCACGCATGCACTCACACACACACACACACACACACACACACACACACACATACACCACATTAAAATCTAGTGCTGTGCTGCCAACATCTATTGTTCACAGGCTGAATGCACATTAGTCTGATTAGCTCCCATCCGCCAGAGCCACTCAGCGCTGGATGGACTAAGTGGCCGGTCTGCGTGCATGTGCGTTTGTGTGTGTGTATGTGTGTGTCTGCGTGTGTGCACGTGCACGTGGGAGTGTGTGCCGTACCGGCTAATGGAATCTTATTGATTCACCGCCGTTAGTTCTTTCATTTTTCTCTCCCTGGGTACGATTTGTTTCGAGGAAGTGAATCCCGCTGGTAAAGAGGGGAGCGACTGGTGAATTTCTGCCATCGTTTTGTGTTCCAACGGCTCTTTGTGAAAATGGGGAAAAAAACTCGGCGAAGTGAATTATCGACATTCACTTACGTCGCGCATTAAAAAAGAAAAAAAAACTGTTTTTCGAAGCGGAGTTCGGGAAAGATGCACACGCCGGCTGCTAGCGTCCTTTCACTTTGTCGACTGAAACTTCTGCAGAATCAGAGCGGATTGGGGAGTTGGCATTCTGCACACACCGCCGCCCGCTCCCCAATGGCAGCATTGAAATTCTGTTCTAAACCACAATCCGGGAAAAAAAAAGGGAAAAAAATGGTTAAACATCTCCTTTGCATAGCATCGCTGTGTTCTATTTATGGGTTCTTGGCAGTGGAAAGCTCCCTCGTGTTTCATTCTCGTGCGAACCATTGCAAACTCTTGTAGCATTGGATCACATTATGTGAAATGGAAAAAGCAACGAAAGAAAGAAAAGAAAATAGCAGGTGTCCGTTATGCAAGTCATACATTTGTATGACTTAAATACAATACAATGCAAAGCTTATACAATGCATGTATAATACAATATATGCAAAGCTTGTCATTAAATGTTGTGTTGAAGGGTATCAACGTTTATAGTTTTGTTTGTTTCGATACAGCCGGTCGAGTCTCCGTTTTCGATCATTCTGCCCTCGAAAAGAGTATGATTTTGTCGTTAACAGGTGTTTAATGTGCCATAACTCCATGTTGAAGCCCCGCCCGTGTTCCCCACTGCGCTACAGTCCTACCCTGGTCCAAAACCAATCTGCGTAGAAGGACCAGGCCGATCACTCTGGGTATCAGAGAGAAAGAGGAGCGCCCTTTGTGCCAGGACTTGCCTTTGTACATTCAGTGTCTAACAATAGGTCTGTTTGTTGCTGCAGAGGGATTTTTTGGGGGGCCTTGGTGAATAAGCGAGTGTGGGCAGCGAAGTAAAACCTCCAGGCAAATCCGTACCGGGACCGGACATTTTGCAGTCAAAAAACCCCCCAAGGAAATAGATATTGTAGAGAGAATGAAACATCTTCTTTTAACGCTTTTCTTACTCTACACATAGAATGTTTGGGCATCGGGTCCCAACAGGAGCAGGAGACTCGCTAACCTGTAGACTTAGCATGATTTGAAAATAGCTTTGCGTAGTTATTCACTAATTATGAATAATCATTGAATGAATTACCAATAATTCAAGAGAAATAATGATTGAAATTCATTAGCTGAGGTATGATCACAAGGTCTAAATTGATGACCCAAAACTGCAAATGAGTATAATATTAAGATTTTTTTATTGTTGTTGTATGTTGCTTATGATAGGTACCATGCATATAAAGATTATTATTATTGCTATTATTATTGTTTTTATAATAATAATAATAATAATAATAATAATAATAATAATAATAATAATAATAATAATAATAATAAATGTGTTGTGGTGCAGCAGAATTACCATCTATTTCTAATCATAGACAGCTTTCTGAGACAGCTTTATTATGATGGAAAATATCAAATGAAAAAAAATGTGTGAACGTCAAAGCCCCGCATATTGTGAATTTGGGAATTTACTTATGATATTCTTCCACCCATGCGAAGCTGCCAGACGTGTTACACAAGCGGAAGGCGTGAGGTGTGGCGGATAGAGGCTGTTCTCGTGAAAACAAATCACCGGTTTCCCTGGAACACATGACGAGTTAACACAGCACACAATGGCGGTATGAATTATTAATATGTCTTGAATTATTAAACACTTTTGCCCAAAAATATTAACAATGTGCTTTTTCCACATGTATTTTGTCCCCTGGGTTAACTCCTGGGTATCTCTGACAAAGAAATGGGAAGTTGGCAGATTTCCCGGCGCTAGTAATATACCAGACATATGCAAAGTTATGTGATTTCTCTCAACTCTCCTGGAAGCTGATTTGGGGAAATTCAAACAACGCAAAGAAAATTCCACAAGAAAAATGGCTTTTTTTTGTCTTGATGCATACCCTTGGATTTAAGTACCACTTAGTATATAGATATATAAAAAATGTATAAAAGACATAAGTCCCCAAATGGACACACACACACACACACACACACACACACACACACAGAGTTTATGTAGTTATACCTGGCAGATAAATCCGGTGGAGGTGCACTGTCGGACCCAAAGGCTGAACTTTCTCTTCTTCCTCTTCCTCAGCTCCCGCTCTGTACAGGTGGTGATGAAGACGGGGTCCTCGTCGATCAGCGGCTCGTGGAGAACCTACAACACACACGTACAGGCTTACTGTGTGTGCGCGTGTGTTTGCGTGTGTGTGTGTGTTTGTGCATGTGTGTGTGCGTGCATGCGTGCTTGCGTGCGTGCGTGTGTGTGTGAGTGTGTGTGTGAGTGTGTGTGTGTGTGTGAATGATTAAAATATGAGAGAGAGCGAGAGAGAGAGAAAGAGAGAGAGACAGAAAGGGAATTCCAGGCTATGGAGGCTTTGGGTTATGTGATATATGTGATGGTTTGAGAAATATCTCACCTAGTAAACAAACACTCGAATGTGTGTGTTTGTGTGTCTGTCTGTGTGTGTGCGTGCGTGCGTGCGTGCGTGCGTGCGTGTGTGTGTGTGTGTGTGAAAAGATAAGCAAGGATGTGTGACAGAGCTGCAGGAATCCACGGTGCTCAGCAGAAATGTCAAACTGTGGCACAACACTCCAGTGAAACACTGGCTGCCAGGTGTCATCCTGAAAACAACCCCTTTCTGAAAATCATCCTCTCTCCTCTGCTTTTTTGGCCGCTTTGACCTCTGTTTCATCTCTTTTCTGTGTTATATTTCTATATTTCATAATTTGTTTAAAGGCACATGGTATTTCGCAATATCTCTGCTCGGAGATTTTATTTTATTTTATTTATTTATTTTCAATTCATATATTTTTAAATATTTTAATATTATTTGTATTTTTATTTTATCATATTAATTTATTATTAACTTTATTTTTATTATTCTCTATCTATATAAATCAACATTTTATTGGAGAAATAAGTTGGTAATGGCAAAAAGTCAGACTGATTGAACCTGCACTTTGACCGCTTTGATTTCCTTTACCATTTCCTCCACAAATCCACAACTGGAATATTTATTTTCGAGTCAGGTTTTATTAAAAACCTGACTCGAAACAATAAGAGCATAAATCCAATCACCCAGAGACAATTTTCAGGGATTTTAGAGTTGATTTATTCCCTGTTTTATGTGCATCCTGGGCAGTACTCTAGCATTTTACATTCTACATTTGAATAAAGAATGATTTTGTTATTGCTGAGTGCAGGAGCTATAAATCCATAAATGGCTAATCACAGCATTCCATGATGATATCAAGTGCCATGAAGTGAATGAACAAGCTTTGCGGAGAATTACAACCGCATTTGGTGTACAGTACATACCTGCATATTCCTTTTGGTGTTTTTAGATTTGTAGTTGACTCTCAATTTGTGTTAAATGTTTTTCCTCGTTTACTTATTTGTTTGGCACTTCACCCTGAACCACCTCTTCGTCTGCCAAGCGACGATGCATAAAATACAGATACTGATAGCAAACGATACATAAAAAAAGAATAATGCACAGATAATTAAGTGTATGATGCAGTATTACAGGGGCATGCTAGTCATCTATGTTACTATCCCATGTACTCTGAGCCTTGACCGAGACAAATTTGACAGAAAGTGTTTCCTCTCGTGTCCTCCTCTCTCTTCCTCTCTTCTTTCTGGCCGGCAGGCCGTAGAAAACTCCGCTCTCTGCCATTTTGATTCGGCTAAATGACACGCCGCAAACATCTGTGGAGTGGTGCTTTCCGCCTGCGCCGTGGTAACTGGCTTTGTGCGCCTTCTCTCAGCCCCTGGCACAGAAACCTAGCAGATGAAACAAACTGGCCTAGATACAGACATCCTGCCGAAGCGAGAGACACACGCACACTGTCTGATTTGACTCGAATGGCCTCATTCCTTTACTTGGGCCAGGCTGGTGATGTTTGGCGGGTAGTGGGCTGGGTTGGGTGCACAGTTACGCGGGTTAGCTGAATTAGTTAACCCTCGAGTTAACCCTTTAAGTCTCTATTGGATTCCTCCTGCACCTCAGGGGGCAGCACAAATTGATCCATCGAGGATTAGGCCGCTGAAGCCTTTTTTCGGCGATGGGATCGTTTAAGCCCGGCCCCCAACGCTCCCAGTGTTTCTCCAGCACCGGTGTGGGAGCGCAGAACTCTTAGATTCAGCCCGGTCTCTCTGCGCTTCTGACCGGACCCTGCTGAGGCGACGGAGGGCACGACGGAAGGGGGAGCCCCTAAAAAAACATCAACGTGACCATGCTGAACTCACGCAATGTCTGTGGCGGTGACATCGGCACACTCCTGGTAGCTTGGCTCTCTCTTTCCGGCACCCCCCCCCCCCCCATAAGCTTGTACAATGCCATCGCGCATTATATATATAATATAGTAAATATTCTTATTTTGAATATTATTGTTATTTCTGGATATCAATAATTATTTTGAAAATGTAAAATTGTGACTACATAAATAATGATAATTTCTTTTGGTAGGCTATTTGGTCCTATAGTCACCTGACCGCCGCACCGCCTCCACACTGGCTGAGTAATTATTAAATTGCAGGGTAATGAGGGCCCGGTGTGTCTGAGTGAGGGAAGCGAAACTGTTTTCAACTGTGAACGTGAAAGTGAACGTGAACCCAAAGGTTAAGGAAAGTAAAGTAACATAAGGACAAAATAGTGAAAGGAATCATGATAGAATGATAACGTTTAAGTTGTTTATTATTTATAATTAGTGCGGTTTTTATTGCCCGCTTTTGTGTTTTTGGAAAATGGACAACGGGCGCCGAAAAAACGGAACATTGGATTTGTGTTTTTCTTTTCTTTTTCTGGAGGACGCATTGAAATGATCCCTCCTCGGCGCCCCAGTGGCATCACAAGACTTCGTGCTGAAACGGAGGTAAACAGCACATAGGCAAGGGTGTCTACACCCCAGAGGAGGCTTGTCCTGGGGTCTGACAGAGAACCAGAGTCAGTCTTGTGCTATGGCTACCAACCTCTCTTTCCAAAACTCCAATGCTGCCTATGAAATGCCACACTTGCACACTATTTAATATTCCCCATTAGTATTTGAGCATTTTAGTATAAACGAAACCCTACTATGCATCGATTGGTCACATGCCACTTTAATGCACATATCTGTATATACATAGGCATATTCCCTCTATCTATTCCACTTTATTTCTTTTTATTTTTATTGTATTTTATTCTATATATTTTTATTTTATTCTATAAGTATTCAACTTACTGTATTACGTTTTAGGAGTCAGTTAGTCGGCCTATAGAAAGAAATGTTTTACTTTTATTTTTTCCTAGGACATATTGTGTGCTATCACCGGGTGCGTTGCATTACATTTCACTGCATATATGTATGAAAGTATGTATATGTATGTGACAAATAAAAAATCTTGAATCTTGAATCTTGCGAATGGGTACCAGGATGACATACTACAATCCTGTATTATAAACACAATTCAATTGAAGGGGGAAGGTGAACCATACCCCATGCTCCATTCCCCTGAGGTTAATGAAATTGGGTCTCTACCATTCGCTTTTATAAGGCAGGGTCAGGGTTGCTGGCCCTAAAATCGCTCTTGGTGCATTAAATGCATTATCTCTAACGCATAGATTTGCTGACCACACACTTCGATGACCTTTATTGCTTCAAGACCGAGTCGGAGGGGCAATGTTGACTCTCCCCGCCCCCAGACGTTGTCGTTACGTCTGTGTTTGAACCGGAGATAAGCCACTGTTTGCGCCGCTACAGTGGAGCTAGAAATGCCAGTCACTCTCCGATGCATGGTTATGCGCGCCGGCCCGGTGGAGATCATGTTTACCCTGCTCAATCCATATCACCGCTGGGGAAGCCGCGTTAGGGAGGGAATTGTGCTGTTAAACGACGGCAGTCGGGATAAAACCACTTGTCAGTCTCAAAGAGAGAGAGACGGCCGATCCTGTCTGGTCGAGCCGTGACTCATCAGCATGCGAAGCGGCACCGGTGTGACAGCGCTAGAATGAGAGACAAGCTGTGGTTTGACTCTGGCAGATGGCTTAGAAGGAGTTACTCCATAGTAAATCATTCCCGGAGTGATAGACTTGCCTCACGTGATGGTGAAGGGTGGCCCCTATGGACCCCGGGTCAAGGTTCGGGTTACAGTTGGCCTTTAGGTTTGAGGAAAGAAAGAACGTCCGGACCTGAGAACCGGTTTGAGTCAGATCGATTTCCCCAGTTTTATGATTAGGGTTAGAGGGGGTGCGGTGTGGCCCGAATCCCAACTGGGATTAGTTATATCGCTGCTTTGTGCTCCTGCTTTGCTGCTTTGCTATGAAATCCTCCACCTCGTCTCTACGGTCAAACATAAAATAAGCGAACCAGCAGTACACCAAAACTAGATATAAACGAAACGCCGCAAGTCACCGCCACCAGCTAAACTGAACTCGTACCATCGGCGGTAACGGCAAAAAGCACAGCTGTACAAATGACCACTGAGGTGCACCGCAGTGAGGCACGCGCCGAACACACCTGCGTCTGCGAGGGCCTGAAGGTGCAGCTGAACGACTGCTGCAGAGAGTCCAGGAACGGCTGGATTTTGTACAGGCCCTGGTTGCTGCCCTGGGACGGCCGGAAAGCCACGATGTGGAAGTACTTAAGGATCTTCTCGAAGCGCGCCTGGCTCATCTTCAGCGCGATGCTGCGGTTGCTGAAGAAGCCCGAGCTCCAGATGCTGAGCACCGACTCGCAGCGGTGCACGCTGGTGGAGGTGACGAAGCCCAAGAAGGCCTTCATCTCCTGCGCGGTGACCGGGCACCAGCCCTCGTCGGCGCCGAAGCGCTCCTGGAACTTCTTGGCATACATGTTCGTCTGCGTCACCATGTTCTGGATGCAGTTGTCCGGGACGAACAGCTGGAAAAAGTCGAGGGCTGCGGAGGTCGCCGACATCTTCTGGGCCGGTCCTGGGAGGAGAACAGGGGAGGGTTCAAAACAGTGACTAAGAAATGGATTTTTATTTTTTTTTATGCAGTTTTAATGCACCACACATCTGGAACAAACTCCCAGAATAACCGCAGATCTGCTGCAAAATCTCACCACTTTTAAATTAAGGCGGAACTTTTCTGTTTGCCGCCGCCTTTTACTAAACCAAAACATTCTTTTTGTGCACGGCGCTGTCGCTCTTACTTGATTTTCTGCGTTGTATTTATTTCTCTCGATGGTGTGTTTTTATAATGTGTTTATTTGCACTTTGAATGCTTTTGTTTTATGTAATGCACTCTGAATTGCCTTGTTGTTGAAATGCGCTATACAAATTAACTTGCCTTGCCTTGCCATGCCTTGAATGAGAAAGAAGGTTGAGAGGTAAACAGCGACAGATGAACATAAGCAAACTCCCTTTTTTTCTATATCCCGGCAGTAAAGCCTTCATTTTGCAATATGCTTGAGCGAAATGACAAGCTGCCTCCTTCTGACAATAAGTAGAATGAAACACGCTCAACTGGCTGCCGTGAGTCACTCTCTAGGACGTGTGGGCTGAATAGAATCTGTCTTGGACTCGCGTTAACTTATCTATTTAATAATCGTCATCTCAAGTTGAGGAGGCGAAAAGAAAACATTTCATACTGACAGGAACGCACGCACACACAAATGGAGAAACCACCAATGTAACCGGTTGTTTGTTGTTCTTACAAATCACCTGTATCTACTGTATCCCGTGTGTCACTAGCCCTGGGCAGCAGTCACAAACTTTATACTGCGTGACACTCACCAGGTTGCCGAGCATTTGTATGCTCTCTTTGCTTTTGTATTTTTGGCAGGAAAGGCTCCCGGCTCTGAGTAAATCAAAATCAATGCGGGGCCGTTTACTGATGAGTTCTGGTCTGAACTGAGCTCTGACTAAGACGTGTCTGGAGGCAAACTATAGCACGTAAGTCAATGTGGAACTGCTCCGTGTCGTTTAAGCACAGTATGTATCTGCCATTTGTTCTCGAGACAAGACACAATAAAACGCCACCACGCGCTTTGGTCCACTCTGAGCACTGGGTAATACTTCCAAACCTGCTTTTCATTCATTGAGTAATGTATTATTCTGCAATATGCTATTCCTAGAGGAATTTAATCGGTCTGGTTTATTTTGGCCTTTACTGATGAAGTGATATTCTATAGCTCTCCAAAAATCTAAACATGGTACGGTACAACAACATTGCTTTTGGTCTTAGTTGTCTGCATTAAATATATACTGAACTGACTGAACTGTTGTACAGTAATCCCAGCCTCTTTCCTATCAGATTTTCTGTTAAAAGATAAAATGGCGGACTCCCTTTTACGAGGTACCAAATTACTCCAAATGAAATTATACGAAAACAGAACATAATCAAATAAATCAATGATTAAATGTGCCATTTTATTTTTAAATTTTCCATGAAATCGTTCAAATTAATATTAGAAATATTTTGCAATAGTCACTATCACAATAATACAACTCTATATAATAATCTTCATTTCCCAATGGCACTTTTTCAAACAGGTATTTCAGAATGCAAATTACCCAGATTTTTTAATTTAAAAAAAACCATACTTTTAATTATTGAAGCTTTTTGAGTAATTTGCTCTTCCATAAAAACACAATTCTGACTTACGGCAAAAATTGAAAGCTCTGAAGAGTCTTAGAAGCTGATGACTAAAGTTGGATTCTAACTTGATATTCTTGATTTTTTTAAATCAGGTTTAGGGTGATAGACTAGCGCTCCCTCTAGTGGTAGAAAATCATGCATTGTAACATGAAAAAGATATGCCTGTGCTTTGGACTTGCCAAAGATATACAACCACTTGATCTCAGTTACTTTTGGAATTGATTTGAACGTCTGCCCCCGGTGGCTATTTTTGATCTACCATCCACAGAGCTAACCCTTATCTGATAATAACCATGATAATAATCATGATAATTCCTAAAAGATGTATCGTCCTATTCATCCAGCACATTATGCTAGATGGCTCCAAGCCCTGACACACCTTGGAGATAGAGAACATATGATACAGTTGAAATGATGAAATGAAATGAAAGGTCAGGAAAAATGACCAAATTTTATTCAGGTCTTAAGCATTTAAATCAAAATTATGAATGCAGATAAAATGTTTTGTGATATTAGGTTCATGTCCGATCGGTTGTACATGTCAGCAAAAAAAGGTGTCAGACAGTAAGCACTTTCATATCTGAGTTTTCAACCACAGAGACCAAATGAGGCCACACTTGTGTTGTAATGTACTTTTTGACTTGCTTTAATAATAATTCTCCCAATGCCTTGTCCTTTGAATAAGATTTTTACACCATGACCCCCCCTTAAAGGCCGAATTTGCTCTATCTTGACCTGCCTAAAGAAGTACTTTAATCTGCCTGAGCTATATATAGTATGTCTCAGATTATAAATGTTACATATTAATATATATTCACAGGTATATATATATATACACACACACACACACGCACACACACACACACACACACACACACACACACACACACACACACACACACACACACACACACACACACACACACACACACACACACACACACACACACACACAGACACAGGCAGGTCACAAATTAAACAAAATCCTGAATAAATGAGTGGAGAAACATAACGAAGGTAGGTGCTTCCATACATGGGGTGTAGTGCCTGACACAATCAAACAGCACCCATGGTGCTCTGTGGCTGAGCAGACGGCCCAGTCAACCTCGGTTTTGGAATGAGACAGCAAGAAGAAGAAAAGATCGAAGTAACTTTGAAAGGCAGTTCATTAATGGTTCCTTCATGGCAGGCGTTTCAGTCCCAAAGGTTGCTCGACTGGAGACGTTTCAATAGGAACAATGACCAACCTGCATTTACGTCTATGGGAAAGACAAGGGTAGGAAAGTCACCAGATCTCAACCAAATCTAACACCTATGGGAAGTTTGGACCGATGTGTTAACAAAGAACCAAATGAGGGGGTATCTTTTGGAAGAATGGAGTTCCATCCCTCGAGTAGAGTTCCAGA
The DNA here is from genome assembly GCF_960531495.2 of Zeus faber. Taxonomy (NCBI): domain Eukaryota; kingdom Metazoa; phylum Chordata; class Actinopteri; order Zeiformes; family Zeidae; genus Zeus; species Zeus faber. The sequence continues at coordinate 22,960,405 of NC_137202.1, forward strand.
GACTTGTAGAATCTACGTCTATTTATACATATATATACATATATTTAATTATATATATTGTATATATAATAAAATTATATACATAAAATCTTATATATATATAATATATTTACTGTATATAAAATATTATATAATATTATTATTTTTTAAAATGTTAAATATGATATCTAATATTATATGTACATAAATAAATAATATTATATATTATATATATAGATATACTGTATATATATACTGTATATATATATATATATATATATATATATATATATATATATATATATACTGTCACTATATATCATGAAAACAAAGCAAAACAAAAGAGAAAGACAACATTTAAGTAATGCCTGTAGGAGGGGAAGTTTGCAGTAGGCTGTGATGTACATGGACTGCATTTATATAGCGCTTTTCTAGTCTTGCTCAAAGCACTCTACAGTTCCTGCCTCAACATTCACCCATTCACACAACGACGGCGGCAGCCGTGCAAGGAGCATACCTGCTCAACGACAACAGTTAGGGGTTCAGTGTCTCGCTCAAGGAGACAGATGGAACCGGGGATGGAACCGGGAACCCTCAGCATCTAGGTCGCGCCACCGTCGCCCCCGTTGTTTATGGTATGATTTAATGAGGCCCAAGCAGCTCGTCTGTCTTATTTCGGTGCTGCAGATTTCCCGTTGCAAGTTTCCCTTGAAGGAGCAGCGGTGGCAGTGGCGACAACTTCAGGACGTCCTATGCAAGGGACTGATCGGACAAATCAGTGCCCTGCAACAACAATCTTATGTGGAATCCAGCAGCTGGGGGTTCAAGTTTTTCAATTAGGATGGGGACATTTAGTGAGATTCAGGACTGATAGCACACACATCATTTAAGGCTCAATTAACTATGACAATTCTATTAACCCTGAATGAAATAATGCGTGGAACAAGTGCACTACAAGCCCCCCCCCCCCCCCTTCTGTCTCCGTCTCCCGATGTGTCTGCCCTTGTTTCACTTCACTGTGTCTACCTCTCTCCCTGTTTGTGTCTGCCTCTTTCTCTCTCTGTCTCTGGCTGCGACACATAAAATAGAGATATCCTATTTAAAAGATAATATCAGGGACAAAAAAACAATTTTGATGAGGAAGGTATTTTAAAATGTGCGAGAGAAAGAGAAAATGCGACAGACAGAGGGGGGACCCCAGGCTTTTCTCCAAACAATGCAGAAAAAACAGTGTGTTGTTATTGTAGATGCATATAATTTACTCTGCTTCCTAAGTGACTGAAACAAAAAGAGCCCCGGGCCAACGTGGAGACTTTCTCATGACAACTCAAAACCCGCACGCATGGGCCCACTCGCCATTTTTGCCTGCCCCCTGCGTCACTTCATCCTGGCGCCTGTGCCAAAGCCATATCGTCCACTCTGATAGAAGCGGATTAAGCATTTCCCTGATTTCGCTGTCAAGCCTGGGACGTTAGTAGATATACAGTGAGTGTTCCCAGAGGCAGCTTCAAAGTCGTACATTTGCAGCATTTTCCTTTCCAAGCCCTGCCTCCGCTGCAGATTTTAAACGGAAATATAAATGGACTGCAGTCATGCACTTTCCTAGTCTTGCGACTCCTCAAAGTGCTTCACAGTACATGCCTCACGTTCACCCATCCACACATCGATGGCGGCGGCCGTGCAAGGGGCACACCTGCTCAACGACATCCAGCTGTTCCTGGGGTGCAGTGTCTTGGTCAAGGACACTTCGACGTGCTAGCAGGAGGAGCCGGGTATCGAACCCGGAATCCTCTGATTATTGGACGACCCGCTGCACCTCCTAAGCCCCCGTCGCCCCATAAGCTCCCAGATTGTCAGGTGCTGTAGTTGTTTGACTATCGGCTGTCAGTCGAGGCTTTAGTCTGGCTTTCATAGCCATGGATTTTCTAATAGCAGATTACTGTGTATTAAGAGTGCCACCTGGCTTATCGTGTATTAGATATCACAGACCAATGCCTCAGAATATGGACCCTGTGGTCTGAAGGCGGAGAGAGAAAGATAAACAATAGTGGTAACACATGTTTGGAGGAAGACCAGGAAAGCAGGATAGATAGACAGCCAGAGACTGGCTGACTGATAGACTGAGAGAGAGAGAGAGAGAGAGAGAGAGAGAGAGAGAGAGAGAGAGAGAGAGAGAGAGAGAACACACACATGGTCACTTGGCAAAAATAATGAATTCCTCTCCAGTCCATGTGTCGCAATGGTAAAATGGTTGTGTAATCGGAGAAAATGGATGTCTGTTTTATAATCCTTGGGCTGATCCGGTGCCACCCTTTGGCCAAGAACGGGGGGAGGGGGGATCATCTCACCATAACCCAAACTATGTGTAAGCCACATTTACAGCATGGTTTTGAGATTTATTTTGAAATGAAATGCCAAAACATTTCTCAAAAAAAAAAATATTAAAGCTTAGGCAGAGTTGCTTTGAGTCAGTTGCGTGGTTGGCCCACAGCCCAGACCCCAGTTTTAAATCTTTATGGTGATATCTTCTGGCAGTATAAGGTGCCTACTGTATACTGTCGCTCTGGGGTTGACTCGATGCATTCTGGTGGCGGCGGATTATTTATGAGCAGGGAACACAGTCTCCCGGGAGTGGGTCTGTCACGACTCCGTCAGTCCTGCCTGAGAGAGACACGCAGACAGACAGACAGACAGACAGACGGACCGAAAGACAGACCGACAGACAGACAGATGCACAAGTGGGATCCAGAAAATTCAACGTGACCAATGCAGCCAACGTGCCACCTTAGTGTAACCTTGTAAAGCTCAAGCAACTTTACATCCCAGTCCTTTGAAGCAGTTATGCAAATGCCCTAAGTGGGGATATGTGGCGAGGTGGGATGCCAATCAGGTCCACTCTCGAGCCTCATAAAAGAAGACCTCGCTTGAAATATTGTCCTTGGCCGCTTGAAGTATTTCGTATGATGCAGTCCCTGGCAGCCGGGAGTCCGGGACACAGCACATTCAGATATCCAGCTTTAGATCATCTGCACCCTGACGCCGTAAGTACAGAACCCCACCCACCCAGGCTTGCACAGATATAAAGTCGTTACACACACACACCCTTTAAACAACCTGTTTACATAGTAATAAGCCTAAACACACATTGTGACGTCTTGGTGTGGGTCGTCCAATCGAACAGGAAAGACCAGGACATTGAGTCAAAATGTGTGTATGTGTCTGTGTGTGTGTGTGTGTGTGTGTGTCTGTGTATTTGGGTGTTTTGCGTGTGGGTGTGTATGTTTGCGTTTTTGTGCGTGTATGCTTGTATGAATTACATGGTGGGGACTCAAATTTGTGTGTGTGTGTCTTTGTGTCATGTGTGCATGCCTTTGTGTGTGTGTGTGTGTATTTGGATGCGGCCAGGTCCGTGTTGCTAACGCTTCAGCCAGATGGCCGGCTCACCTCCCAGGGTGCAACAGGGCGACACGTCAATCTGGAGACAGGGAAGCATCCCCGCCAATCCGCCAACGACTGCCCCATCTGAGGGAGGTAATCCGCGATGGACGGATGCGAGGGATGCAAATCCAAAACATGCCTTTTTAGTATAGCGGCTGAATATGAAGCTGGAAGAACCACAAACAAACCGTCCTTGCAGAAGGGGAGAGGCAGGCCGAGTTCAATTGCCGCGACTTTCAGAGTCCCTAATCTCCAAACACAGACTGTACACAAGGTGCACAGGCAGGGACCGACAGATGGATGGCCGGAAAAAGCAGATCCAAAGCAAATAGACGGAACAAAGACACAGAACAAAAGAAGATATGAGGAGCATGATAGGTAGATTTTTTTGGTGACCCTTTATTTTGCCGTGCCTATAGTTACTGGGTCATTGCCAGGTGGTGAAACACCACAAACAGCAGGTTACTAGGTAATTACAATCTCCTCTTGTTTTAGTCGTAAACTATGTCATCTTCTTATCTCTTCCTTGATGCTTCAATTAACACTAATGTCCGCAGCTTGGTGCATTCCTTACTCTCTCCCACTGGATATCAATGTCATGGCCCACTGTACCCATCAATTCAAGTACCGTACTTCACAAAGGATTAAGCTGGCACAAGCTCAGCTTCATTCCAAGACAGACCCACTCTGCATCATTAAACACTTTGCAATCATTATGATTAGACATACTGAGTCCTGCTTGCCTTATACCGTCACGTTCTACAATTACCGAGAATCTCTCATATAGCTTTAAGCTGTTCATCTCTCTCTACCCGTGTAGTACTCACTACAAATACCAAGCATGTGCCAGTGTTTTATTGCTGTGTTAGGGGGAAACTTAAGTAAAATTGGACCGTAAAGAAGCGTGCAACAGTTCCATGGAATTAACAGGCTCCAACCCCGTCCTTCAACAATTGAGTAAAACTATAGATAGATAGATAGATAGATAGATAGATAGATAGATAGATAGATAGATAGATAGATAGATAGATAGATAGATAGATAGATAGATAGATAGATAGATAGATAGATAGATAGATAGATAGATAGATAGATAGATAGATTTGATCTCTGGGATTCCAATCTGTGAAGTTTATATATATATATATATACAGTATATATATTTGCGCATTTTTTATTCGATTTTATAATAAACTAACATTAATATACAAACATTAGGTGTGTCTGTGTGCCGGGGGAGGGGGACAGACACCCCCAAGTCTCTAAATTAAACAGCCGTGGCTCCCTGCGACGTGCTGGCGTCGGCACACACGGATACACGTTACAGCGTGTTCACGTTCACCGCCTCTCTCTCTCTCTCTCTCTCTCTCTCGTTCTCTCTCTCTCTCCCGCTCTCCATCTATCTCTCTCTCTCTCTCTCTCTCTCTCTCTCTCTCTCTTTCTCTCTCTCTCTCGCTCTGCACCTCCCAGTGCTGCAGATATCAAAGGGGAGACACTGCCTCCAAATTACTGCAATTAAAAATGCAGCACATACACGGACACGAGCACAGTGAGGGAGGAAGCCACCCAGAGGCAGAGGCAGACAGGGAGTTAGGAAAGAGAGAGGGAGTCAGTGAGTCGGCCTATAGAAAGAAATTTTATTTTTATTTGTATTTTTTCCGAGGACATATTGTGTGCTATCACCGGGCGCGTTGCATTACATTTCACTGCATATATGTATGAAAGTATGTATATGTATGTGACAAATAAAAATCTTGAATCTTGAATCTTGAATCTTGAGAGAGAGAGAGAGAGATGGGGGGAGTGGGTAGAGAGAGAGGGGGGGGGGTGGGTAGGGGGGGTAGAGGGGGTGGGGGGGGTTAAGAGGATGGAGAGGGGGACAGAGAGAGGGGGGGAAGAGAGAGAGACAGAGAGAGAGAGAGGGAGGGACAGGGAGGGCGAGGGGGGGAGCATGGGCTCGGTTGTAGTTGCAGTGGGTGCAGTTGCGGTGGGTTTCTGTGTTGTGGCCCCGGGAAGGGGCCCCTGAGGCTGGAAGACCCGCACGCGCAGCCTTCCCCACCTTACACAACGGTGCAATCAATGCCCCCTCTTATTTACACGCATGACCTTATCCACCGCCCCCATGGTGTCGTGTCTCTCACCGTATGTGTCTTTGTACGGCGGCACCGCGACGTCCTGCAGGTTCTCGGTCCAGCCGTCCTCCTCCGCCTGGCTTCGGGACACCGATCCCGGCGGACCCGCTCCGCCGCCGCCGCCGCCTCCTCCACCCCCGCCCCCGCGATCGCCGCTCCCCTCGCTCCCCGGCTCCTCGTTGTCGGAGTTGGAGTCCCCGGAGGTGGTGTAGAAGGGGTTCTCGCTGCTGTCGTCCCCCGACTCGCCGAACACGTCGTCGGAGATCTGCAGGCTCTCGTACCGGGACCGGGCCGCCTCCAGCAGGGACAGCGCCCTCCGCCCGCACTCCGCCATCTCTCTACCGCGACACCGCTCCTCTCCCCCGTTATCCTCCGCCCCGGTTACCCCACACCCCTCCCCCCCCCCCCTCTCCTCTGTTCACCTGTCTTCCCGGATCGCCCTCTCTCTCTCTCTCTCTCTCTCTCTCTCTCTCTCTCTCTCTCTCTCTGTCACGATCTTGCGGTTCGGGGAGACGACAGCCTGCTACACCCTCTCTCTCGCTCTCTCTGAGACTATCTCAGTCTTTTCTCCACCCACCGCGCATTCCCCGCTGCCTTCGATAGCGCTGCCGGGGAGCTGTCCACCTCCTTCGGTGCTGAAATACGCCACCGGTCAAACGATCGGACGCTCGCAGCCCAAACCACGCACGACATCCGGGTTGGAGGGACCAGCCGGCGGTTTCTCGGTTTCTCCTCTCCAGCCGGGGCGGGTGGGGGTGGGTCTGTGGGTGGAGGGGGGGGGGGGGGGGGGGGGGGGGGATCACAATGAATAGTGGCTGCTGATGGATCACCTGACATGACTGTCCTACGCCCCCCCCCCTCCCCCCTCCCCCCTACCGCCCAATGAGGTTGTTGGGCACATCCAACAAAACTGAGATCGTGGAAGATATTACAGAAATGTGGATTTCGACCCAGTGACGTCGGAATGGGAATCTTTATAAATCATAAAGTGCAAGTTATAAAGTGCAAGATGCAGAAAGGATTGATTTCTCTTGGTGCCGGTGCCAATGTACATACATTCTTTTTACATAAAATAAATTATGTGGTAAAGTATACAGATATATTAAACATATACAAACAAGATATGGAAAATATGCAAGATATTCAAGCTTGTTAATTCCTATAGCTGTCATTAACCTAATTATATTCCAATATTAAATGAGAAAGAAAGAAACAACAAAATATGAGCGAAAAATGTATAAGCAAATTACATATGTATGTATATGTGTGTGTGTGTGTGTGTGTGTGTGTGTGTGTGTGTGTGTGTGTGTGTGTGTGTATGTGTGTGTTTGTGTGTACCCTCTATGTAAGGATATGTGCACCAGAGTTATCTCCGAATTAACAATTTTTTGGTTTATAAGTGCGTTGAAACATGGGTGCTCACTACACTTACTAGAGTATGTGTATTTAAGGCGTCCTCGCTTTGATACCAATACAAGAATGTGTGTGTGTGTGTGTGTGTGTGTGTGTGTGTGTGTGTGTGTGTGTGTGTGTGTGTGTGTGTGTGTGTGTGTGTGTGTGTGTGTGTGTGTGTGTCTAAACCAATATCCAGTCAAACCTGGTTGGAGGTGTATGTCAGTGTGTGTGCAACCTCCCTCCTCCACCTGAAAGGTGTCCCTTTTTAATTTCTCACCTTTTACTGCAGTGCACCGGGCCATAGTACAAAATAACCACTGGAATGAATGGTTGATTCTTTTGGGTGACATCCTAACATACAAGAATTATGGTCCACTCTGTTGGTCTGAAATAGGACTTTTACGGTTGACAATAGCACTCTATTTAATAACTTTCCATTAGTGAGCAAGATTCTGCTTCGAACTTGATTCGTATCTCTGGAAGAACTCAGTCTGTTGTTGCCAACGGTGATACATCAAGGTCCCTAAACATCAGCAAAGGTCCCCCATATTTCCTTTCCATCTCAGGAGTGTAAGATCCATTTTTACACTGAAACACCATCACATATGCTATTGGCTCCACCAATAGCATATGTGAATTTCAGTGAATGTGAAATCCAACTGAATTTGATCAGACCAGACATCTTTAAGTACCCCCACTCCCGTCCATGCTCTTACTGGTGGGAAAATTCAATATACACTGTCATAAATATAGCAATTTAGACAGATATTTCGATAGTTTGATAGATAGTTAGATAGATAGATAGACAGACAGACAGACAGACAGACAGACAGACAGACAGATAGATAGATAGATAGATAGATAGATAGATAGATAGATAGATAGATAGATAGATAGATAGATAGATAGATAGATAGATAGATAGATAGATAGATAGATAGATAGATAGATAGATAGATAGATAGATAGATAGACAGATAGACAGATAGATAGATAGATAGATAGATAGATAGATAGATAGATAGATAGATAGATAGATATACTGGGAACACCCCACAATACCTGGCGTTTTGGAGATGCTCTGACCCAGTTGTCTAGACATCACAGTTTGGTCCTTGTCAAAGTGGCTCAGATCCTTACGCTTGCCCATTTTTCCTGCTTCCAACACATCAACTTCAACAACTGACTGTTCACTTGCTGCCTCATACGTCCCACCCCTTGACAGGAGCCATTGGAATGAGATGAGCAATGTTATTCACTTCACCTGTCAGTGATATTAATGTTGTGGCTAATCGGTGTATATGTTCTCTATTCTATATTGAAAAGAACAAATATTGAACAATCCACTATGATGTCTGCACTTTATTATGGAGCGCCTGAGTCCTGATTGCCGATTGGTATTTTTGGATTCTGCCCCTACCTCATATTTCTCCCGTATCTTTGCTTCCCTTTTTCCTTACAGCCGAACCCAAGTGAATTGTTTGTCTGCTATTTGTTTTGTGGGCTGCCCCTTATTTAATATCAAATTTTTCGGCTTGACGTCACATTGAGATACAGTGATGGAAGAAGGACATCGGCTTTTATCCCCGGGCGCGTCGACGAATGCTGCCCACTGCTCCTGGCTGTCCCCCGGAGGAAGGACAAGCCAGGATGGGTCAAATGCAGAGGCCTCATTTCACTGGCCACCGTCCAAAGCGTGTGCATGTGTGTGTGTGTGTATGCATGTGTTGTAGTGTGGTTTGTTGCGTGACAATTAAAGATTCTTCTTCTTCTTCTTCTTCTTCTTCTTCTTCTTCTTCTTCTTCTTCTTCTTCTTCTTCTTCTTCTTCTTCTTCTTCTTCTTCTTCTTCTTCTTCTTCTTCTTCTATATACTTTTGATAAACTGTGTATCCTTACTTGACTTACTGTAGCTTTATTAGAAATGCCATAAAGTGAAAAGGATACATATTTGTTTTCAAATGTTAACAAAGCTCCGTCCAGGGTCATTACAATACTTTACCACTTTTCATTTCTGCTGAGATTTGATGCGGTTGCATCAGTGCAGTGGAACTTACATAAAGAAGCTCTGCCCTTGGCGACGGATAGGGGGCGCGGAAGAGTTAGGGAGACCACGTCACTTCCTCCTCGGTGAGCCTGGCCATGTTTGCGGAAGTGGGATCGGACATCCTGGCTCTCGTTTTACTTCGTGTCTTTTGACACTTAAGCAAAAAGAGATAACTGTTCGGAATCCAAGATGAATTTACCGAAAGGACCAGATTCTTTGTGCTTCGACAAAGACGTTTTTATGAAAGTGAGTTTATTTAGTTTCTCTGTTATTATTATTATTATTATTCATCACGTTCATGTCTCCGAGCTCGGTGATAGTAAACCGGGTTCATATCAAGCTCCCTCAATTTGAGAGGATTTAGGATTCTACTCTTACTACTGCTAATACTACTACTACTACTTATATAACTACTACGGCTACTACTACTACTACTACTACTACTACTTATATAACTACTACTACTACTACTACTACTTATATAACTACTACTACTACTACTACGACTACTACTACTACTGCTACTACTATTACTCCTACTACTACTATTACTGCTGCTGCTACTACTACTACTACAACTAATAATAATAATACTGCTACTACTAATACTACTACTAATACTATGACTATTACTTCTGATGCTACTATTACTATTACTACTACTACTGCTATACTACTACTACTACTACTACTACTACTACTGCTATACTACTACTACTACTACTACTGATACTAATGCTGCTACTATTACTACGACTACTATTACAACTACTACCACTACTACTAATAATAATAATAATAATAATACTGCAACTACTAATACTACTACTACTACTAATGCTATTACTATTACTTCTGATACTACTGCTATTACTACTACTACTACTACTGCTACTGCTATACTACTACTATTACTAGTACTACTACTACTACTACTGATACTAATACTGCTACTACTACTGCTACTACAACTTATACTACTATTAATATTAATAATAATTCATTTTATTTGCCTTACATACATTTCAGGTCAACGTGCTTTGTATTATAAAATTGATAAAAGAAAAACAAACACATGAGACAGTTAATAAAAGGCTAAAAGGTTCTCGCTTAAAAGTGCTTCAGACTCAACAGATCATAATGCACAGAATGTAAAATACATGAAAGCACAAAAGGAGGCAAGATAATTCAAATAAACTAGAAAAATAGAATATAATATTATTTATAATAGTGTTCTGTCCCTCCTCAACAAAGTGATGCTAATCATATGCACGGTTAAGTATGTGTTCTGCTGCTGTCGTTCACTGTACATTCATCAGTGATCTTAGTGTTGAATAATGAATAAATATAATTGTCTTAAAGTTGATGTATTTTGCATTTTGGCACCCGGGCACCCCTGAGCGACCCCACGTTGAGAACTTTGTTCTGGTACCTGTGAACGTCCCGCAGACTCTGTGTTGATTGCTTGTCTCCCACCCCACCGCACCCTCTACCCCCTCAGGATGACTTTGACGTGGATCAGTTTGTGGCGGAGTGTCGCAAGCAGGTCCAGCTGGAGGAGATGAGGGAGGATCTGGAGCTCTACTACAAGCTGCTGAAGACGGCGATGGTGGAGCTCATCAATAAGGACTACGCCGACTTTGTCAACCTCTCCACCAACCTGGCGAGTGGCGACCGCGGAGGCCTTTTAAGCTTGTGGTTCTCTTCTTGTTTTTGTTTTTTTGTTTTTGTTTTTTTTTTTAATCTGGAAAGCAGACCGTGGGTATCTCAACACCCTCGATTTGCGCTCTCTTTTCTTTTCTTAGGTTGGGATGGACAAGGCCCTCAATCAGCTCGCCGTGCCCTTGGGACAATTAAGGGAGGAGGTGATGGTATGTATTTGGGCTGTTTTCTTTCGTGTGTATGTCTATGCCTGTCATCTGGGACATATTTGTTTTTGTTGATTCCATGACTATTCTAGAGCCTTCGTTCCTGTGTGAGTGAGGTGATTCAGGCTATAGACAACCAGCTGTCCAAACAGGATGACCTGCAGAAGAAAAAGGTTTGGCTGTCTTGCTCTTGTTTTCAATGTATTATTAATGTCTGTCTTTTTACTGCCTTTGATGAGGGGAGCATTGGCATTTAGATCAAACAAAACAGACTATATCTGGACTTTATGGAGGTTTTTTGAAGTTAAATTCCCTTTGGCCTCACGTCATGTAATGTCTCCCCCAGGTGTGTCTGCTAAGGCTCATCCAGGTGGTGCGCTCGGTGGAGAAGATTGAGAAGATCCTCCACTCACAGAACCCCAAAGACTCCAGCTCCCTGGAGGTCAGCAGGTGGGGACTGAGTGTGCACGGAAAACCCAGATGGCTCTTTTCGCCGGAGTGAAAAAGGATGGTGTTCAAAAGAAGATGTATTTTACAACTTGGCAGACATTAATTTGAACGACGTCCATTAGTCGATTGATTTAAAAATCAAATTCTGATGCCTTCAACTAATTTATTTATACGTCGCATTATACGAAACCAGCGCCTTGTGGTGCTTGAAGTGCTTGAATTCTGTCCTCAGAATTTTAACCGCTGGATTACCTTGAAAATAGCCCCTTTTGTGCTGAAGTGAAAAGTCATCGAAAAAAACGCGATCATTGAATTGTGATATTCCGTCTGGTTTTGTTATTCGAATCGTAATGTAATAAAATGTTCCCAGAATCGCTTTTACGACATAGATGATACCAGGGAAGTGTAAATTTAATCCAGCATGGTTGGAAACAGATAGATATAATATATACTTATAATAGTAGATGACAATGAGATAAATAATATAAATATGGATAAGAAATATACTAATATATATAATAGACAATGAGTCTAAAATTGTATTGTATGTCGTTGTTTTGCATGAAGTCCTTGAAAAAGAAAGAATTGTGCTTGAAAGTCTTGAATTTTGTCTTGTGACGCCAGAATTAAACCCCGCAGACTGACCCCGGTGGCACTGACCGCAGAGTACCGTAAATACCACGTTATATCAAGTTAACCACAGTATAACTGTAATGACTTTGTGTCTGTGTCTCCAGTCCACTGTTAGCAGGTCAGATTCTTGAAAGAATCGCAACCGAGTTCAATCAGCTGCAGTTCCATGCCGTCCAGAGCAAAGGCATGCCCCTGCTGGACAAAGTCAGACCTGTAAGTGTGGTCACCCAGCCAGCTATTCCAGCAGTGTATCAATCAATCATCCATCCCTCTTAGTGCATCCGACCAAAATGATGTTTTTACACTCTTACCTTCCCTTAAAACCTACCTAAAAAGGCACATTATTATTTAACAAATGAAATCGACAGGAGCTATTCAAAGTTTTATCATTGGCATGTATACAACATGATACACCGTGTGTGGGGTGATAGTAATTCTTGATTTTGTTGCGTCTCAGTATTAAGGAAGTCCCACCCTATAATACACATACACCGAATAATAAGCTTATCAATGAACGATATATAGAGGCTAATGTCATGGCAGAAGTCTATTTTTGTTTTTCATTTCCAACTTTTCTAACTGATAGAAGTATAAAATTGTCTTAGTGTGAATTGAAAGTGACATCTTCCAGTGAAAGGCCTCTTCGAAAACTTAAGGGCCTCCATTTATTTATTTATCTACCTATCTATCTATCTATCTATCTATCTATCTATCTATCTATCTATCTATCTATCTATCGCTCTATTTATTTATTTATTTATTTATTTTATCTTCTATTTTGTTGCTTGAAAGGCGAAATTGAGCATCAAGTAGAAGATGTTCCACTTTTTCAGTGACTGTCATTGTCTATAAGCAAGGTGACTTCTCTTTTGCCGATTGATTTTAGCTCTGATTTGGTCGCTTTTCAGTGCTTGAATCAAGTGGGTGCAGAACACCGAATGTACACAAATCAGAATCAGAATGATTATTCCGCCAGGTGCACTTACATGTACTAGGAAGTTGTCATTGCGATTTTTGGATTTTCTACGATTAGCATAGAAAATAAAAAATAAAAAAAAGTCTGAGGGAAAAAAAACATTTTTGAAGCTAGCTGAAATAGGCCAAACAAGAAAAGTCAAACATATAAAAATTAAGACAAAATAAATAAAAAATCATGATGGAATTTACACCAAATCCTTGGAAAAATCCCATGTTTTCCTTTTAACTCACCCACTTGTATCTCTCCTTCAGGACACACGAGTCAAATAGTCTACATGTACCGGGGGTCGTAGCGTTCCACCGTGCACCTTTCACTCGTCTATTTCCAGGACGGAGCAGGTGTCCGAGGATCTGAGCCATTCAAATTCGAAATCCTCATTCTGCCCTCTCCCAGCGTATCGCCGGCATCACCTCCATGCTGCAGCAGTCTCTGGAAGGCCTGCTGATCCAGGGACTGCAGACCTCAAATCTAGACATGGTGCGCCACTGCCTGAGGACGTACGCCACCATAGACAAGACCCGGGATGCCGAGGCCTTGGTGGGACAGGTGCTGGTGAAACCCTACATGGACCAGGTAACCGGCTGGGTTCCAGCACCTCCTCTAAAGCGTCTGGTCCCCCCCACAGGGCTCTTATCGTGTCCTTGGGGCGGTTGAAGTGCTTGGATTTCGGCCTCAGATATTTGAGTGCTGGGAGCACCTCGGAAATAGCCCCTTTTGTGCTGAAGTGCTTGAAAAGTCCTTGGAAACATTGAAAACCTGTGATATTCCCCCTGGTTTTATTATTCAAATTGTCAATGTTTTCCAGTATTGCGAAATGTAAATTTAAATCCAGCATGGTTGGAAATACACACTTTAGATTATTAATAGATGTACAGTATACAGTACATATACTGTATATATCTCCTGTATAGCTTCCATATATCTTCTAATGGAACAAGGATTCCCCTTTTTACATCGATTCATTTTAGTGTCTGGAAATGATTTGGTAAGTGTGCCATGATTTTATGCAAAATGTTATACGGGTCTTACGGGTTTTAATGAACTCTCCAAAGTCCCCGCTCATGAGTGTTATGACAGATGTGCAGGAATGAAGCCGGCCTAATGACCCGGTCTTCACTGAGAATGCATTTTAACCTGAGAATAGAGTGTGTCATCAAGTTCTCTTCAACACACTGCCTGCAAGTCAATCAACTGTGGTCCCCTCCTCCCCTCCTCTCCTTCTCTCCTCCTCTTCTCCCCTCCTCTCCACATCTGCTTTCCTCTTATTGTTCTGTGCAGGTGATCGTGGAAGAGCAGGTGAAGGCGAACCCCAACGGCCTCCAGCTCACGTACGCTCAGCTGCTGGAGTTCGTTCCTCATCACTGCAGACTGCTGAGAGAGGTGACCGGGGGGGCTGTATCCAGGTATTACTGTCAGGATGAGAACTGAGGTCCCATTTTTAAAGGCTATTGTTATTGAAGGCTATTGAAGTGTGTGTGCGTGCGTGTGTGTGTGTGTGTGTGTGTGTGTGTGTGTGTGTGTGTGTGTGTGTGTGTGTGTGTGTGTGTGTGTGTGTGTGTGTGTGTGTATACGTGTATGTGTATGTGTATATATATGTGTATGTATATATATATATATATATATATACAGATATGTATATATGTGTGTATATGTGTGTATGTATGTGTGTGTATGTATGTGTATATATATATATATATATATATATATATATATATATATATATATATATATATATATACACACACGTGTGTGTGTGTGTATGTATATGTGTGTGTATATATATATATATATATATATATATATATATATATATGAGCTAAGTTCTTCAATGTGTGTGTGTGTGTGTAAGTATGTATTTATATATGTAAATGTATGTGTATATATACAGTATGTACATATGTACGTATGTATGTACATATGTACGTATGTATGTATATGTGTATGTATGTGTATATATATATATTTTATTTTTTTTTCTTTTTTTTTTGTACACAATTTTTGTACTTCCTTTTTTTTTAATTTTATTGATATTTTATCCTCCCATTTTTTTAGACTGTTATGCTAATCCTCTGCCGTGAAACGCACCAAACCTCACCAGAACAATTCCTTGTGTATGTAAACGTACCTGGCAGATGAAGATGATGAAAAAATAATAATAATAAACAATAATAAAAAATAAAAAAACTGCTTCCAACTCTGACTCGTAGCCCTGGTTCAGTCAGCAGGTCGATGCCTCCCGTCCGTCACCTCATTTGAAATCCTCTTTGTGCGTTGACACAGCGACAGAGCCGACGTGGTGCCTGGCTACGATTTCCTGGTGAACTCCGTGTGGCCTGAGATGATCCGCGGGGTGGAGGAACGGATGGCCTTCGTCTTCAACCCTGGAAACCCAGATTTATTCTACGAGGTAGTCGGTGTGTGTGTGTGTGTGTGTGTGTGTGTGTGTGTGTGTGTGTGTGTGTGTGTGTGTGTGTGTGTGTGTGTGTGTGTGTGTGTGTGTGTGTGTGTGTGTGTGTGTGTGTTACATTACATTACATGCATTAGCATTACAAGGACCAACACTGTTTGGCGTGGCACTGCTACAAAGTGCTTGTGTCTTTGTCGTCTTTGTGTCTCCCCGCGTTCCAGCGCTACAGCGTGAGCGTGGATTTCGTGCGGCGGTTCGAACGCCAGTGCAGCTCTCAGGCCAGCGTCAAGAGGCTGCGAGTTCACCCCTCGTACACCAGCTTCCACAACAAGTGGAACCTGCCCGTCTACTTTCAATTACGGTACAACAATAATAATCATAATAATAATGATAGTACACCCAAAATAACCAATTTAGATGCGGGATACGCCTTATTCATCCCTAACCCAGTGGACAACGTACACATCATGAAACTGCGGTTGGAAATTATATACAGTATTTATTATATATTACTTATAATAGTAGATTACAATGTAAAATAAATCAACTAATATAAGTAATAAATGATGAGACTAAGATTATACTATATTTTAATGAATAAAGATCACATTGAAAATGTATTTTATTTGTTTTGCGTAAAGTCCTTGAAAATTAAATAAAATAGTGCTTAAATGTACTTGAAAGTCCTTGAATTTGGTTGTGTAATGCTTGAATGAACCCTGCATACTGTTTTGTGGCATTGTTGAAAAGAAAAATGACGAGTGCTATCCAAATACAAATACAACAGTGGAAAAACCCAGCGCTTAGTCTTTGACGGGACACCAGGGCAGGTGGACACGGTGAGCTTGGACTCTATTTGTCAACACCGTGTACCCGGTCCATGTCGTCGTACTCCTGTACATTTCACAACGCAGTCGCCCACCTCCCTGTGGAAAGTACAAAACCTTCCAGTGCAGTTTTTTTGTGTTGATGTAGTTTACTGTTACTGTTTTGATAGCGTAACAAGATTGCACAAATTGCACAACTTCCAGAAAGTGAATCTGTTGATACGGTGGTGTACGTTTACTGTTCATTTTGGAGCTGTACTGCGGACATTCTGTTTACTTTTTACATTTTAAAGTTTGTTTTCTTTTCTTTTAATGTATTTCTTTTCTTTTCTTTTTTTTCCCCCAGATTTTCAAGCTTATATTTAATGTTCATCATTAACTTTATTGTACATTACCATTTTTTTCTAGGTGAATTTTTCTGGTTCACTGTCAGATATTTTAATTAGTTATTGTATATTATCTATCTATCTATCTATCTATCTATCTATCTATCTATCTATCTATCTATCTATCTATCTATCTATCTATCTATCTATCTATCTATCTTAGGTACAAGGAGATTGCAGGGAGTTTAGAGAACTCCATGTGTGATGGACTAGTGGCTGCTCCTGGTAGGAAGTTCACTCTGTTTATTTTCATTTTTCCGGTAAAACACACAGCATTAGGACCGAGTCTGCCTCCCTGTAGTAACTGTGCGTCTCCCCCCTCCTCTCCCCTTCCCCTCCCCTCTTCTCCCCTCCCCTCCCATCCCATCCCATCCCCTCCCTGCAGCGGACAGCTTGTACAACCTCCAGGTTTCGGAGGTGCTGTGGTCCTCCCTGATGAGGTGCTGGGCGGATGGCGTCTACCTATCCCCTCTGGCCCATCGCTTCTGGAAGCTCACGCTGCAGCTCTACTCGCGCTACTCCAGGTTCCTCCACGAGGTAGACCGCGCTGCTTTTTAAACCCGACCGTCTGTTCCGGGGCAGCACCATCCAAATGAATTGTCATTATGCGCTCCACTGAGAGACGTCCTACGGAACCCCCCCCCCCCCCCCCGACCCTGCAAAGTTGCACCAATCACGTAAAGGAATTGAACGCATTGGTGGGTGTCCTCCACAGGTGCTGACCAAGACTCTGGCCCCCGAGGCGGCGGCGAAGGAGCCGGTCAGGCCGCTGCCGAGCTCCGCCTCCTCCACCTCCAGCCGGACCTCATTGGACGAGGCGGGCAGCGAGAGCGGGAGTCCCTCCTCCCTCTCCACCAAACAGCTGGTTTACATCGCGGCCGACGTCCAAAAGCTGCAAGAGCAGGTATAGGCACACACACACACACACACACATATATACTGTATAAAACTATCTCTATCTCGTCTTTCTTTGACCTTTATCTCCCTGTCGCTGTCTTATAGATTCCAGACTTGACAGAAATAGTCCGACAGAGACTCGAGGCCATCAGCTTCAAAAATTTCACAGTCGTGGAAGGTAACAACCACGGTTTAAAACAATTGAACTTTTTGTTTGACCCCCCCTAACTCTCCTAACTAGAATCCAGGAATTTCGACATTTCCAAGTGCAGATTGAACCTCCAATTTTTCTTACCCCTAGATGGGCTGGCGGACTCCAGGGCCTGTCTGTCCGCCAGCATCCCCGCCCTCAACGGCAGAATGACGCAGCATCTGACGGAACGCTGCTGCCGCTTCCTGAAGAGCGCTTCCGAGGTGCCGCGCCTCTACCGCAGGACTAACAAGGTGGGTGCCGCTCGCTCTTTCGCCACCCCTCGTATTATAAAGAGCAAAACGGAACCTCGATGACGCATGCATAACGGCAAAGCATTAAAGAGATGTTTGCTAAAATGTGCTAGCTTTTATTTTTCCCACAATCATTTTGCGAGAAGATGCAGATTAAATACAGTCGACACACATGTCAGAATGAAATTTTCTCCGTCTCGATGTCTGATGCTTCCTCCCGGACAGGAAGTGCCAGTGCGCGCGTCGGCGTACATGGACAACGCCTTGCGTCCGCTGCATCAGCTGCTGAGCGACTCCACGGGGCTGGTCACGCCCTCCACGGCACAGGACTGGCTGCGGGCTACGCTGTCCGACTGCACGCAGAGGTGGGGCCACACACACACACACACACACACACACACACACACACGCACAGAAACAACGACGGAAAACTTGTTAAGCGGCTCAGCCCCCGGTCACAGTGATTTCCATCCATTACTTCTCGTTACCTTCTCGAACTTATCTTGTATATTCGGGTGAAAAATAAAAAATAAAATCCCCCTCCAGATTCAGTGTCATACAGTTGATCTTGAATGCAAGTAACACACGTTTGCACGAATCCAGAACAGTTTTCACGCTTCCGACGACCTTCATTCAGAAGTAAGAAAGGCTTTTACCGATACCGCTAAACCGTGAGGAAAATGAATCAGCGTTAATAAGATTATAATAAGCAGCTTATTCAGTGGCCTCACAAAAAAAAGGAAAGCCAGAGCAGGGGAAGAGACAAAAATGTACAAAAATACATTCACACTATAACACAAAATGATACTGCAATTTCTATGAAGATTGTATTTTCAATCGTGATGTGATTTGTGAAAAATCAATGGAAATATGATTTATAAAAAATATATATTGTTGTAACAAATTACAACACTATTTTTTGTTATTAGAAATTATATATATATATATATATATATATATATATATAATTATTATTATTTTTTTTTTATATATAATACAAAATCAAACTAGGGGTCCAGCCAGTAGGTTGAGCTCTCGTTGGACTCAGGCCCTTTCAGACACTTGTGCTGCATTTTATCCACATCGTTCTACATTTATAGCAGGAATGAATGAAAATCCATTGCAAATGACCCGGAAGTTGAAGAACGTGGGCATGCCTTTATTAGTTTGTAGAGCAGGGAGCTTTGTCACATCATAAACCAATGTTATTCTGTATAAGCCCAGGCTGTGTAGACCTGGTTGCTTCGCGTAGTATTTACACTTGTTCATACAGACAGACTGGAGGAGCCGATGCAGCGTTCACTGTAAACTCTGAACATTGTTACTCGTGCTGCGTTTCACAGAACCCGGAAAACTGTAATGCCTACATAACACGACTAAACCCCTCTTATTGCTGCCTGAAGCTATATTTATTTATTATTATTATTATTATTATTATTATTCTTAAAAATAATTATATATCAACATTTAACATTAGAATTTGAACATTGTATATTCCTTTCAGGTGCATTTTTAGAATGAGTCAATTTATTTGAATATAATAAAAGAAGAAATGCATCTACAAAAACAATGAATGCGCAGAAGATTTTTACTTCTGTTGTCTCTCTCTCTCTTTCCCTCTCTCCCTCCCTCCCTCCCCGTGCAGGTACTATGAGACCCTCTCCGAGGTGCTGAGCTCCGTCAGGAAGATGGAGGAGAGCCTGAAGAGGCTGAAGCAGGCCCGGAAAGGAGCCTCCGCCACCACGACCACGGGGACCAACGGCGGGCCAACGGACGACGGCAAGATCCGGCTGCAGCTGACCCTGGACGTGGAGTACCTGGGAGAACAGGTATCCAAAGATTCAGCCATCACGTGGGTAGTAGGGCTATCACTGTTATCACTGGGTAATATACACGATAATGTCTAGGTATGTATACAATTAACATGCAGGTAAATCAAAAGATTCTGTGTTGAAGAATACAACCGCAATTCATCACTGCACTAAATATCTTTATTACATTTCCGATCATATGAAACCACTGGAAGTGGTGAAGCTGCCATATCCATTTGGATGCAGTATGTCCTTTTTCACCATGAGGACTTGCGTCCACTCCCACCTCTCACCCGTCCCCTCAGATCCAGAAGATGGGTCTGCGGCCGGCTGAGATCTCCATGTTCTCCACCCTGACGGAGCTGGTTCAGGAGGCGCGGGAGCTGGCTGAACAGAACCAGTAGAGCCAGCGGGCTTTTGGGTAGCTACAAAAACCCCTTCGACACGCGGCATCCGTGACCAGAAAATCTACACCCACCTCTGGCTTCCATGCTTTGGACAAAGAAAAACAAAAGAAAACTCCTATTATGAATAATGAATATAATATATTAACTCCTAATTAAACGGGGGAAAATGTAATTTTCTTGATGCACATGTTCGGTGCTTAGAAAGATCATTAATTTATTTTAAGTGATGAGTTTTTCAAGCTGATTTGGGGTTATTCTGGTACCGTCAAGATCATATAGAGAGCAGATCATTCACACAACGGACGCCGTGCTGTTCAGTAAAGAGCCTTCTTTTCCATTACCTCAAAATGTTTTTCCTAATACAGGCCTATTTGTTGAAAAGAGAATGTCAAAGTCTACTATTAGTTAAACAGACCATATTTGTTTAACGTTATGTTGTATAGGATGCATTGTAAATATCATAGCCAAGGGCTGTGAAGGACGTACATTTTTATATTAAAATAAATGGGGGGGGAAGTTGTAAAATGATGTCAACACAACTGACCTGGTAATAAATGAGAGTGCAACGTTTGGGTATTTTTGTGCTGTAATGGGCTCGTGAGAGTTGGTTCCATGGGGGGGAGGGGTTACTAGACTGTGCCATATTTATGCTATATGCAATATGCTAATATTAACAGAACATTATTAACATTGACAAACATCACGAAATATGAGTTTACCACATGGGATGGTGTTATGTAACGGCCATGGAAAGCCTCAGTTATTATTTACATATTTTAACATGTGACCAGTGTGTTTAAGTGTCTTATTTAACCAACCAGTTGAAGAACATAAATACAAACTTTTTACAGTAATGCTCAAAGCTAGACCCTCAGGACTGAAACAGGGTATTTTTTTTATTATTAATAATAAACATGTTATAGTGAATGTGATGGGTGAGATCAGCTGAAAGAGAGAAAAGAAATGCTCATAAGAGACACCCCATAATCTTATCAGGTGTTCCACAGTGCGAGGGTCTCCAAAAAGCCATGCAAACAAAGGTTTGTCCTCACAAAGGTGGACTCCAGAGCTCCCTTGTGAATAATATATCAATCACGCTTCCCCTGTTGTTTCTGTGTGGTTGGAGAATCTCAACCACTTGGCTGTCTTTTATACTGATAACAAGTTCAAACAGGTGCCATTAATACAGGTAAGGAGTGGAGGACAGAGGAGCCTCTTACAGAAAAAGTTCCAGGTCTGTGAAAGCCAGAACTCTTGCTTGTTTGTAGGTGACCAAATACTTATTTAACCGAGGAATTTACCAATTAATTCATTAAAAATCCTACAATGTGATTTCCTGGATTCGTTCCCCCCATTCTGTCTCTCATAGTCGAAGTGTACATATGATGAAAATTACAGGCCTCTCTCATCTTTTTAAGTGGGAGAACTTGCACAATTGGTGGCTGACTAAATACTTTTTTGCCCCACTGTATTTAAGATACCAAATAATCTGAAAATGTATTTATTCATTTATTTTAAAATCTTTCTCAAGTCATATTCCACCAACGCTGAGAAGTGTAAATTTAGCATTTGCGCCCACGTCTACTCCGGGTCAGATCCATGGGTTTCCGAGTAACAATGAGTAATACAGCGCAGGACTCGTGACTATATTGAGAAACCAATGCTTTATTTCAGCAATTAAAAATCGTAACCAAACAAACATAAACTCTTTGTTCACACAATATACAAAGTATCAGTCATTCAACATAGAAAATCGCGTCTATTGCATCTACTCTACGTCACATACTGGACAGAACACTGCCGCGGTTGGCCTTACAGAGCAGGCCTACCTCAACAAACCTAATTCACTCCGCATCGTGAACCCTTATTTCCCACCCGTTTAGATAAATACTGACCGGCGGTTCAGAATCGCTTCCGCTCCATCTGAACGCCGCCGGTTTGTTTGAAGAGAGTTCACGCAGAGGGTGAAAGACTAACAGAACACTGATGCAGGTAACGATATCTCATTCCATGAGCGAGGTCGGGCTTCACTTCTTCATTTTCTATCGATAGCTCGGGCGGGGTTTGACATGAAGATATTCAAGATTTTCACGTTTGAAATGGCTTTTTGTTGTGGTGGGTGACTCTTCGCGTCGAAGTGGCCGTAATCTGCTGTTAGTCTCCGGAACATTAGAGCGAGGGATTGGTGACCTTTCCCAGCATTAGGATGGCGTTGGAATCCCCCTCTGTCACGGAAAAGAAGAACGGCCGGTTGATGGAGAGCTTGAGAGGTATTCCCGCTTCCTGGTTTGTGTCCTGGGGGTCTGTCCCTCCCTCCGACATCTCAAACGACACCTTGTTGAATACCTTTGGGGGGGGGGGCAAAAATGTGTTTAGACTCACACACAGATGTAAGTTTCTATGATGTCCTCGTCGACCTCACCTTATCTATCCTGAAGGGTTGGGTGTTGCTAAGGCGGTCAAACTCGGCCTGGGAGCCCAGCAGTTGGGTCTCCACCTCGTCCGCCATGTTCTTCAGCAGCTCTCGCAGGTCAGCGACGGACGACATGGAGAACTTGGGGAGGGATAGCTCCAACAGACTGTTTGGGTTAGACAGTAAAACAGAGCGACGGGGAGGAGAGAGAGGGTTTAAGAGTCTCGAAACGAAACAGGAAACGTTGCCGACGTTCTATGTTCTCTGGCCCTCCACGACCTAAAATGAAGTCTATAGCTGCTGATACTGTACAGGGTCATTGAAGTTGTTATTTGTCGACTAAAACAATGCAATTTATTGCACAGCTCTGTTGAATTATCGATTCTGATTGGCCAATAGCAGTAATAAGCGGTTAGTTATTACTGAATGACTGCTTACACGGAAAACCATGTCTGCGTCTGGATTCACGTCCCAAGTTTCACGCAGTGCTAGCTATGTCACTTTTATTTGGTGAGTAGCCATGTAATAAGTGGAATATTGATCAGCCAGCCGGTCATTATCGAAAAATATCCCGTGTCAGAGGGGTGCAAGACCTGATCACCCGTATGAGTCATTTTGCTACATTAACCGTTGTATGTAATGCATGAAAAAAACAATAAAAAGCAATATCTTGTAAGATGCATTTTGGAAGCCTGGAATTCTTAAGAAGGGCCGTTCAGAAAGAAATTTCAAATGAATGTTAGTCAAGGTCATGATATGATTTTACCGTTTGGTGATTGTATTGCTTTTTTACAGTCATAGCATCATAACAACTACAGCACAATTACGGAATTTATTGATACATGTACGTGATGACAGTATGACTTTGCTTCTGTCTACAAAATATATGCTTTTCTGCACTGCCTACAGTAGGTAATAGGTATGTACCGAACACAAACATAGTAGTAGAACAATCTGCCCACATGCACATTAAAGCAGATCGATGCAGGTGGAGGTGGGTAAGAGCCTAGCATGGAGGCCCATTTAAATGCACTGTTTGAGAGTTGAGAGCGATAATTGGAGCACACGCTTATTGTCCACCCACAAGTCACTGCTAATGGTGATTGGGTGGATGTAGGAATGTGCATGGTAAAGAACTTGCTGCTGTGGTTCAGATCCAATGCAATTGGCCCAAATGTTGATGCTTAGGGTTTTAAGTGAGAGAACTCACCCTTCTGTGAGGTTCTGGTGCCAACTGGAGATGACGCTGGAGAGAAGTTTTACTTCAATGTCTTTCAGATTGATTCCTTGGTTGGGCAGGACAAGCAGCATATAGGAGTACTTGCTCAGAGACAGCTTCACAACAGTGCATCGCCTCACCTTCAATGTGACATAATAAGCATAAATCCTAAGGAACTTAGTAGGTTACAAAAATTAACTTGTGTAATCCAATTCCAATTCCAGGACAAAATCTAGATGTACCAAGCAAAACCTTACCTTGTCATTGAAATAGTGGTACTGACCCGTGTGGGTCATCAATGGAACCATCACTGTAGTGTTGTCATTTACATGGAACTCCTGCAGGGAAGTCTTCTCTGGTTGGAAGGCTGTCTTCCAGTTACCTGGGAAGGTACAGCCAAGTTAGCAGCACATTAAGGCCTCTTGTATGTGTTACTAGGGTTAGAGTTTGCATTTAGTCGAAAGTTGAGAAAGGGGCATTTTGTTAGACCTTGAAAGATGAAGGAGCTCATGAACTGTAGGTCGGCACTGTGGCTCAGGTCTTTGAAGACGTCTTTCACCTTCCCCTCAGATGTCTTCTCTACAAAGCTGTTCACCAGCTTCTCGGCCTCCTGGGATGCGGCAAAGTTCACGGCGCGGGTAAATGACGTATCTGAGAAGTCCTGCGTTCCTTGAATGAAGTCCTCCGACAGGTGGCCGTCCTGGCGAGTGAAGGCCCACACCTGAGTGACGATATTGTCTTTCGGTCCATGGTCCACCAGAGAGTTGATGCTCTGGAGCGTCTTTAGGACCTTGTGACCGTCTATTAGTGACACACAGTCCTCTCTGTCACTCTCCCTTTTCAGGCCCAAGAGAAGCTGGAAGAGGAGAAGATTGTTGAGGATTAGAATGGTTCACTTAATGGTAATGTTTGTTCTAAAGCCTACTTGGAATGTACCCTCATTTCTGAATAAGGCACTCAATGCATTTGACTGAAAATGGCGACTCACCAACACTTGTTTCAAAATGAAAAAGCCAAATACCTGGTAAGAGTTTGCGGTCTTCTTGGAGGCGCCTAGGTAGAACATGACGAGGGAGCCGTAGGTGTTGACCGGGGAGAGGAGGGTGTTGGTGGTGCCCTGCTTGGCACTGAGAGCCTGGTACATCCTCATGCCCAGAGTGTTCGACAGCTCGGCCAGAACGGCCGTTCTCTGGGTTATATTTTGCCGGCCGGGGTCCCCGCCTGAAAGTCCCCTGGTGTCAGGCGTCAGGACGCTGTTATCCAGGGCCGCCACGGGGACCGTCCCCAGGGGCTTGGCCACCTTGGTCTGCAGGGTCTCGCAGCTGACATTGTCAGCCGCAAAGAGGTTGAAGGGATGAACGTAGACGCGGTTAGCCTCGGTTCCTGAGCAGTAGCAGCAGAGTAGTAGCAGTAGAGGAGGCAGGGGTGACAGTCTCTGCATTTTACCCTTCTCAATGGTCCAATCTCCTTGAAATAAATTGATCTGTGGGAGAAAGATGATTATTTTAGCTTGAGGTGAACAAATAACCAACCCAGAAAATCTGTTGACCTGTAGCTGTTCATCAGCGCTCTTGTTTAAGCCTTATGTGCTTTGGGCTTTGTTATTGATACATCATTGGTGTGGCTTCAGTCCAAAATCTGGCTGAATCTGGTTCTCCATCTCGGACAGGATTGGCTGCACACCAGGAACAGGAGTGGCATGTCAATGATTGATTCATTGCTCTTTGTGTGTCTTCCCTCCTGGTGGTCGGTAAATAAAAACAGGCTTTGCCCTCCGTTGTAGAGGTCACATAATAAATAGAGAAGGTTGAATTGTGTGTGGGTGTGTTGTGTATGTGGGTTGGGTGTGTGCATCTGCGCAAAACAAAACTTCATTAAAACGAGGGCCCATGTTTAATTTGGTTACGGAAAAATAAAATGAAAATTTAAAAGCTGAAATGCAAAAACGTAAAATTCGTGTTTGAAGACCTAAGCTGACAGTTCCAAACACGAGTTCTTTAGGCATATTTACATTTCAACCATGTAAATAACCATCTATACCTGTCTCAAAGTTGCCCCTATGTACAGTATAGTACAGTTCTCACTGTACAGAAATCCAAAAAATTTGGGACAAATGAGCATTAAAGTGGCCATTTCTTCTTAAAGGAAGCTCCTGGGCGAAGACACCCGGGATATGGCGATTACAAAGAAGTAGAACGTTATTGTGCAAGTTGGAAGTGAGCCAGTAGGGCAGTGAACCGATGGACCCCAGGAGGAGGTGAGCAAATAGTACAGCAGGACATGGCCATAGTCCCTGATCAATAAACGCTGTACACCCGAACGCTCCGGCCTGCCAGCATCTACAGTGGGGAATCTCAGTGGGTCAAAAAACATGCTGAGTTCATGAACAGCCCCGTTGGCCCGGGAGAGATAACAGTCCCCAACCCTAAATCATTAGAATCGCGGTTATCTCAAGAAACTGGATTTCAAAACACTTTAAGAATGGAGTTAAGAACCGTGTGGTGAAGAAATACTTTCTCACACGGCCTCTTTGGAGAAGTAGAAACGGGTCAGAAAAAGCCACCATCAGAGACTTAACCACGGATCGTCGCGGTCGCCAAGAACGAAAACCCTTTTGCAGGGGATGCCATCGCTCATGTCCGTGCAAAGTCTCTCAAAACTCGACCTCGTGTTTCCCCCGGGAGTCTCTCTTACCGTGCGCGGTGCTTCTGCTGCCGATGCGACGCTGAGAGTGACGTCTGTGGCGTTCCTCTCCCCGGATTTAACGTCGGCTCCCCAGTGCTGGTTACTGATTAACCGCTCACAGAATTGAGTAAGGGAGCGCTGTCGTCATGACTCACAGCACGCTTTGTGCTGCGGGTCCGCAGCGAGATGAATGGTCGGCCCAGGGGGAGACGGACCACCCAATGCTGTTCCAGCTCTTGTGTTGATTCAAGGACGCCGTGGCAAGGCCCTGTCCCGGAGTGGGTGGGTGGGTGGGCGATGGAAAAATAGAGCTTCTCTTTGACGAGAGGCCTTGTTAGGCGTGTGTGCGTGTGTGTGTGTGTGTGTGTGTGTGTGTGTGTGTGTGTGTGTGTTTTCTGTTCTCTTCCTCTCTTTGAGTCACCGATATGTATCAGGATGATTTGTTCTCTCTTTCTATCTGTTTATTTGTCTCTGTTTCAATGGGAAGCTTGCTTTGCTTTGAAGTGACTCATATCCCGTGCAAATGCATGATTTGTGGCTTTCCTGTTAAATAGAAAAGGATCAATTAAAGGGAACCTTTTACACAAACAACCAAAACGAGGTAGCCAAACACACACACACACACACACACACACACACACACACACACAAGTATACACTGATCAGCCACAACATTAAAACCAGTGACAGGTGAAGTGAATAACATTGCTCATCTGGTTCCAATGGCTCCTGTCAAGGGGTGGGATGTATGAGGCAGCAAGTGAACAGTCAGTTGTTGAAGTTGATGTGTCAAAGCAGGAAAAATGGTCAAGCGTAAGGATCTGAGCCACTTTGACAAGGACCAAACTGTGATGTCTAGACGACTGGGTCAGAGCATCTCCAAAATGACAGGTCTTGTAGGGTGTTCCCGGTATGTAGTGGTTAGTACCTCACAAAAGTAGACCAAGGAAGGACAACTTTTGGTCAGTATGGTTCTGTGTAGAAGCAGACCGGTCAGGGTGTCCATGTTGACCCCTGTCCACCACTGAAAGGTCCTACAATGGACACATGAGCGTCAGAACTGCACCGTGGAGCAATGGAAGTAGGTGGCCTGGTCTGATGAATCACGTTTTATTCTACATCATGTGGATGGTCGGCTAAGGTCCAATCTGATGGAGCATTTTGGGATGTGCTGGAAGAACAAGCCCGATCCATGGGGGCCCCACCTCGCAACTTCCACGACTTGAGGGATCTGCTGCTCAGGTCTTGGTGCCAGATACAACAGGACACCCTCAGACGTCTTGTGGAGTCCAAGCCTCCACGGGTCAGAGCTGTTTTGGCGTCACGAGGGGAGCTGCGCAATATTAGTGGTTATTATTGGTGGTTTTAATGTTGTGGTTGTTCAGTATAGGTGGTTTGTAGAGTTATGTGGAAAAACCTTGAAAAACAAAATTAGTTGGAATAAAAGCAGCACTATAACATTTTTCAATCATGAGAGTAAATCAGAAGATTTACTGTATCTCATTTTGATCTTTAAAACCTGCATGCACGCACACACACACACACACACACACACACACACACCTATGGAATTTTCAATTAATTCCATGTAGAAGTTCATCTGGTCAAAAAACTCAGTAGTTTTAAATATTAAACAAAAATAAGCAAAAGGGTTCCATGAATATAAAGGAGAGGATATCCCACAATGCAAAGCGTGCTTTCCAACATCCTTAAACATTAATGAGGAAAATCCTTCTCTCGCACCTGAATCAACAGGGCTGGGTGAACCGACCTTTCCCACCAGAAGATGATATTATGATGTGTACTTGACAGTATGTGTTTTCTCTTTTCCCAACGTCATTAAAGTGGTAAATCGCTAAATCATACTGTACGCAAGGATGAGCGGTATCAGCTAATCAATTTACAAGGGACTCAAATAAAAGAATAATCTACTTCAGAAATGGATTTTAGTGCGTGTGTGTGTGGGGGGGGGGCTCTTTTGAGAAGAATTTCAAGTGGGCTTATTATCACAAACAGAACAACTGGTCAATCTCAAATGAATGAAGAATAAAATAGAATATACATAAATAAACAGTCCAGAAAACAAAAATTGAGAGCAGAAAAGCATCAGAAACGACGCTTCATTGACCCGGGGAGTTGATTGGGATGGAAAATAAGAAAATCGGACCCTGCAAACAAAGAATGGGTTCGTCGGGCGTTTTTATCGGTGCATTCTGTGTTGTGTAATGAATTATTATGTTTATTGGCCCTTATTACTGTATTCTTCTAATCAGCAATTATTAATTAGGTGTTGCTGTGAAAAGGTAACAGAGTCGTCTACTGCACCTAAAGATGGGTTCACAACAGACACAAGCCGACACGGTGCTTCTACAAAACACAGCGGTTCAGTTCAGGAAGCCAATTGACGGAGCACGGTGGTAAATGGAGTTGTGACCCGTGGACCCAGGCTTCACTTATATGAATTACACTTACACCTATATAAAAGGTAGAGGAAATGTACATTTAAATGACGGTGTGAATCGACAGAAAAATCAAACGACACATTTGGAAGCACAATATTCCTATTTGATCTTTTTTTAAAGTCGCTGTGTTTCTTTGATCTCGGCAAACGACGCTGTCCTGTGTGACAATTTTCCCAGGTGGGCCGTGCCGCGCCGTGCATTAATTGTTTTATCACACGCGGCCCTGAAAAGAAACATAACTTTTATGGGGGGGGGGGGTCATAAGCGGTCGGCCCGAACGGAGCGCCGGGTATAAAAGACGTCCCCTTCTCCACGGTGAGGCACGTTCCTCCGGGAGAAGAAACATGGAGACCTGGACGTTCTTGGTTCTTTGCAGCGTGGCTCTGTCGCATGGCGTGCAAGGTATCAACTTGAGGATTTCTTCTCGTTCCGCCGACTGCGGTTACTCTTGTGATCCTAACGATAACGGATTATTATTATTATTATTATTATTATTATTATTATTATTTTATCTTTTTATTAAGGAGCTGCCTTACCAAACGTTGTTCCTCTGTAACAATACTCTATTTTACTCTATATTTCTTGTGTCAAACATCGCTGGACATGTTTTTCTGATGATGTCGTTAGTATTATTGATCATAATAATAATAATCATAGTAAGGATTATTATTATTGCTAAAAAATATGCTTCATCTTTCTGTTGTGTGCAAAGCCGGGGGGGGTTCTTGCAGAGACAGTTGCGGCAACGAGGTCGGAAATTGCTCCTGCTCGGCTCTGTGCCAGTACAGAGGGAACTGCTGTGAAGACTACAGAGGTAAGGCCGGGGAATCCGAAATCACGTCCAACACGGACGGCGACGCTTTGGGCTGGGGGACGCCCCGAGAACTCTGTCCTCGCTCGTGTTGACGTGCCGAACGGAGATGCCGGCGTTCGTGGCGTGTCTGTCCCTACGAATCGGTCGGTTTGGTCCGTTTGACGTTCTCAGACGTGCCTCCGCTCCCTGTCCTTCCAGATCGCTGCTCGAAAAAGGCCCCTGCCGCCGCCGCCGCCGCCGCCGTCCCGGCTGCCGGAACCCGTGTCGGCCGCTACTTCACGACCGCAGGTGTCTTGGCAATCACAGGTCCCTCCTTGGTTCTCTCATCCATATTTGTAACGACAATTTTATAATTTTTTTCCTAATATTTTTTTTTCCTTCGTTTCCCAGCTCGACCCTCGTGCCGTTACAACTGCGGATATTACCTGAACGGCTGCTCCTGCACCTCCTCTTGTCAGTACTATGGCAACTGTTGCTACGACTACACCGGTGAGGGTTCTTTTCTGTGTCTGTTCTGACGGCGGCTACAGCCTCCTTCTTGTTAAGTCTGAGCTACGTCAGTGCTAAGGGTTTGGTGGAATCGCTTCAACCGTTGTGGTGTGTCTCTGTCTGTCGTGCAGCTCACTGCTCCGCCACCACTTGGAGCCCGGCAACCACAGGTACCTCCTTGGTTCTCTCATCTATTTTTGTAACGACAATTTTATCATTTTTTTGCTAATATTTGTTTTTCCTTCGTTTCACAGCTCGACCCTCGTGCCGTTACAACTGCGGATATTACCTGAACGGCTGCTCCTGCACCTCCTCTTGTCAGTACTATGGCAACTGTTGCTACGACTACACCGGTGAGGGTGTTTTTTTGTGTCTGTTCTGACGGCGGCTGCAGCCTCCTTCTTGTTAAGTCTGAGCTACATCAGTGCTAAGGGTTTGGTGGGATCGCTCCAACCGTCGTTGTGGTGTGTCTCTGTCTGTCGTGCAGCTCACTGCTCCGCCACCACCACCACTCTGAGCCCGACAACCACAGGGAGCCCGGCAACCACAGGTACCTCCTTGTTCTCTCATCCATTTATTTTAATGACAATTTTATCATTTTTTTCCTAATATTTGTTTTTCCTTCGTTTCCCAGCTCGACCCTCGTGCCGTTACAACTGCGGATATTACCTGAACGGCTGCTCCTGCACCTCCTCTTGTCAGTACTATGGCAACTGTTGCTACGACTACACCGGTGAGGGTGTTTTTTTGTGTCTGTTCTGACGGCGGCTGCAGCCTCCTTCTTGTTAAGTCTGAGCTACATCAGTGCTAAGGGTTTGGTGGGATCGCTCCAACCGTCGTTGTGGTGTGTCTCTGTCTGTCGTGCAGCTCACTGCTCCGCCACCACCACCACTCTGAGCCCGACAACCACAGGGAGCCCGGCAACCACAGGTACCTCCTTGGTTCTCTCATCCATTTATTTTAATGACAATTTTATCATTTTTTTCCTAATATTTGTTTTTCCTTCATTTCCCAGCTGGACCCTCGTGCCGTTACAACTGCGGATATTACCTGAACGGCTGCTCCTGCACCTCCTCTTGTCAGTACTATGGCAACTGTTGCTACGACTACGCCTGTGAGTGTCTGGCGGCCCCACCGGCTTGCGATTTCCGATTTTTCCACCTGCCACCTTACGATTCTTCTAACTCTGTTTATTCTCGTGATTGTGTCCCACAGCGTACTGCTCCGTCAGCTCCACGACTCCTCCCATCACGGGTATTGTCACGGCGTCCTGAGAACTTGGCAATATTTATCAATTCAAAGAGTTTTTTTCTTATGAGGTTTGAGTACGTTTGAGTAAGCCGCCGTCTCCCCCGCTGTCCCAGGTCATTCGACGTGTTACAGGAACTGCGGCAGGGAGCTGGCCGCCTGCTCCTGTGCATCCTCCTGCCAACGCTATGGCAACTGTTGCTATGACTTCCGCTGTGAGTGGTGATGGCCCTTAAATCGAATGCGTTGGCAACAATGGGCCCCCCTTGCCTATTTCAGTCATGACGCCAAGCTGTCAAAATGGCTTGTTTGTTTGTTAAAATGTATTCAGTAGATATCAAAAAAGTGTCAAGAATTAATAGAATAGTTATGTTTTGTTTAAATAATCCTATAATTATTTTCTGGTATGCAGATTACTGTCCAAGCGAAAGCAGCACACCGCTTCCAAGCACAGGTAAATCAACTATCTAATGCGCTATCGTGGCCATTAATTATGTTTAAAATAAAGTCCAATCCACAAACACATTCAATCAAATAAATGCATTTATTGTAAAAACATTTAAATAATACATTTCAGTTGCTTGGAAAGGAGTGTAAACGTCTCCGTATTTCGACTAACGCCGCCCGTGGCCCCTTTCAGTGCAGCCCTGCGGCGGGTATCTGCGCGGCTCCGGAGCCTTCAC
The DNA here is from genome assembly GCF_960531495.2 of Zeus faber. Taxonomy (NCBI): domain Eukaryota; kingdom Metazoa; phylum Chordata; class Actinopteri; order Zeiformes; family Zeidae; genus Zeus; species Zeus faber. The sequence goes on from NC_137202.1 coordinate 22,992,515, forward strand.
CAGCCCCTACTACCCCAGCTACTACCACGACAACACCTACTGTGTGTGGCAGCTCAGGGCGTCCAAGGACCAGCAGCTCTCCCTCTCCATCAACGACCTCCAGTGAGTCGAGATTGGGACACGGCCGTCGGGGAGTACCGTTGATAATCAAGATGGCCGTCGGTGTCAACAGTGATTAGTTAACTTTACACCTGATCTGTTGGTACGTTTTTGTTTTTTTTATCTTCTACTTCGAATTGCGACCGAAAGTTTCCCCTTTGCGGCTCCAGGATGGAGAACTGCTGCAGCTGCGACTACATCAACGTCTACGACGGAGCGTCCACCAGCTCGCGACTTTTGGGGAGAGTGTGCGCCAATAGCACCGCCACCACCTTTCAGTCCTCCTCCGCTTACCTGACTGTTCTCTTCCGATCGGACAGCTCCGTGGTCGGCAGAGGGTTCCACGCCGAGTTCACCAGCTCCCTCTCCCCGAGCCACGGTAAGATCCAAGCCAAGTAGGTGAAGATTTTGCCGCGTCAAGCTTGAATTTTTTAAGTATCGTAACCTCATATGGGTCCGTTGCATCACGGGATGTAACCCAGCTACGCTCACGACATAAACCGCTAATAACAGCGAAAAAAACACAGGGACTCTTTCAGTGGCCGCTAATTCTCAAAGTCAAGAAAAGCTGCTTTCTTCCAGGTCATGTGAAATGCTCGTCGGACATCATGAACATTGTGATCTCGCAGTCCTACCTCAACTCTATGGGCTACAACGGCAACAACCTGTACATAAACGACCAGTACTGCAGACCCCAAATCTCCTCGTACCAAGTGGTCTTCCGCTTCCCGATGACCACCTGCGGCACCGTGAAAAGGGTGAGTCGCCGCTCCGACCACGTTTTTTCCAACGTCCTCGGGCGGGACCCGGATTGAATCCGTTTCCCCCCCCCCACTCCCATCCCGGGGGCAGTTTGAGAACGGCAGGGTGGTGTACACCAACGCGGTGCGCGGCTACGCGTCCACCTACGGCGAGATCACGCGCCAGTCGCCCCTGAAGCTGAACGTGAGCTGCCGGATGGAGCAGGACACGACGGTGGAGACCATGTACGTCGCCCGCGAGCAGAGCAACAGCAGCGTCACGGGAACGGGCCAGTTCAACGGCAGCATGGCCTTCTACACCTCCAGCAGCTTCAGATATAAGGTTGGCTGTGAATCATCGCGGAAGTCAACGCTTTGCGCCGTGACAACGACCCGAAATTCTCTCCTTCTGATCCGTTCTTTCGGGGTGGTTTCCTTGTTCTCTTCCCCGCAGGAGACGCAGGTTCCATACGTGGTGTCGCTGAACCAGAACATGTACGTCCAGGTTAATCTGCTGAGGGACGACAGGAGCCTGGTGCTCTTCCTGGACACGTGCGTGGCCTCACCCTCGCCCAGCGACTTCCACACCAGAGCCTACGACCTCGTCCGCAACGGGTAGGAGGACCTGGAGAGGGGGGGGGCGGCGCCCAATATTTTGGTTAAAAGAAGAGAAAGAAATGGGATGACCTGTGCCACCGGACAGTAGAGGTCAAGAAGCTAAAGTTTCAGCTTATTCACCAAACATTTCCTTCATCGCAACAAAAAAAGTGACCAAGCACAGACTCGATAAAACCCAGTTCCTTTGCAGCGTTTCTTCATCTATTTCCGCTCCACGTATCCTCTAGTAACTCTCTCTCTCTCCGTCTCACTTTTAGATGTCCGAGGGACAACTCGTACTATTCCTACGTCTCCGGCACCCAGAGCTACGCCCGGTTCACTTTCAAAGCCTTCCAGTTCCTGCGCGCCCAGGAGTCGGTGTACCTGCAGTGTCACGTTCTGATCTGTCCGGCCTCCGACTACAACTCCCGCTGCCGGCGCGGCTGCTCCAAACGCAAGGCCAGGGACGTGGGCTCTTCCCACGCGAGCCAAACGCTGGTGCTGGGTCCCATCCGGCTCCAAGGTAGGCCTCCGTCACTCCCGCCCGGTTTGTGTCCGCGCCGCGGAGGTTTGGCGAGAAAGAAAAAAAGGGACGCGCGACTGACATGGACTCGTTTTTTTTTCTCTGTTCAGACAAGGGGAGCGAGGAGGGCGGGGCCCCCGAAGCCGAGGCCACGGCCCCCGAAGCCGAGGCCACGAAGTAGCCTTGATGCCGTAATGACCGGCTTCAACCGTCTTCCATAATCACTTGTTCCTTCGCTGTTCTAATCCTGTGTATTTGAGTCTCAAGCACTTTACTCTGATTAAAAGCATCATCAAAACATATATATATTTTTTGTCTGGGTCTTCCACTGAGCTTTAAACTCCTTTCCTGGGCACAAACTTTATGAAGTTTGAAAATTAAAATGTTAAAAAAAAAAAAATGAATAAATGAATAAATAAATAAATTTAAAAAAGCCCAAAGACGAGACAAAGGGATAGTTAGAAAACACTTTACTCATAAATTTGCTTTATTCCATCTCACATGTAAATGATTTGTCATCCCCGAGGGGAGAAAGGCTTGCCAAAAATGCTTCCACATTCATTACAATGTATAAACCTACAGCACACAGAGAACATAAGGCCATTATCACTGGGTGTCAGTTTTACTAATAAGTATGGTGACAGAAAGTTGCTCCTACAAACAGTAACTATGTTTTCTACACACATGTTGCTAAGCAACAGACAACAGCATCCAGTACAATAATCAACCTTGGTAAAGCAGCGTTCTTCACTGCAACGTCACCTTTTTTTTAAAATTTATTATTATTGACACTGAACATCTATCCAAACGATCAGAATACAATACCCAGTAAATATTCAGAACGGTCCATAACGATAAGAGGGGGGGGGGGGGTCTCAAGTACGTCATCACAAAGACTAAAACGTGGCATCTCTGCTGCTACTTGGCAATCCTGAACGAGGCGCCACTCACGGGAGAGACCGAACGTTCGCGTGGCGATCCTGCTCAGGAGGGTGGAGATACTGGGTAGCAAAAGGTCAATATCAAAAAGGTCAGAACGTGACACAATACTTTACGAAGGCTACGCTCCCCCCTCCTCACCCTCCCGCCGCCACCGCCGCCGCCGTTTAGCGCTCAATCAGCCCGGCTGCCAGGGCACTGGTGGGGGGAAGGGCGATACGTGGAGGACCCGCGCTCACAGGAGCAGCTCCGGCCAAACCCCTCAGTTACACATCTTCGTTGATTAAGGCCGGTCCGGAATCATCGAGAGCACCGCCCCGTTGTCGCCAGGATCATAAAGTGAGCTGGCCTTGCAACCAATTATTTTAACTTTAGCAGCATTTTTGGAGCACAATGTGGTACAGTAAGAAGACGCGCGGGTCAGCTGACGTATCAGGAAGATATAGAATGAACTGTGGTATTTGATATGAAAGGTGAACGCCCTTTGACACGTGCTGGTGGTAAAGGGCTTCATACTGCAAATTCGACTCTCTGCTACCAGTGAAACTAGGATAGCAAACCTCCATCCGCCACAGCTCTTGGCCAGTCCATTATATGATGTAGTGGAAATGGAAACTATCACAACGTGGAGTTTTTTTTTTTTTTCCAAATACATGAGTCTTAAACTAGTGCAGGATCATTAAAAAAATAATAATCAAGAAAAAGTGAATATATCAGGCACTGTAAAGAAAGATTAGTAAAGCACTGAAATGATTTCGACAACGCTCCACTTCTACCACTCTCAAGTCAACAGCTGCACTGCAGAGCCTAAACATTACTCAAGGGATGCCGATCATTTGATGTGTTTCAAGCGGATATGAACAAACACTGCATCCTCAGTAATACACTTGCAAGCACGGGCGAGATTTGACGGCCTGTAGAATAAGATTTTCATCCCAACCTATTCATTCAATTATATTCATTAAAAAACACAGCACTCATTTAATCAAACTGTCAATGACTTCTGAACGCTTAATCCCAGCTAACGTTCATGCTATCTTAAAGGCAAACAGTTGTCAGTCAGACGTAGCTAACACTGGTCATAGTATAACAGTGTCTGTTACACCAGCACGCCAAGCGCTGCAACTCTCATGCCGATAGAAAGCCGTATTTTTTGGAAAAACAAAAGTCATCGATCGGGCCCCAAAGGTTTAATTTCTGAAAAACATGCTATTCTGTACGTTAAGGTAAATTTGGCTTTACCTCAAAGGCTTTGGAAGGTGAAACACTCTGGTCTCTGTAGCCTTTCAAGAGGACTATAATGAAGGTGAGATTATTATTTGCATGACATTATTGAGCCAGGAATCTCGCCCATGCCTGCACCGTTGCCTTGCACACGTTGAGTGTTCCAGCCTCACGAAATCCAAGCCGGTACGCAAAAACCTCAAAGGTGGGGCTACATTGGAGGGAGACATTGCCGTGGAATCCGTCCCTTTAAATCCCTTCAAAACCGCTGTATGTTCACTCAGTTTTTGTGCTGCCCCCGGGCAAAGTGGCAAGCAAAGTCGTACTTGTTGATGCACTTATGGCCGCAGATGTTGCACTGGAAGGCGTTCTCGTAGCCGTGGCAGCCCATGTGGATGGTGTAGAGGATGTTGTCGGGGAAGCAGATGTCACAGTGCTGGCAGAGGTGCTGCGCCCTGGGCTCCTGGTGCTGGGCGGGCGGGCCCGGGGCCGGCGTGCTCGGCTGGCTGTTGGTGGCGCTGGGCGTGCTGGTGCAGCCGCTGTGCTCGCTACAGGGCCCCGCCACCGGGCTGCCGTCGCTCTGCGGCGGAGGCCTGCCGTCCGGAGGGGTGATCGGGGAGGAGGAGAGGCAGTGCACCATGCCGCAGGTGACCGACACGGGGGTGGACGCGAGGCTGGGCCGCTGGATGAGGACGGGTTTCTCATCGACCGCGGACTCGGACCCGGGAGACGGCGGCGGCTGCGCCTGGGGCTGCGTGTGGGAGGGGAGGCTGGCCAGCTGGCCGGCCAGGGTGGACAGCTGGTTCAGAGGGTTCTCCATCACCAGATCCCTGTGGTGATGGAGGTCGTCGTCCCTAGTGCCTCCGTCCTCCCCCACCCTGCCCTGATCCCCGTAGGCCTCCTGGCCCAGGAGGGGCAGCCCCTTGGAGTACTCGCTCATGCTGTCCACTTTGTGCACTACCATGGAAGGGGGACTGAAGTTGATGAGAAGCCGGCGTCCGTAGCCCAGCGAGCTGGCCTTCTTCTGCAGGACGCTGAGCATCTTCTTGTGGGACAGGGAGCGAGCGCCTTTCATGGGCAGCAGCTTGTGGCGTCGCCGGCGGTGGTGGGACAGATTACTACGGTCGCTGCAGCGGAAGGAGCACAGCTCGCATTTGTAAGGCTTCTCCCCCGTGTGTGAGCGCATGTGAGCCTCCAGGTGGCGCTCGTAGGCGGAGGCAAACGGGCACAGGTGGCAGCGGTGCGGCTTTTCCCCTGTTCCAAAGGGGAGCACAAAGCAAAGGAGGACAAAAAGAGACAAGTTCAGTCAACGCCCTCATAACAAATGAATGCGGTGTAACAGCAAAATCCAACATTTTAGGCAACACTTCATTATTGTTTTAATATTTTCTGACGACTGCGTTCCCACACACCTGTATGAATGCGGATGTGCTCAATGAGTCGTGCCGTGCCTCTGGTGGCGTAGTTGCAGTAGCGACACTTCAGCTTGCCGTCGTACGTCCTCTCAAAGCCGTCCACCAGTATCCCTGAGCCATCCTCCAGCGACATGTCCACTGCAGAGTGATCCAGGCCATTTTGACTGCAGTCTGCACACACCAAGAGAATTAAAACACCACTGTGAATGTGATGGAAACTGGGAGTTACAAGGATGACATACTTCGTTTTTATAAGATAAATGACACCGATTAGCCACATTAAAACCAGTGACAGGTGGAGTGAATAACATTGATCATCTCATTCCAATGGCTCCTGTCAAGGGGTGGGATATATGAGGCAGCAAGTGAACAGTCAGTTGTTGAAGTTTATGTGTTGGAAGCAGGAAAAATGGTCAAGCGTAAGGATCTGAGCCACTTTGACAAGGACCAAACTGTGATGGCTAGACGACTGGGTCAGAGCATCTCCAAAACGACAGGTCCTGTGGGGTGTTCCCAGTATGCAGTTGTTAGTACCTACCAAAAGTGGTCCAAGGAAGGACAACCGGAAAACCAGTGACAGGGTCATGGGCGCCCATGGGCTCATTGATGTACGTGGGGAGTGAAGTCTAACACATCTGGTTCGATCCCACAGAAGAGCTACTAGAGCACAAATTGTTGAAAAAGGTAATGCTGCTATGATAGAAAGGTGTCAGGACACACAGTGCATCACAGCTTGATGCGTATGGGGCTGTGTAGCCACAGACCGGTCAGAGTGTCCGTGCTGACCCCTGTCCACCACCGAAAGCACCTACAATGGACACGTGAGCGTCAGAACTGGACCATGGAGCAATGGAAGAAGGTGGCCTGGTCTGATGAATCACCTTTTCTTCTCCATCATGTGGATGGGTGGGGTTAGGGTCTGATCCGATGGAGCATCTGTGGGATGTGCTGGAACAACAAGTATGAGCCATGGGGGGCCCCACCTCACAACTTCTTACTTAAAGGATCTGCTGCTAACATCTTGGTGCCAGATACCACAGGACACTTTCAGGGGTCTTGTGGAGTCCATGCCTCCACGGGTCACAGCTGTTTTGGCAACACAAGGGGAGCTGCACAATATTAGTAGTTATTAGTGGTGGATTTAATGTTGTGACTGTTCAGTGTATTAAACCAAGAGGGAAGCTGATAATCCATTTTACTATGAGGGCTGGCTTTTTTTTAACATATGTATCATGAATTATGAAAAAGATCAAGATAGAAAAAAATCTACCTCAGATTTGATCTTATTTTGCTTTTCAGATTCGGTTTCATACGTAACCACTGGTTAAGTAAACTTCTGAAGTCATCTTTGATGTTGACGACTGAGAAGCGTGACGGAACACACTGGATAAGTTAAGTTTGGAGTTGCATGTTGCCTGCTGATGTTTAAATGTCAATCACCTGTGTTATTCATGCCCACAGAAACCTCAACAGAACTGATATTTATTTTCTAGCCTGAGTCACACACAGACACACACACAAACACACACACACACACACACCCCTACCTGCTGGAAGCTCGTCTGCCTCCTTGACGCCGCTCACGGAGCCTGAGATCATGTTCACATGCTGGGTCTGCTGGCTGAGGTACTCCTGGAAATCCTTCACGAAGTCCAACGTTTCCGGCTTCTCCTCGCCCATTGGAAGAGATGGGCACAAGTACACAGCACTAGACAGGCGGAAGGACAGATAGACAGACACTTGAATTCATATTACATTTCACTGCATATATGTATGGAAGTATGTATATGTATGTGACAAATAAAAATCTTGAATCTTGAATCCCCAAGGAGGGAAGTTGCAGTGTTTACAGAAGCACACAGCAGAACAAAGGGGCGGCCGCTGTCAACTAATGTAATCAAAATAGAAAAAGAACTGGCCCAATTTAACAATTTTAAAAGTTTAAAATAGAAATAATCACATTATACAATTTACAATAAAAGTGGAAAACCTGTACCCCTGCATCAACACTTCGAAATGAAAAGCGCATACAAATATATATACAGTATATTACAGTGACATTTAAACAACAAAGAAAGCTGAACATAACACCGAGTGAAATTGGCGAATTAAACTAACGTGCAAGTTTACTTAACAATCACACATCACGACCAGAATCGCGGTTATTGGTCCGATCGGCAACGTTACAATCACCGCGAGCTCAGTTCGCTGGCGTCCCACGGTCGTCACACACCTTTTTAAATGGGATGAATATACGGAGATATGTTCATGTGTTGGACTCGAAGCTCTTCTGTAGCAATCGGGATATCCGAGCACAGCAACCCCGACTGTGGACGGCGTCGTCCTGGTGTCCGTTACAAACGGTTCCCCATGTTGTTGTTACCAACGCTACGTTAGCATGCCAGCTAACGTTAGCTTAGCTCTCAGACGGCATTCTCCGCTGTCGGCGAAAGGCGCATAGACCGCCACCCCCCTCCCTCCCTCCCTCCCTCCCTCCCCCCCCAAAAAAAGACCCACAACGCATACTTTCTCGGCTTCTACATTGTTGTGGGAGTAATCACTCTTTTTCCCTTCGCTTGGGTAGAAAAATAATTTTTCCCCCACACACAATTATATGTTACAAGCGGACATGCTAAGTAAAAACAGCCTGTGGAGTGGAGGCTCAATCCGCGTCCGTCCGCGAAGCCCTCCGAAGAGGCGCTGCGGCTGCGAAGAAAGGTTCCGCTTACGGCGGCTGGTGAGTTTGGCCCAAAACACATATGATTACTGTTGTTAATTAGGACGATTGTTATCACTGCAATGGCATGTTTGTTACAATTTTTTATTTTTAACGCTTGAGTTATAAATGTAGAGTGATTTATTTGAGGCTAGTGGCATTGGCACCCTTCATTTTGTGATTTGTGGTTGTGTGCACAAGGTTCAAGGAGCGTGAAATGAGGCTGCGGTGAAAAATGTTTTTATTTTATTTTATTTTATTTTTTCTTCTTTTCTTTTGACATGTGCAGTCAGCATGCTGGCCATACACATCAGAGTATTGGTATGCCATTGCATCTAGGACAGAGTTAGTCTGCAAGTGGAGTTCAACCTCTCAACCTGCAATGCAACTCTTCATTCATTCTTAAATCACCAAGAACTGCTGCAACAACTCTGTCCTGTGGACGACCTGTAGGGTGACAAGGGCAGTTTGTTGTTGCACAGAACCACCACCAATCCCCCTCTTTGGAGAACTATTAACCATGTTTGGGTCCATAAACGACTGATCACTACTACAAGAGGGGGCGATCACCACGGGTGAGACAAGCATTTACACGGAAACATGGACATTGGACAACAACATGTATTGAAAAACAGGGTTAATCAGGTCCAGGAAAACTGGAACTATTATGGGCACATGGCCTCTTACTTTCATAGTTACGTATGGTAGTAAGTGAAGGAGGAAAGAAGAGGAACGGAACCAGGAGGTTGGTGGTGTGTGTGTGTGTGTGTGTGTGTGTGTGTGTGTGTGTGTGTGTGTGTGTGTGTGTGTGTGTGTGTGTGTGTGTGTGTGTGTGTGGGTGGGTGGGTGTAAGGTGTCCACCGGTGAGTGTACAGGACTTATCCCAATTGGTTCTGGTGTATGTATAAAGACGATACGGATCCAGTACATCTGGCCACCCTCCCATTCAAACAGATTTCCACCAATCACAACCCTTCATCGAATATGGGGCAGGTTGGATACGATGAGGATGCAGAGGAGACCTTACCAAGATGGCTGCCGCTGACGTGGAACAGTCTGTTGAATCCGCTGTCGCTGTTGACATACCTCACCAAGACGGCTGCCGTAGCTGTTGAACAGTCTTGAATCCGCTATCGCCGTGGACGCACCTTACCAAGATGGCTGCCACTGACTTGGAACGGTCTGTCGAATCCGCTGTTGCCGTTGACGCACCTTACCAAGATGGCTGAGTGGCGCGGAACGGTCTGTTGAATCCGCTGTGTAAACCGTATTAAACCAACTGGACAGTTTATTTTCTCTAAAAGGCTTTTGTTAATAAGAAAGATATGTTCGTCGTACTTCAACAGGATTTGGTAATAGCTGAGACTTTCACGAGGGCGACCCGCATGTGCAGCAGTTCAAGTCCGAGTGTGAAGTTGTTGGGATGAGCGGTTCTCAAGAAACCTGCAGGCAGCAGTACCAGAGGCCAAGCAGTCGGCCGGTTCCGAACGGGCATGTTTTGAACGGTCACTGCACTATTTAGATTAAATGTCATACTTGTAGAGGTATTCAGTGTTATTGAATTTCAGGGTTTTCCTTTCCTCCATCACAGCCGTTCTGAACACTTAAAGATATACAGCGTGTGAGCACGTCCTTGTGGGAAATGAGGCACAGCGGTTGCATTACTGCTATTGGCTCCTTGTTCCGTGATCACGATCAATAATTTACCAGTAGGCGGCTGGATGAAGATCACATTGCCCCATTTGTGTCAAACTTTTCGGAGAACTATTGGAGAGAGTTTGACAAATGACTTAGTTCGGCGAAGCCTTTATGTCACTGTCTGCAATGCATCTTCTGATAATGGAACAACAGCAGCAGTAATGCACACCTGCTATCGCTAGGGAAGATTTCACATAATACAAGCAATTCTACTATTGATATACAGGGCTGTATGAGTATTCGTGTGTGTGTGTGTGTGTGTGTGTGTGTGTGTGTGTGTGTGTGTGTGTGTGTGTGTGTGTGTGTGTGTGTGTGTGTGTGTGTGTGTGTGTGTGTGTGTGTGTGTGTGTGTGTCTGTGTGTGTGTGTCTGTGTGTCTGTGTGTGTAGCTGCAGTTCCTGAATAAAGCATTTCAAATAATCATTTCAGAGAGAGAGAGAGAGAGAGAGAGAGAGAAATAATCACATTCTCACATAGTAAAAGTATGTTATTAAATTAATAATATATTTCCAATAAACACTTCAATTGATATAAAAAGCAAATAATCGAATACATATCGGGAATTTTTACATATCAAGAATAATTGCTTTCATATTTTATGTTTAATTATTATTTTTTTTAATTTTATAGTAGGAATTGGGGTATTTTTAGTATCCTCCCTCTTAATAGGCAAATCGGTTCCTCTTGTTGTCACTCTGACACCACGGACATCCTATACTAAATGAAAAATGTTGTCTTTATTTTACCTTATTAATAATTATTAATTGTATTAAATGTATTCAATATTATATATAATTATTTAGTTAACTGACATATTTAATTGATATATTTTTTACTTTTCCTTTTAAAGATTATTCTTTTGATTTTAGTTATCATTTCACTGTATGATTGCATGCAGCAAATAACGAATCCCGAATGAAGTACAGAGAACATATCTCCAAGTCATTTAAACTGTATATTTATGTTTCAAGTGTTTTTTTTTTTGTAATTCTATGATGTTCTGTTTTAATGTTCATTGTATTTCTAATGTATTTCTATTAAAAAAAAAACTTCTCTATCTCTATTTACAATTTGACACAATGGCAAACAGGCCTTCCCCATGTCATCCTATTAGTGTGATACCATGTTTAGACACAAGGCGGCGCACGCCTTTCACCTGTGAAACCAGGTCTCATTTCACGCGCCTTGTAAACCCAAATAAACAGCAAAACAACGCACTATTGTAGCCTGCACCACAAAATGTTTAAACTGGTTGAAATAGATGAGGGGCATTTACATTGAAATATATAAATGGATTAAATATTTTTTTTCTTATCTTATCTTATCTAAAAAAAAAAAACCCAAAGATTTCCCCACGGGGATTAATAAAGTGTAATCTTATCTTATCTAACCTGCGTAATGATAAGTATTTTAGGAGCGCACTGGTTGGTGTTGCGTGTTTTGTGTCAGCCAACAAAGGGGAGACGCGACAGTCGACCTCAGAGGTTGAACCATGACCGCCAGAGCCGTCGATTATCATCTGATAATAGCCTGTCGCCACTTATGTTGTTTTATTGCAATTTAATTATGCTCGGGTTTCCAGCAGAGCCAGACCGCATTGAATAATTTACTCAAGGCCAAAAAGATTTTTCATCTGGAAAAACAAAACAAATACACTTTACCAAATTGTGTGTGTGTGTGTGTGTGTGTGTGTGTGTGTGTGTGTGTATAATTTACTTAAGACCAGTTGAAAAAAAGGAGAAAAAATATATGTAATATATATATATATATATAATATTGTCCCTTTCCCACCAAGCAGCAGTTACTAAGTTTAGAACCCTGATGGGGTTTTTGTGGTAGAACACCTTTATTAAGCCGGCTGATACTAAAATTAATTGGCCAATCTTAATTTTACATTAATGACGTGTCCAGTACAAAGTACATTGAGCCGTATAGTAAAAGGGCATGGAGTATGTATTAATGAGACTGGGAGAAGGTGATAAACTGATACCTGGGCTGGCATTTACAGAGATTAATGCTTTGGCCGGGCACTTGGTAACACACAGAAAATTATATAGTAATGACCGACAACTTAGACGCTTCATGAATTCTTCAATATTGTTATGCAATATTAAGCAGGGAGACGTTTCCTAATAACTCGCTTCGTGTACAGTGAGGGGGAAACACACAGTAAATAGCATATGCAAACCCTTTTACTCTATTAAAACAAAAAAAAAAAAAAAATCTAATAATGTTAATAAGTGACTTCCCACTTGGAGGTTTCTATCCGAATGAAAAGGCCGAGTAGAAAAATCCAAGTTGGAGTTGACGCCTGATGCAGGACGGGGCCGTGGGGGGCGGTGGGGGACACCTGCCTCAGAGGAGGCTGCAGTGTTATCCACTTGGCCTAATTCACATTTAAAAGCCCCGAATCAAAAGCTTCTCCTTCTGCTCTCAGCGGCGTGATTTACAGGCTGTTTGGGCGTTTACTCGACACGCGACGATTCACGTTCCCCTCCTTCGCACCCCCCCCCCCCCCCCCCCCACCCGGCACCAAATTGAGATTTAATTTAAGAGAAAAAGGCCTTCAGCGGTTTTGCGAGACTTTGTGCCATTTGTGAGGCCGGTACAAAAGCCCCGTTGGAGATCACCCCCCCCCCCCCCCGCGCACCCCCCCGGGGAGAAAAAAGCTTTTTAATCCCGGACAAGTGCAGCCATAGTAACAGCGGACGGAGCAGGAAGGTGGAGGAGGGGGGGGGGGGGGGGCGTGGACGCGGTTTATTCTTCTTCCCCTGCTGCTGAGACACTTTCCTTCTCGGGGGCCCGGCTCCACGTGGCCCGTTTCGACAACAATTAAAAAAAAAAAAAAAAAAAAAAAGAAATTATAATAATAAAATAGTAGTAATAAAAAGAAGAAGAAGTGAGAGGCGGGGAAGGGGATGAAGGAGGTGTGTATTAAGCTTTTTTCTCTCCCCTCGCCACTTAATTTCCTCGCGGGCCGCGCCTTGCTCCGCGGTAATGAATGTAATTGCCGCCTTTGATGAGAACGCTATTATCTGGATCACACTTTACACGGGCAAACACGACGGCCCCTCCCTCCGCCCCCGCCCCCGCCTCCCATTTAGCTTAGCAATGAGACCACCCCCCCCACCCCCAATTATGCAGAGAACAAGTGGCTTTTCATGCGGCCTGCGTGTCGCTCTCAATCGGAGGCCCGGAGCCGTCTACACGCGCACAAAGGAGAGATTAGATGTGATACAGGCACAGAACCCCCCCCCCCCCCCAAAAAAAAAACAACAACAACAACAGCAACCCCCCCACCCCCCCAAAAAAAAAAAAAAAACATTTCCGTGATTAATTTCCTGCATGCCCAGCAGAATGGGCCACTCTCTCCCGGATCGATTCTATCTCTTCTTTAAAGGCAAACTTATTATTATTATTTTTTTGTTGTGACACATGCAGACTGTTCAACGGGCGGACAGACGCCTTATTCAACCGAGCTTGACCGCAACCGCCGGGGCGGGCGGGGGTTCGGTGCCAGCAGATGCAAAAAATAAAATTGGGCAAAATGCAAAAATGTCGTCGCTGGGCGCGGTTGTCACCGCAGCCGCGGCGACACCGCTTTTAAAGGCCAGTCTGTGTGTGTGTGTGGGGGGGGGAGTTGCATTACACACACACACACACACACACACACACACACACACACACACACGCTAAACAGCTATTTGGTAACAGCGAGGCGCAGATACGATGGGACTTTATGAGGCAACGCACGATAAAGCTGCTGTCACCGCAGGAAGTCTCCGCGCGTTGCTCTCTCTGTCTTATCACCGTATTAAAGCACCGTTGAGGGGGAAAAAACCCCGCACGCACACACGCACACACACACACACGCACACACACACACACACACACACACACACACACACACACCTCGCCGGGCCGGCACCGTACGAGGTTCTGTCCAATATTCCGCACGGGCTGATATATCGGAAACAATCAAATAGACTGTCAGAGCTGACGGATGACACCATTACTCCTCAAAGACTGTCATCCTTGAAACGTATTCAAAGCCCTTCCCTCTTTATCGGTGACCGATCGCTCCTCAAAGCGAGCGCCCCCCCCCCCCCCCCCCCCCCGCGACGAAGCCCTAATCGATTCATTCGACTATCGTCCTCCGAGCGCCGCCTCGAGGCGTCGCTTGCGTACACACACACACACACACACACACACACACACACACACACACACACACACACACACACAGCACGGGTCCGACGGGTCCGACCACCTGTCTCCCGAGGCCTCACGCCCCCGGGAACAGGTCGCCGTCCGGGCCCCGTCAGGACGCGGGGGAAAGAATCGGCCGATATTCTCGTGACTGAAGCGGCGTTTTCACCGACTACAAAAACCACGGGCAGCAAATAAAGAAGACGGCGTCACGGCGCCCGAGCGGCCGCTGGCTCGAAATGAAGTGTCCGGTGCTGAGTTATCGCGGCCGAACGTCATTTGTACAGCCCGAAAAGTGGGGACATTTCTCTCGCCTGTCGGGTCTCCGGCTATAGCTCACGGTGCCGGACGACGCCCGCGAACGCACAGTTGCCCCAATACGAGCGCTTCCCCTCCTCCCCTTCTCGGCGCCGGGGCTCGGTAATAGATCGGGCCTTGTCCGCCGCGGGATAATAAAGCGGATCCACCGGCGCCGTCTTTAACGTCTTCAAGCGCCAACGCTCCGCGACACGTTCGAAAAAAAAAAGTTGGAACGGCCGCGGCGCGAACCGCCACACCCCGGGCCGACCCCACCGAGAGCTCATCGTTTTCCCCGCCTTCTTTTTTACGTTTTAAAAGGAGACGTCGCTCCGGAGACGAATGACCTCAAGTAACCTGCGTCACTGCGACTGCGTTGAATGACGTCATAATTCCATAACAACCGCGACCTGCAGTCATTTCTCTTTTAAATTCTTCTCGCCTTTCTTCCAGAATAAACACCCCGCAATGTTAACCGTGTTATTGAGGCTCTCGGCAGCGCCTGCCTCCGTGGGGGGTTTAACGGGGCTCCAGGGAAACCCCCGAACCGCGTCCGCCGAGCCGCTCGCGGACGGACGCCGCCCGACGCGCGCAAAGGTCCGGATTAACGAGGGCCCGTGCCCTTTGGAGGCCATCGATCCGACCCAATCTGCCCCCACTCACCCCGGCTGCTCTCATTGTTCCGTCCCAGCCGGCGGCTCTTGACATTAGCCCGAGGCCGAACCCTGTGCACCTTGTTGGGTTATTCTTTTATTTCTTCCCACGTTTAAAAAAACCCAAAAACAAACAAAAAAAAAATCATTCAGTAATAACCAACTGCGACAGCGGGTCTAGCGGTTGCCGCTTCAACTGCACCACACCCCCACCCCCCTGGACAACCCCCCCCCCCCCCCCCCCCCCACACCCTTCATGGACACCCACCCACCCCCTCGTGTCCGTTTTTTCTTTCTCTGCACGATATTTCTTCCTCATCCTTTGAGGCTCCTCACTCTGCGTCCGTGGAATTTCTGTCCCTTTCCTTTGCTTTCCCTGGACACCCTTGTATCTCTCTCCCCCCTCCCCCCCCTCCCTTTGCACCGGCTTCATTTTGCGCTCCTGCAGGCGTCGTTAGCCAGCAGATGATGGGAGCCGCCCGGGCCATCATGGGAGGGTTGACTGACCCCTGACCCCGGCCTTATCGATCCTCTGGCTACGTCCAGCTGGGCCTTCCCGAAGCCAGTCAGCCGGAGAGGTGTTTAAGAGGCTCCGCGGCCCCGGCTCCTATGCGCCCTCCTACATGCTCATTAATTACTTCATTTACCTGTGACAGTGACAAACCTGCCCGGCCACGCCGCAGTTTATTAGGGTCACTGTATCAAGCCCAGGCCAAAGGCTGATCAAAAACGTGTGTGTTTGTGTTAGTGTGTGTGTTAGTGTGTGTGTGTGTGTGTGTGTGTGTGTGTGTGTGTGTGTGTGTGCGTGCGTGCGTGCGTGCGTGCGTGCGTGTGTGGAATGGTGGAGAGGAACCCCCTATCTCATACAGTAGCCTCTCATATTATGAGTATAGATGTGTGCTCCGAAAGGGGAGTGTGTAGACTGCTTTGTCTTGGCCCAGTCAGGCCTATCATTGAGGACATTCATTTTGATAGATCTGACGCGTTGAGAAACAAAGATTGCCAATTTGATCAAATACCAATAAGGATGTGAGGGTGGATGTTTTTCTTTTTTTTTTATTTCTTTAGAAAGGATGAAACTAAAGATCGCAAGTGTGTCCCGCAGCCAAGTTTCTCAATCTCACCTTTGTAAAACCAAAACATGAAACAAGTAAACAAAGACGGTTTACATCATTCCGCTCGAAGGTGTCATTTTGGAGATTACATAAATCAACATTTTCTGTGTTTTCTAGCCATGATTTCCTTCTTCATGTTTTTAAATTTCTCATTTTCTCACAATGGTCATTTGGCCACTTTCAACCTGTCATTTGTAAAAATAAATTATTTGTTTATTAATTTGCCAATTTTTTTTTTAATATGTATGTATGTATGTATGTATGTATGTATGTATGTATGTATGTATGTATGTATGTATCTATGTACTGTACGTATGTATGTATGTACTGTACGTATGTATGTATGAATGTATGTATGTCTATTTGTATGTACTGTATGTGTGTATGTATGTATGTATGTATGTATGTATGTATGTATGTATGTATGTATGTATGTATGTATGTATTTACTTGTGTTTGTTTACCTATTTATTTATTTTTCCGACTCCTCCTATTCTATTTATTTATTTATTTATTTATTTATTTATTTTCTTATTTACTTATTTATTTAACTGCTCTGTTGCCTTGTCTGCTGCTGTACTGCACATGAGCCTGAATGTTCCCTTTTCCTCAACTCCCTCCGCCGCTCATTTAATTGATCAAACATTTCTCCCCTAATTCTGTATCATTGGGAAATCCACCATCTCTCTCTCGCTCTCTCTCTCTCTCCCTGTGACAACCCTGTCCTTTCTTCCATTTCACCACGCATCCTCCTTTCAATCCCCGCATGGCCGCCAGCTTCGTCCCTAGCAGCGTAATAAAAGAGGAAAAGGTAATGGCTTCCCCTCGCCATACCTTTCCCACCGCGCGCTGGCATTTCAATCCTCCCTAAATCGAGAAGGGTGACCTGCGAACATAAAGAATTGGCTTTAAGGTTTTTCCAAAATGGGAGCAAATCAGTCGCAGGTCGCACTGGGGGGAAATAAGCGGCGAATGTAAGTAAGCATGAAATAGTTTTTCATAAATAATCCAAACGACAACAGGCCTTCTAATGGCACCTGGGGGCTGTAAAAGAATATGTTGCCAATTTTTACCCTATTAAAGTGAAATGGAAAGCCAAATACATTATGTTTCTGACGGGAAAAGGTTGCATTCCGGGGCCCGCGGAGCAAATTCCGCCGCCGTGTCAGGAAATGAGAGACACGGTCGGGTGTGAATGGTCGACGTTATGGACAAGTCCTTCCACCCGACGTTTGTCGTGTGCGTGTGCCTGTGTGTGTGTGCGTGTGTGTGTGTTAAGGGGGAGGGTGGTGGTGTGTGGGGGACGGAGCTGGGGGTTCCAGCACCAAAATCAATCGGTCAATAATTGCCCCCATTCTCTGCGGTGCTGCCCAGGTAGGCAGCCCTCATCTGTTCCTCCGCCATGTTGATTTGATTTGCGCTTATGTTTTTACAAATAATCAATGCCCCATTTTGGGTAATGGAAGAGCCCGTCACCGTGTATTTTTCCCAGGGGGCGGGGGGGTATGAAAGGAAGAAGCAAGAAGCATGGGCCCACCAAGAGAGAATTCATGGCTTTAGTTTTAAAAAACAGCTCAGAATCCAAACCCCCACCCCACTCCCCCCCAAAAAATAAATAAAACACTGGTTCAAGCACAAGCCTAACTGTACCACCCTCCTCCTAATTTGAAAGGCGGATTCAGTTCATCTCATTTTTCTTCTAGAAAGCCGCCGCAAGCATGGACGCCGTACTGAACTCACCATCTCAGTCCGCCAATCTGACTGCATGGGTGAGACAGAGAAAATAGAGCGACCCCTTTTTATTGTTAAAAAAACTTGAATTTATTACAGCGAAATGGCAAATTTTCCAAAGAATCGGGGGCTGCACGAGATGGCAAATGTCAGCCGGAATATGGTTTTCTAACCCGGAAATGAAAAGATTGAGACGACTTAATTATATCACCTTCGCTCTCTTTTGTCTGTTTTAAATGTCATTTTCCACCGACTTTTCCTTGGGGCGTCAACGTAGCGTAGATAATTTCTTTAATCCATCAATTTGTCACCCTGCAACTGTGCGAAACCAACGCCAAAAAAAAACAAAAAACGCATTGTGACGACGTTCAAAACAAATCCAAAGCCAGCTTCACACCGAACGCGACAAACACAAAGAAAAAAAATGGGAGTCTATTCATTCCCTAAGGAGAGTTGGATTCCACACGTGAAAAGCAGTCACGCCATGCGGTCTGCAATGGAGGCTCCGGATGCGTCCAAATTTTCAAAACGTTCCCGTCCGACACTACGACAGGAAGTGACGTGGATGGCGTTTTTTTTAATTTTTTTTAACGTAACGGTGCTTAAAATCAGGTAAATAAGTCAAATATTTCAAAATAATGACGTTATTGACGTTAACATTGGTACGTCACCATATTCACGACCGATAAGAGAGTTGCGCGTATTTTTTTATTTTTGCTCTGTATACACCATATAAAGGGAGTTTTAAACTAATTTGCGGAACATGTTAACTGTCCGGCCGAGCAAACCCCTCGGTTCTCCCATTTTCCCCGACGTATTACGATCAGAACTCGGACGCGGTTCATCCGACGGCCACTGGGCGGGAGGAGCCGACTGTAGGATGCGGATACGGATTAGGTGTGAAGCGGGCCTTAGCGCCTGTGCTTTTTTATTTTTTTATTTTTATTTTTTTTCCCCGCCCGTGTCACGGTTCGGGTGCAGTGGTGCAGTGCAGGGTATACGCAGGTACCCTACCTACCACTTTTTTCCACTCTGCAATGCGCACGCCCACTTCTAAACCCCCTCTGATGCATATTATTCAGTAGTGTCCTGCAATTGCCAAATCACCAGAGACAGTCTGAGCACACGTTCCCTTAAAAACACAAATCACTAAAGAGAGGATCTTCACATCCACAGTGGCTCATTATGTAGTCTTTAGTCTGTGCTCTTCTGTGTTTAATGTTAATCCCATAATGATCATTACTCCCTGAAGTCAAGCAGCGGAAGTTAAGCGACAGTTTTCAAATACTGCGGGCCCATTTTTGGGTGAACTAAATATACAAGTGTAGTCTTACAGTAAATGTCACTGCTTGTAACACGGGGCGTCTATCCTTTTCTGGACGGGCTGCTGAAAAAAAAAACTTTTTGGCAAAAATTAATAGAATACCCACTTCCCCAGGCACCGCTACGCTACACCACTGATTGGGTGTAATATTGCGAATGGCCTGTGTACACGTGCATGCAGGTGGTACTCGACCGTGTGTGTGTGTGTGTGTGTGTGTGCGTGTGTGCGTGTGTGCGTGTGTGCGTGTGTGTGTGTGTGTGTGTGTGTGTTTCCGTACAGGCCTCTCCTGTTGCCGATCAGATTCCCTCTCATTAGGCGGCCCTGACAGCTGCTGGAAGAGGCAGAAGACTCATACTAATCAGCCGACAGTAATAGCACTCTTTACCACCCCAGGATACAAGAGGAGGGAGGAACGACAGCAAACAAACACCAATTACTGTCCGTCACCGGGAGAGGGGGAGGGGGCTGCGTTCCAGGGGCCAAACCAGAGTGGAGGGCCAAGCCTCAGCAGGGAAGAACCAAGTATTGTTATTAAGTGTTAAGTAGCCAATCGTCTTTGTTTATTCTAGATAGATAGATAGATAGATGCATAGATGGATAGATAAATGGATGGTTAGATGGATAGATAAATGGATAAATGATGGATGGCTAGCTAGATAGATAGATAGATAGATAGATAGATAGATAGATAGATGATAGAAAGGAATAGGAAAATATACAATAAACCTATACCAGTTAACTGTACACAACCACCATATGGCAATATATACACTAAACCTAAAAATAAACAACAAATCTAGCTTATAAATAACAGAAAAATAAAAAATTAAAGACAACGTGAAGAAGAAATGAAAGGACATGTCCAAAAATAAAATATACGGTCCTATACAATAACTTTTAATAACTTATTGTATAATAATAATAATAATCATAATAATAACAACAATAACAATAATAATAATTAAAAAAAAATAATAATAATAATAATAATCAGTCAAACAGCCTGGTTCTAGTTTGGATTTGGATTTAACCTTCGGTGTCTTGATCTTGGCGTGTTTTCAGTTGAACGCGGTGCCAGGTGGAGGCGAGAGCGGCGGGGGGGCTGGGGGTGGGGGGCTGGAGGCGCGGCGGCCTTAATTGGCTCGTAATGGGTGATTGTTCAATGTCCAATTTATCGATCCATTCGAAATCGATAGCGGCTCATTCCCGACCGATGATCTGCGTCGCAATCCATTCCCACAAGTGTCTGAGTTTAGAGATTGACCCCCAACCTTTCGCATACTTAGCATCATTGGCCCCTCCCGACTCCACTCGATTCCTTTCCTCGTGGAGGGTCTAAGGTGACACTTTCCCATCCCTCTCTGCATCGCATCCTCCGTACCAGCAGCTCCTTCATTATGCAGTGGCTCCAGGAGATCAGCCGGACAAGATAGCCCGGCGGAGGGCGGGTCAGGGGGGTATGCATTTCACCACTTCTCACAGCGAAGGCCCCCGGTTCTTGTGGAGCCGGAAGACGCTGCTATTAATATGCAACACCTTTGAAGGTGACTCTTTTTGTTTCGGCTTTTGGCCTCCGAAAACCCTAATAACAACACACATTCTGCGACACAGTGGTTGGGGAACCTCCGGCACGGGGGCCCGTGTCGGGCCCCCCAGTCTACGTCACACGGCCCGCTTGGGTGTTTCCTAGATTGGATATGCAGTATCTTCGCGTTTAACATCATAAGGTAAACAATCCTGTAATAAGCGAGTAAGTAGTAATCATTTATATTTCTAATTTATACCCCACTGTATATACCCATACAACTTCCTGGTTAAATAAAGGTAAAATAAAATTTAAAAAATAATAAATGATCATGTGCATCGTATTGCATTTTGTATATCCTGTTTATTTTTATGTATCTGACTTTTTTCTGTTCTCTGTTTTTTGTATTTTTTGGCAATTTATATGTGTTTCACAATTTATTTTTATAAATTATTTTCAAATTTATTTTCAGACTGTTAAGCTTTTTTATGCTAATTGTCTTTGAAAGAAATGCACCCAACCTCCCCAGAACAAATCCTCAGTATATGTAAATGTACCTGGCGAATAAAACAGAATCCGATAAGCAACACAGAACGAAACGATGATTTTCTTTTTTCCTTTTTCTTTTTTTTTTTTTCTTTTTTTTTTTTCAAATGATCCAATAGGAAAACGTGAAGCTGACGCCACGTTGCCGGAGCGAGCCGCCATATTTGAGGGATCGCTCCGGGGGGAGCATTTCTGAGTTAAAAGACGGCTTGGAAGTCTCGTTCGGTGAAAAACTGCCACAGAAAATCTTGCAGCCGTCTTGTGTGAAACCTCCACCCTTCTTCCCTCCCTTCCTTTCTCCATTTTTTTTTTATACAGTTTGTATATTTTAGCTATTTCTCCACGCAATCAAATGGAAGTGATCCTGCAAAAATTGCGGCCGGAGTCCATAGCAACCCATAGCAACCATCAAACTTCACATTCCCTATTGGCTAGCATAGCCACTGAACCCGTTAGTTCATAGTAGTCTGTAATGTATTACCCACTGGAATGTATATAGCTCGATGCATTTTCCGCTTACTTCCATGTTCTGCCCTGCGTCTAGCGATCTCAAGATAAAAGTTTTTGTTGATCAGCACAGAAGGAATGGCTTGCACGACTAAACAAACGAAGACCAATCGAGACGAATGAACCCCTTATTTTTTTTAAATATTTTTTCGTTTTTTTTAATGAGTCAGCCCGGGCCGCATTCAGATATCGTTGAGCGCCTTCGGCTCCGAATGACCGGCGATAATCAGGTCATTTAAATGAGAGCCATTCTCCGCACCTTTTTTTTCCCCCCGTCGCGCCTCATCTGACTAACAAATCGGGCGCGGAGTGGTTTTCACACACGCAAAAAGGGGGGCGGGGGGGGAGGAGAAAAACCCCTCCACTTTTTGTTTTCGGGGCTAACCGTGTATCTATATCGAGGAGCATGATGGTAAGTAAACTGTGGAGGGGGGCGGTGGTGGTGGGTGGCTGGGTGGGGTGGGGTGGGGTGGTGGGGGCTCCTGTCAGAAGTGCCAGTGTCTGTGCGAAAGTACCCGATTTTCTTAATTCATCCCCGAGGACCGGATAAGTCTATCAATCTGTTAAATTGGAAAGCCATTAGGTGCCCTGGTTTATGTGTTTCAAGCTGTTAACTAGAGGCTGATTGATTGTTGTTCCTTTGATGGGATATGCTGATCTGATCTCACTGTGCTCGCATTTGCAATAAATTACACAATTCATTTCCCCCATTTAGGGGGGGTGGGGGTGGGGTGGTGGTGGTGGGGGGGGTGGGGGGGGTCACACCTCCAGGCGGGCCCGTGCTCTGCAGGCAAAAAGATCAGGGAACCTATTTTATGGTGCCATTTAGCCAGCAAGCTTTCAGCAATTCCAGCCTTCTCTGCGACCGAGCGCCTGCCTACCCCTCCACCCCCCCCCCCACCCCGCCCCTCTCCCAACCCGCTTCCTCTCCCAAAAAATCGAAGCATAATCAAGGTGTGTGTTTAGAAAATTTATTGTTATAATTTTCACCCATAATCTCTTTCATTTCCCAGCCGCTATGGCGACATAGATCATCATCTAAATGGAGAGCAGTTTAAAATTTATCGGTCTTTGATTCTCAATTATATGTGTTTATGGCTTCATCTGTCTTCAGTGACTCCAACCTTTTCCATTATGGCGGAATATTATTTGTACGAAATCCATTAAATTCACAAGGCAGGACTCTAATGGCGGGGGCCGCGGCGATTTGCAGAGCCAAAAGTTTTTGAAAGGTTGGCTTTAGGAAAAGCGCGGCTGTTATGACACAAGAAATTGCTTTATTGATGGCGTGCTCCGCCGCCTGTGCATTTGGCCATTTGTTACACGGCCCATATCTATATCTCAGCGCTGACACTGATGAGAACCTTTCTGTTGCCCCCCACCCCACCCCCACCACCACCACCACCACCCCTCAAATAGCCCAGTTGTAATGACACATACAGGCAGACTGGACGGAGGCAGGTAAAGGTCCAGGGAGGCTGACGATTCAGGACAGCTTCTCGGAGGTACAGGAACTAGATGTGGAGCCTCGGTGCCTGTAGGTGCTCTCACAAAACAGCCCATAATGGAGAAATAGAGCTACGTCGCCCCTGTGACTGCTTCCATCCCAACCCCGGAGAGGTAATCATCTCCCAGCCGAGGAAAGATAAAGGAGGAGAAGGAGTGGTAGAGGTAAAAGGTAAAACGAGCACGGGGGGAGATGGAGGGCTCGGCCACGTCACCGCGTGGAAGCAGCGATATGCTTCCGCACATTCCCCCTTCCTGGATTCAACAAACGGCGGCCATTGATTCAAGCGTATTCCCTTTTTAATGAAGAAAGTCTGCACTTCCGCCCGTCTGGACCAACCTAAATCCCTTACAACTAAGCAGCCGGCGGAGTATCCCTCCACCTGGACGGCGCTCCTTTTCCATTGGCAGATGCAAGGGGGCGAGGAAAAACTCGCCGACGCCTCTCTCCGTCCTATTCAGGCTGTAATTCAAGCCCCGGCCCGGACCGCTCGCCGATCAATACCCGCACAATCCCAATTAAGCGTTTCTGGGTCAATGGAGGGCCACCAATTCCTTTACAAGTTAAATGTAATGCTTAAAACCCAGACCAATCTCAGTGACCTTCACCGGTTTAATGGTTCGTCCCACTCGGTGTGGCCGGTAATAGCGTGAGAGGGAGGCGAGGCGGGCGGCTCTCCTCCCGGAGCAAGCGCTTTGTCACGGTTCTCCGCCGCGTGCTCGGTCATGTACGTATAATTCTGGTCCGACAAAATTCCAAACCAAACAGAGAAATTAGGTGGAACGGTTGAACGCTGGGCGGCGGCGCGGGTCGCATTAGGGTATCATTTTACTAACACCGTACCGCGTTCCGGGAAAGCCACCGCCACCGTACCGCGCCTTCTGCGCCTCTCACGCTTTCCTGCCTCCGAGTCTGGTCCGAGATTGCATCCACGTCTTCTATCACACTTCTGACCCGCGGAGAGAGGAATTCTCACAAGATATCAAAACAAAAATCTATATTTAATACGAGAGCAATTACAAAAGTGAAGTTGGCTGCACAGGCGCGGTTGTCACCGCGGCGCGTTTTTCATCAAATAGGTCATTAGACAATGATGGATGTAAACCTATAAAGTATCTAAACTGGACCTTTTAACAAACCACGCGCAGTACTATCACTTCTCTAATAGAACCTGCTGACCGTGTCATTCCCTGCTGCCATTTGTCATTTTTCTTTGTGAAATAATCAATATCTGGGCTCTTTGAAATAAATAATATAAAAGTCAGAGTAACCTATAAAGGAGCAACAAAAATAGACTTATGGGGCATTCAGAAAGCCAATATAGCCTCTGGGCAATGCTTCTGCATGTTTCAAATCAATGCATACCAGCGACTGTATTTCCTAAGTTGCAGTGAGCAGAGGCATATTTTGTGTTGGCTCAATTTCCATCAGGTGTAGTAGGAAATGGTTTCTTTTTTTTTTTTTTTTTTTTTCTCTCTCAAGCTTTAGATGTTTCTGAATCCATGTCTAAAATGTGTTTAATAAATGGATGGAATTTAATTCTTACATCCGCGTTGAATGTGCACCCTGTACTAAAATGTGCATTGTGCGTCTTAAAGGGCAATTGTTTTAAGTTTATCAAAGCGTTAGACAGGAAAGACTGTCGTGCATATTCTCCTTTTTTTTCTGAGGCAAAACAACTGTCTGCGGACTGAAATGTTGATGGACATAGCACGTGTCAAATGGAGAGGGAGACATATTGCACAGGTTCTTGATTTGGGATTATGAACGCTTGTAAGTTTATTGTGCGAAACTTTCCAAGAGAATTTGAAACATCTTCCTGACACCTCCCACCTTTCGATCCGCTTAAAAAACAAGCCTTTCTTTCAAGCCCCTGCATCACAATACACGCCTTCAATTAGACTCTTAGGTATAAGAGTAGAATTTGACGGCGGTCATGATCCGGTTTTATTTAACTGGATTCAGTCGTACACTGGCAAAGGTCACCAATGGTTTAGCTCATTCCCTACGCTGAACACCCTCAAATTGTCTTTTTTCCAGGCACAGCATCTACTGAGGTTCCCCATGGTTCTATTCTTGGCCCCGTCCCTTTCTCTCATTGATACTATCCCAGTTAGTCACCTACTAGTAAATATAGCATTTAATTTTGTTCGTAATCTCACAATGCACCATCTTTTCTGCCCCTGAAAACGTTCAATTAATATCGTAGCCCGGGTTAAAGATTGCCTTGCTGACATTAAGTGCTGGATATCACAGTTTCTTTATTAGTTTTTTTTTTTTTAATAGCTAAACGATGACTAATTTGAAATGAATGTAAATGTCACTTTAATGACCCTACCAGCGTCATTTGTAAGGGAATGGTCAGGCACGCAGGCACTCCGGGTGTCATTTTTGGCCGGACCTTCACTTTGATGAATAAGTGCTGAGAGCTGCGCAGGCTCATTTGCGGCAATTGTCCTGACTTCAAAGCCAATACAATTTATACCATTCAACAGTCCGCAAAATGTATACATTTACTGTATATAATATACAAATATTATCTCCTATTTCACATTAGTGGGTACAAACGCCATTGCCAAGGTTTTGACTACTGGATACCCTACTTGAATCTACTCTTCACCGATTACATGTTAATTTTAGAATTGATTTTAAGATTTTAGTAATTGCGTCAAATTGTGTCCAATTGAGTCTCAGCTCATCCTCCTTCATCTGCTTGAGGAGGTAAAGCCAGCTGAATTAGTAGCATCTGTTTAAACACTCCTGATGGTCAATTCCGATCGACTTGCTTTTCCATAATGCTACACCCTAAATTGATTTTATTCTGTTTCTTCTGTGTTTTTATTTTTCAATGCGTTGTTGAATATTATTATTATTCTTGCTATCATTTATTAAGTTCTGTTTTATCCCATTTTAATTTTGATTATTGACTCATTTTATATTGATTGATTTAAATTATATATAATTAAGTTGTGTCATCTATTTCCTGATTTCTATCAGCTGTTTTTTATGCCGCTCTTAGATGTTTCCTTGCTCTGTAAGTATTTTATAGTACTAAATTTTCTCTGAATGAAGACTCTGAAAGGTCTTTTCAATTGCTTTGAAATTAAATAGCATTATCTTTTATATTATGTTTCGTGTGGTCACACTGAAATAATGGCCTTTCTGAAGGAAATACGCAACCTTTTCACCAAACAGAGAAAGAAAAGAAAATGTCATTATGAGAAAATACACCAAGGAATCATCATGAGTCTAATGGACAAGTAATGGCTCGTGGTATAGACAGTTGAAGGTAAAGGAGTGTTTCTGAAATAAGGTTCCGAGCAATGGTTTCATAATGGTTTCATCAATATGTGTTTTGTGGTGCTAGGTGTTGAGTGCATGTGTTTGGTAGTTGTTATTTTCCACTTTCAACTAGAAGTAAAATCACAAACAGAATGCTAAGACAAATGCTATAATCCAGTTCCACAAAGAACAACAATAATGTATATAATGAACAACAATGTATATAAATAACAACAATAGTGAATATAAAGAACAATAATGTATTCAAAGAACAACAACAATCTATACAAAGAACAATAAGGTTTATAAAGAACA
This sequence comes from Zeus faber, assembly GCF_960531495.2. Lineage (NCBI taxonomy): Eukaryota > Metazoa > Chordata > Actinopteri > Zeiformes > Zeidae > Zeus > Zeus faber. Next base: position 23,019,476 of record NC_137202.1, read on the forward strand.
ACAATAATGTACATTAAGGCTGTGGTTGGCCCATGGCATGTTATGCAATGCTGTAACAGTAACCCACCAGGTTGGTTACTGTCAGAACTATGATGAAAACCGTTCGGGGAGGTTGAAATGTAATTCAAGCATTCAGCTTGATGGTGTAAACCTCCTTATTTGACTTCAAGTTTTATAAGACTAACGTTTTATTTTTAAATAATGAAAATAACACAAATTACTGAAGCAAGCTTTACAGCAAGTCTTACCCAGATGTTTGAATGGCACCAACTCCTTTGGTGATGATGAACAACAAGTAACCAAAGACAGTAATTACAGTCACAGGATATCTGCACTTGAGCTGCTCACTAAATGAACAACACTCGTTAATTACCTGGACACGAGGCTCCATCTACACTGTCGGAACCGTAATGCACCATGCACTATGCACCACCATGCCACTGACACTCTTCATCATTGTGGTTTTATAAATAAAAAGGTTGCACAATAAAAAAATGTGATGATGGTGATGATAATAAAAATTAAAATAATAATAATAATAATAATAATAATAATAATAATAATAATAATAGTATAATGTAAAATTTGTTAAAAAATAAAAAGAGATTTAAAAGTATCTGTTTCCCTCTCCACCCCACGATCTGTTTCTGTGAAGCTGTTACACAGGCGCGTACACACGCACGCACGCACGCCCTAGAAATTACATTTAATCTTTATAGCCCATAGAGAGCGCTGTCCTCTCGTTATTGTGTTGGTCTCGGCCATACCAGCCACGAGTGGACAGGATTTAACAAGTCAATTAATATCGCGAGTGGCAATACGTCGTGTGTTTACAACAAGTGAAAACTGATGAATAATTTCAGCAATTACGTATTTGGATAAATTACCCTAGATGCATAGAAGGAGACTTTATTGAATTACGGATAATAATCTCCAAGTGTGGAACTTCCATTCTATACACTACATGCACAAGGCATTCCATGTGGCCAATGTGTGTCTCATCCTGTCTTCGGGGTCTTGTTAAATATTTCACGTGAATTGCCAAATGACTGTAAAACCATATTTCAACTTTAAGTTAAATTGTACAGCTGTGTTTTCATATTGACCCAAGAGCGCGTATGGGTAATTGCAATTGAATGCTTGTATTAGTAAAAGTTTGTTTTGTTTTATTGATGTATTTCTATAAATGACTATGCTATACTATACTATACTATACTATACTATACTATACTATGTCTCGGTTCAATATAATTGCCAAAGACACTCTAATCACGTTCAATGAGGCCTGAGTCTGACTGAAATGAATGCTGGCGATTTTATTTGGACCGAAATAAATAACAGATCATCCCACAGAAGGAAAACGAATCAGGGACTCTGTGTGTGTGTGTGTGTTTGAAATGCTTTGTTTTAGCCCTGTTTTAATTTTTTACATATACTGCTTTTCCAATCACAATTTTCACAATCACAATCTGTGCATAAAGGCCTGGTGTAAGAGCATTATGTCCATTTTCAGCGATATTAGAATATATAGTATATGCATACATAAATGACACTGAACAAGCCATTGTTGTTCTTATCAATATTTTTATTATTATAGATTTTTTTTTTTTTTTGTTATGATGATTTTAGACTATTCACGTCTCTCTCTCTCTCTTCGCGGTGTTGGCCGCCG